>NC_142794.1:43870135-44179646 GCF_049724085.1 Artemia sp. Qi Xiang Cuo
CCCTAATTCTGAGCTAGTGAATTTCCACCATTCAGGCTGGTGGACTGAGACCCCAATATTGAGCTAGTGGATTTCCACCATTCAGGCTGGTGGAGTATGACCCCAATTCTGAGCTAGTGAATTTCCACCGTTCAGGGTGGTGGACTGGGTCCCCAATACTGATCTGGTGGACTAAGACCCCAATTTTCCAACTCTTGCATTTCATGACAGAAATTCAAAATGAACTTCGAAAAATCAAGAGAATGTAACTGTGAGAAGGTAGAGCACAGCAAGTCACTACTGAAATATTCCAACTCTTGCATTTCACGATAGAAATTCAAAATGAAATTTGAAAAATTAAGACAATGTAACTGTGATATGGTAGTTTTCGTGTGTGTGCATAAGTTTTCGTGTGTGTGTGTGTGTAAGTTTTTGTGAGTGTGTGTAAGTTTTTGTGTGTGTGTATGTTTTTGTGCGTGTGTGTAAGTTTTTTTGTGTGCGTATTTTTTCGTGTGTGTTTGTAAGTTTGTGTGTGTGTGTGTGTGTGTGTGTGTAAGTTTGTGTGTGTTTGTGTGTGTTTGTTTTTGCGTGTGTGTTTTAGTTTTTGTGTGTGTGTGTGTGTGTAATTGTGTGTTTGTATATGCTTTTGTGTGAGATTGTTTTGACGTGTGTGTGTAAGTTTTCGTGTGTGTGTGTGTGTATAAGTTTTTGTGTGCATGTTAGTTTTCGTGTGAATGTGTAAGTTTGTGTGTGTGTGTGTGTGTGTGTGTGTAAGTTTTTGTGTGTGTGCAAGTTTTGGCGTGTGTGTGTTAGTTTTCGTGTGTGTGTGTGTAAGTTTTTGTGTGTGTGTGTGTATGTTTTTTTGCGTGTGTGTTATTGTTTTTTGTTTGTTTGGTTTTTTTTTTGTGTGTGTGTGTGTGTGTGTGTGTGTGTAATTTTTTTTGTGTGTTTGTTTTTGTTTGTGTGTGTTTGTTTTTGTGTGTGTCTGTGGTAGTTTTGTGTGTGTGTGTGTGTGTGTGTAAGTTTTTGTGCGTGTGTGTGTGAGTTTTTTTGTGTTCATGTGTAAGTTTGTGCGTGTGTTTTTGTGTGTGTGTATGTGTGTTTGTTTGGTGATGTTGTTTCTTGTGTTTTTGTTTGATCTTTGGTTGTTTTTTTTGTGTGTTTTTTTTGTGTGTGTGTGTGTGTTTAAGTTTTTGTGTGCATGTTAGTTTTTGTGTGCTTGTATGTTTTTGTGTGGTTGTGTATGTTTTTGTGTGTGTGTGTGTGTGTGTTTGTTAGTTGTGTGTGTGTGTGTGTGTATGTTTGTGTGTGTGTGTGTGTGTAAGTTTTGACGTGTGTGTGTAAGTTTTCGTGTGTGTGTGTGTAAGTTTTCGTGTGCATGTGTAAGTTTTTGTGTGTGTGTAAGTTTTGGCGTGTGTTTGTAAGTTTTCGTGTGTGTTTGTGTTAGTTTTTTTTTTGTGTGTGTTTGTGTATGTTTGTGTGCGTTTGTTTGTTTTTTTTTTTTTGTGTTAATTTTTTTGTTTTTGTGTGTGTGTGTGTGTGTGTGTGTGTAATTTTGTGTATGTGTTTCTGTTTAGGCGTGTGTGTGTGATTTTTAGTGTTTGTGTGTGAGTTATTATTGTGTGTGTGTGTAATTTTTTTTTTTATTTTTATGTTTTTTTTTTTTGTAATTTTAATCGATCATGTGTCTTTTTGTTTTTGTGTTTGTGTTTTTGAGTGTAATTTTTTTTTTGTGTATGTTTTTGGGTGTGTGTGTTAGTTTTCGTGTGTGTGTGTGTCAGTTTGTGTGTGTGTGTATGTGTGTGTGTGTAACTTTTTGTGCTTGTGTGTATGAGTTTTTTTTTGTGTTCTTGTGTTAGTTTGTGTGTGCGTGTGTGTGTGTTTTAGTGTGTGTGTGTGTTTTATTTTTTGTGTGTGTGTGTGATTTTTATTGTTTGTTTGTGTGTGTGTTAGTTTTGTGTGTGTGCGTTTGTGTGTGTGTAAGTTTTTGTGTGAATGTAAGTTTTTGTGTGCATGTAAGTTTTCGTGTGCATGTGTAAGTTTGTGTGTGTGTGTGTAAGTTTTTGTGTGTGTGTAAGTTTTTGTGTCGTCTAATGTGAATTTCAACCATTAAGGCTGGTGGACTAAAACCCCAATTCTGAGCTAGTGAATTTCCACCATTCAGGCTGGTGGACTGAGACCCCAATATTGAGCTAGTGGATTTCCACCATTCAGGCTGGTGGACTAAGACCCTAATTCTGAGCTAGTGAATTTCCACTGTTCAGGCTGGTGGACTGGGACCCTAATACTGAGCTAGTGGATTTCCACCATTCAGGCTGGTGGACTAAGACCCTAATTTTCCAACTCTTGCTTTTCAACGAAAGAAATTCAAAATGAACAAGCCTGAAATAGCAAACTAGTCATCCCAAACTATTGGTTTCAGACAACAAACACCAATGATGGACTAAGAATTCTAGCTCTGAAAAGTTCAAATAGCAAACGACACATCCCAAATCGTAATTTTCTGACAACACACACCTATGAAAGGCTATGAAACCTAGCTAATAAAAGCCGGAAATAGCAAATTAACCATCTCAAATCACAAGTTTCAGACAGCACTCACCTATGAACGGCTAAGAAATCCAGCTCGGAAAAGTCAAAAAATAGCAACCCACACATCCCAAATCATAGGTTTCAGACAACACATACCTATGAAAGACTAAGAAAACTAGCTTAGAAAAGCCCGAAATAGTAATTTACATATCCCAAATCCTAGGTTTCAGACAACACACACCTATGACCGGCTAAGAAACCTAGCTCTTACACGGCAAAAATCGCAAACTCGTCACCCCACACTCTAGGTTTCAGACAACAAACACCTATGAAAGGCTAAGAAATTCAGCTCAGAAAAGTCAAAAGTAGCAATCCACCCATCCCAAATCATAGGTTTCAGACAAAACACACCTATGAAAGACTAAGAAATCCCACTCAGAAAAGCCCGAAATAGTAATTTATATATCCCAAATCATAGGTTTCAGACATCATTCACCTAAGAACGGCTAATAAACCTAGCTCAGAAAAGCCTTAAATAGCGAAACTAGTCACCCCAAACTATAGGTTTCAGACAACAAACGCCTATGACGGACTAAGAATCATAGCTCTGAAAAGTTCAAATAGCAAACTACACATCCCAAATCATAAGTTTCAGACAACTCATACCTATGAAAGTCTAAGAAATATAGCTCAGAAAAGACAAAAATAGCAAACCACTCATCCCAATCATAGGTTTCAGTCAACACACACCTAGGAAAGACTAAGAAATCCAACTCAGAAAAGTCAAAAATAGCAAACTACATATCCCAAATCATAAGTTTCACTCAACACACACCAACGAAAGGCTAAGAAACCTAGCTCATAAAAGCCTGAAATAGCAAACTACTCATCCCAAACTATTGGTTTCAGACAACATTCACCTAGGAAATACTAGAGAAACTTAACTCAGAAAAGCCTGAAATAGCAAACTACACATCCCAAATCATAATTTTCTGACAACACATACCTATGAAAGGCTAAGAAACCTAGCTCAGAAAAGTCGAAAATAGCAAACTACACATCCCAAATCATACGTTTCAGACATCACACACCTATGAAAGACTAAGAAATCCAACTCAGAAAAGCCCGAAATAGTAATTTACATATCCCAAATCATAAGTTTCAGACAGCATTCACCTACGAAATACTAAGAAACCTTAGCTCAGAAAAGTCTGAAATAGCCAACTACTCATCCCAAACTCGAAGTTTCAGACAACAAACACCTATGAGTGACTAAGAATCCTAGCTATGAAAAGTCCAAAAAGCAAACTATACCTCCCAAATCATAATTTTCTGAAAGGACACACCTATGAAAGGCTAAGAAATCTATCTCAGAAAAGTCTAAAATAGCAAATTAACCATCCCAAATCATAGGTTTCAGTCAACACACAACTACTAATGGCTAAGAAATCCTGCTCAGAAAAGTCAAAAAATAGCAACCCACACATCCCAAATCATAGGTTTCAGACACCACACACCTACGAAAGACTAAGAAATCCGGTTATGAATAGTCAGAAAGGGAAATTACATAGCCCAAATCATAGGTTTCAGACATCACGCACCTATGAAAGACTAAGAAATCTAACTCAGAAAAGCCCGAAATAGTAATTTACATATCCCAAATCATAAGTTTCAGACAGCATACACCTACGAAATACTAAGAAACCTTAGCTCAGAAAAGTCTGAAATAGCCAACTACACATCCCAAACTCGAAGTTTCAGACAACAAACACCTATGAGTGACTAAGAATCCTAGCTCTGAAAAGTCCAAAAAGCAAACTATACCTCCCAAATCATAATTTTCTGAAAGGACACACATATGATAGGCTAAGAAATCTACCTCAGAAAAGTCAAAAATAGCAAACTAGTCATCCCAAACTATAGGTTTCAGACAACAAACACCTATGAAAGGCTAAGAGATCCAGCTCAGAAAAGTCGAAAATAGCAAACAACACATCCCAAAATCATAGGTTTTATAGAACAGAAACCTACGAATGGCTAAGAAATCCAGCTCAGAAAAGTCATAAATAGCAAACTACATATCCCAAATCATCGGTTTCAGACACCACACACCAACGAAAGACTAAGAAACCTAGCTCAGAAAAGTCAAAAATAGCAAACTATTCATCCCAAACAATTGGTTTCAGACAACATTCACCTATGAACGGCTAAGAAATCTAGCTCAGAAAAGTCAAAAATAGCAATCTAGACATCCCAAAAAATATTTTTCAGACAACACACACCTATGAAAGGCTAAGAAATCCAGCTCAGAAAACTCAAAAATATCAAATTACATATCCCAAATCACAGGTTTCATACAACACTCGCCTATGAAAGTCTAAGAAATCCAACTCAGAAAAGTCAAAAATAGCAAACTACATATCCCAAATCATAGGTTTCACTCAACACACACCAACGAAAGTCTAAGAAACCTAGCTCATAAAAGCCAGAAATAGCAAACTAATCATCCCAATCTATTTGTTTCAGACAACATTCACCTAGTAAATACTAGGAAACCTTAGCTCAGAAAAGCCTGAAGTAGCAAACTACACATCCCAAATCATAGGTTTCAGACAACACACATCACCGAACGACGGGTGCTCGGGGAGAGCTTTTGAGGGTCTGTGGGTCCCTTGAGGGTCGGTGGTCCTTGGGGAGCTCGGGGGGACCTTGGGGGACCGGTGGTTGGGCTTTGGGGGGCCGGGGAGGGCTTTGGGGGGGCTGGGTAGGCCTTGGGGGTGCGGGGCGGGCCTTGGGGGGCCGGGGGGGCCTTTGGGGCAAGGTAGGGCCTTTGGGACCCCGTTGGTCCTTTAGGTGCCCGGGGGACCTTTGAGGACCAGGGGAGGGCCTTTGGGGCAGTTGGGGATCGGTGGAGGGCCTTTGGGACCCCGTTGGTCCTTTGGGAGCTCGATGGGCCTTTGGGGGGCCCGGGGATGGCCTTTGGAGGTCTGGGTGGGCCTTTGGGGGCGCCGGTGGCCCTTTGGGAGCTTGGGGGCCTTTGGGGCACAGGGAGGGCCTTTGGGGGCCTGGGGGACATTTGGGGACCGGCGGAGGGCCTTTGGGAGCTTGGGGGGCCTTTGAGGACCGGGGGCTTCCTTCGGGGTTGGGGTAGGAGGATTGGAACCCTTTGGGGTTGGGTTAGAGGACCTCACAACACTGTTCAAATGAAGCTTGTGTATTATAACGACCACACTCAAAACCTCTTCCAAAATCTTTTCAAAATCTTCTTTTAAAATGTCTCTATCTGTTTCGCCGAAATAGTTCCATAACCTGTCTAAAACGGTTTCGCCCAAATAATCACTAAACGTAAATTCAGCGTGTTCCTTTGTTATTTGCATCTCTCTGCTAACGCATTTCAAATTAATATGAAACCTTCTCGCGCGCTAAAACAATTCATCGCTAAGATGTTTCTTGCCTAATTGTTTCCATGGCCTTTGGTTATTAATATCCTTTGGAGTTCGACCAAAAGAGTTGTTCCCGAGGCAAAGAAATTAATGACTTGGATCTATTCCTGGAGAAATGTTTCTATGCGGAAATTTTTAAAGTCTGACAGATGATGTCATTGATTGATTGATCTGTCAAGAAAGGGAAAATTAATTTGTTGTTTCTAAGGGGAATTATTGATTCACGATAGGTGAATTGAGGTCGACAGCACAGGTGTTCCAAATTCCGGGAAACTCATAACATTGCCAAGAGCAATAACAACAAATACTATTTCTGGACACCATGACATTCGCGATCGATTACGCAATCAAGTTCTCGGAAATTCACTTCCCCCTAGAGTCCTAGATCAATAACATTGTTCCCGTTAGAATTCAATGCGCATGTGCAACCTTCGCCCCGGAGTTATTACACATAGAAACATCAAATAAATCGACCTTGGAAAAAGAGGTCATTGACCCCATTACATAATCATTCTCCCTAGGGACTCTATGCCCATATATGGTGTTCGCGTGGGAGTTTTAAAAAAAAGTGTCTGGATCGGGATTCGAAGGGGTGGTGTTCTCGTGGGAGTCAATAAGGCCCTTCTACTGATGATGATAACAGTGATAGAAATTCAAAAAAATACCAGATATTTCGGTCACATATACAGTGGCCGTCTATCAGTAGTAAAACTAAACCAAAACAATTTAAAACAAAAGTTTATGTACTAAATCAAATAACACTACATATTGTTTAAATCGCTAATTATTTTCAAAGCAAAGGCGGAAGCTATTGACCTTCTTGGATTCGAATCATTAGTATTCAAAGATACTATATTTGGACAAAGGTTAACTACATTGGGTGAATTGAACTGTACTCTGTCAGAATTTAATAAATTATAATAGATATAGTTCAGCACATATTTACCTGTATACCGATTCAAAGCAATATTCTTGAATGAGATTTTCTTTATTTCCAGAATTTCACGAAAATTTTGCTTTAAACCCCGATCCCTAGAAATCAAAGAGACATTGTCGAACAAAATAAATAGTCTGTAAAATTAAAAATATGTTCTGAAAGGGCTGAAGTAAAATCTTCAGACTTAGAATCTTGCTTTAAAGCCGAAGAAATTGAATCTTTGTGTTGTAATAATCTCATTTCCAAACTCTGGTTAGTACGTCCCACATATGAGTTTCCGCAAGTACATGGGATCTGATAAACCCCACTTTGTTGCCCCAATGAAGGTAGATCCTTCACAGAATTTAGAAAACTACCCAAAGTATTATTACTCTTTAAAGCTACCCTTAGACCATTGCTTTGTAAAATTATTTTAAGTTTTTCACTTAGCCCGGGTACGTAATGGTAAGCAACAAAAAACATCCTTCTCCCGAGTTGTCTTCAAGACTTCCTCTAGAAATCTTTTTCTTCTTTTTGAAAAAGTCTGGTTAATAAACCATTCTGGATACATGTTGCTTATTAGTATTTTCCTTAGAAAAGACAACTCCTCCTCAACAAATTTTGGAGAGCAAATACTAAAGATCCGATCAGTTAAATAAATGATCAAACCAATTTTTACTTGGCGAGCGTGACCAGAAATTTAGAAAACTACCCAAAGTATTATTACTCTTTAAAGCTACCCTTAGACCATTGCTTTTTAAAATTCTTTTAAGTTTTTCACTTAGCCCGGGTACATATGGTAAGGAACAAAAAACATCCTTCTCCCGAGTTGTCTCCAAGACTTCCTTAGATATCTCTAGAAACCTTTTTCTTCTTTTTGAAAAAGTCTGGTTAATTAACCATTCTGGATACATGTTGCTTATTAGTATTTTCCTTAGAAAGATCCGATCAGTTAAAGAAATGATCAAACCAATTTTTACTTGGCGAGCGTGACCGGAACTATAAGACAAAAATCTATTGTTATTTGTCGGTTTTCTGTAAATTTTAAAATCCAGACTATTTTGATTTTTCAAAAGATGAACATCAAGGAAGGGAAGTTTCCCATTCTCTTCATGAATTTTTCATCAAGAACTTTAACAATAGAAGAACAATCAGTGCTTGAAAAGGGTCCGAAATTTTGTTTTAAACCGGATAAAGTTCCCGTGGAAGACATTATCTCTTCAATAGAGACATCTTTGCATAAAAACACAAATCTAACAAAAGATGTTAGCTTAATGAGAGCTTCTATTGTGAAAACCCTATCTAATTTTGTATTGAAACCAGAACTTCCTAGTACGACCATCAAAGACATAAGAACTCTTAAAAACTGAAAAAAGGATGGTTCAATTACCATTGCAAAAGCAGATAAGAGTAACAATTTAGTTGTGATGAATACTGAGGACTACTATTCAAAAGTAAGAAAATTTCTAAATGATTAAAAAAGATACAAGAAGCTATCGTATAATCCTACAGACTCTTTTACAAATAAGCTTAAGAACGAATTCAAGTACTTAAAGGATGAAGAAAAATTGCATCTCAACTCTAATACAAATGCCTTCCACGCAGGTCCTTGTGCCCTAAATTATACGGACTTCCCAGAATTGATAAGCCTTACCTACTATTACGACCAACTGTGTCAAGTACAAGGTCACCAACAAGTGTTTTGAGCAAATGGTTAGTGTCAATCTGTAAACCACTTTTGTCTACACAAATTTCATATATTAAGAATTCTTCAAATTTGGTTGAAAAACTGAAAAAAGTAGAAATTTCTTCGAGTTTTTGCTTTCAAGCTTCGTCATTGTATCAACGTACACAAAGATTGATTTAGAAGCAGCCGAAACTCTTCTAGAAGGAAAGCTGTTAAGAAATTTGGATTTGATTAGTGGCAAAACAGATTTGGAAGTGTCTGTAATTATGTATTTAGTATCTGTAATTATGTATTTAGTAAGGTTGTGCAATAAGTTCTCTTATTTTTTCAATTTAGAGGGGAGTATTTCGAACAAATAAATGGTTTACCTATGGGGGCCCCTTTATCCCCTTTATTAGCTAATATTTTTATGGAGAATTTTGTAACAATTGCGTTAGATTCATATTTTTTAAAAGATATTTTCTGGGGCCGGTATATGGATGACATTATTTCAGTATGGGATTATGGGGAGGATGAATTAAAAGGATTTTTGGAACATATTAATTGTTTGGGGGGATTTAAAGTTTACTGTTGAATTGGAAGAGAATGGGAAACTTCTTTTTCTTGATGTTCTTCTTTTGAAAAATGAAAATAGTCAGGATTTTAAAATTTACAGAAAACCGGCAAATAACAATAGATTTTTGTCTTATAGTTCCGGTCATGCACACCAAGTTAGAATTGGTTTGATCATATCTTTAACTGAGCGGATCTTTAGTATTTGCTCTCCAACATTTGTTGAGGAGGAGTTGTCTTTTCTAAGGAAAATACTAATAAGCAACATGTATCCAGAATGGTTAATTAACCAGACTTTTTCAAAAAGAAGAAAAAGGTTTCTAGAGATTTCTAAGGAAGTCTTGGAGACAACTCGGGAGAAGGATTTCTTTTGTTCCTTACCATCTGTACCCGGGCTAAGTGAAAAACTTAAAAGAATTTTACAAAGCAATGGTCTAAGGGTAGCTTCAAAGAGTAATAATACTTTGGGTTGTTTTTTAAATTCTGGGATGGATCTAACTTCATTGGGGCAACAAAGTGGGGTTTATCAGATCCCATGTACTTGCGGAAACTCATATGTGGGACGTACTAACTAGAGTTTGGAAATGAGATTATTACAACACAAAGATTCAATTTCTTCGGCTTTAAAGCAAGATTCTAAGTCTGAAGATTTTACTTTAGCCCTTTCAGAACATATTTTTAATTTTACAGACTATTTTATTTTGTTCGAGAATGTCTCTTTGATTTCTAGGGATCAGGGTTTAAAGCAAAATTTTCGTGAAATTCTTGAAATAAAGAAAATCTTATTCAAGAATATTGCTTTGAATCGGGATACAGGTGAATTTGGTGATTATTTATTAAAATCTGACAGAGTAAAGTTCAATTCACCCAATGTAGTTGACCTTTGTCCAAATGTTATATCATTGAACGCTAATGAACCAAATCTAAGAAGGTCAAAGAGAATAGCTTCCGCCTTTGCTTTGAAAAGAATTAGAGATTTAAACAATATGTAATTTTATTTGATTTAGTATATAAACTTTTGTTTTAAATTATTTTAGTTTAGTTTTACTACTGATGACGGTAACTGTATATGTGACCGAAATATCTGGTATTTTGTGAATTTCTATCACCGTTATCATTATCACTGTCTATTAAAAGGATTTTATCCCTATTTGAACTTTTATTTATCGTCATGCAAAGGCAGTGTGGTCTCCGAAATTATTTTTCCATCCGATTCAAAATGATTGGAAATTTGCAAATAATATTAAAAATTCTGGTTTGTTTGCATTTGCTTCACAGCCAGGTTGTGTCTAAAATACACTTCTAACATCGAACCTTGTTGACCAATGTCTACCACATCTTCTTCGGCTTAGTTAATATCTTGGATTTGGTATTGACTACGTAAATGAATATTCAAGCGCTGAAAGACATGACGCTTTCTTTGGATATCGTTGCCCAATAATTGCCAGCATGTTTTATTTGGCGTAATTCAGTGACCTTCAACATAAGTATCTGCTCCATTACAAATCAAACTCCTTTGTTTTTTGACAGCCTTTTAGTGGAGCGCAATCATGTCCTTTGTATACGTATTTTGTATAAGTGTTTTACTGGACCTATCCTGCCTATTTATTCAACATTAATGTGACATTGGAATTTTTCAGTAAAAAAGCATCATTTATGTTGTTACATGAAGGTTATTTCGTGTGACTTGGTGTTTATCTTTGTCTTTTTTATATACTGCGAGGGCATGTGAAAATATTTCTTGATTACTTTGGTCCAACTTGGGGTCATAACGACAACAATATTTTGGGGTCTGATCATCCACTTGAGATGTAACTTCTTTAGATCACGTTGGAAAACCAAAGGGGCTCTGCGATTTTCCATTCTCATCAGCACGGATTATGGTTCATTCACTTGAACACTAATTCTCATAATTCAGGATTCTCGGTATTTGGAATTTCAATTGAAATTAGAGCATCAATTTCTAGTGGATTATGTATCCGATCATAAGAATTTGTGATCAACTGCAAATGAATATGTGGTTTAGTGCATGTTTTTGAATATTGAAAACTTAAAAACTTATAGTGAAAACTTGAAAACTTTTTGAAAACTTATAGAGCGTCAATCAACTAAGAAAAACAACTTGTTATCTTTGTAATCAGTTTTGATAATGATGATACTTAATTCATCTCAATCCCAAGAACACTTTCATAGCAAAAAACATACAACAAGTAACATAAATATATACATAAATGTATATATTACGAATATATACATAAATGAATAAATAGATAAGCGAGTAATGCTTAGATTGAATATGAAAATCAATCTTAAAACGAAAAAAATATTTTGCTATTGAAGTATAAATGAAACTTAAAACGAATAGATATTTAATAAACAATCAATTCAAACAAACATACAATAGGTATTAATGTAAATAAATAAATAAATGTTAAAACGAATGAAACTTAAACTGAACATGCAAATCAAGCTTGAAGCGACCGACAATCAATTCAAACACGAGTTCGTGTATCGCCTCCTTCTCTCACTGTAAAATCTTATAATTTACTGCGTCATTGGCCTTATACTGGAAACCAATTTTATGACAAGTACTTTCTTCTGCACTTAATATTGAAAATGGACATTGAAATGATAGTAAAATTTTGAATTGATGAGCTTTCACTAATTAATATCATTATACATCAAATATTCAGTTTAATTTATTAGTTCTTTCTAAAGTTGTTCAAGACAAATATACTTTCACTACAAACAAGAGTCTGGATACTATCCCCTTCCTTAACTGTAAATAAAACCAAAAGCCTACTGCGTCATTGGCGCTTCACTGAAAACGAATTATATTACAAATATTTTCTATTCCAGTTCTTACAGCAACGAACATAAAAATAAAATTACAGTGAAATAAATTCTTGAACTAATGGATGTTTCTAATGGATATATTATATATATATATATATATATATATATATATATATATATATATATATATATATATATATATATATATATATATATATATATATATATATATATATATATATATATATATATATATATATATATATATATATATATATATATATATATATATATATATATATATATATATATATGTATATATATGTATAGTGCTTTTGATATACCTATAGTGCTTTTTTTTTTGGACGTAAAATTCAAATTCGGCGATCATGCTGTGATAGTAATTTTTAAAATAAAATTCTATTCTTCTATTCTTCTTCTTCACTTTTGCAGTGACAGAAGGATACGATAACCAAACTTTTGTTTGTAGTGATTTTTGTTCGTTTCAAGCTTGATTGGCATATTCATTTTCAGCTTCACTCATTTTAAGATTTATCTATACATTCACATTAATATCTATTGTACGTTTGTTTGCATTAATTGTTTAGTTAATTTCTGTTCGTTTTAAGTTTCATTTATACTTCAATTGCAAAATGTGTTTTTTTCGTTTTAATCTTGATTTTCATATTCAATTTAAGCATTACTTGCTTTAAGATCAATTTATTCATTTATATTATTACTTGTTGTATGCTTTTGCTATGATTGTTTATTTAATTTCTGTTCATTCTGGGTTTCATTTATTCTTTAATAGTAATTTTTGGTCCTTTTGAATTTGAATTTTAACAGTTATTTTTATCTGCTAAGCATAAGTTTAAAATGGCCTTTGCTCTTCTTTGAAAAGCTTATTTTTCGGAAAGTTTTTTTTTAAATTAATTTTTGTTCGTTTTTGAATGCAAAAAGTTTTAAGTCTTTAAACATTCCTTATTTCAAGATCAAACTTAAAAAAAAAATCAAATGTTCATCAAAGTATCCAAACTGGTATCAAAGTAACAATATCAAATAGCAAAAATTGGCTTGTGTGAACCTCGGAGTATTTATTATCTGATGTTTGAGCTATTTTTATCATACTGACTATATCAATTTTTTTATAGAATGTGTTTTGGGAAAAAAGGGCGTGGTGGGGAGGGCTAATTGCCATTCGATCTCGTTAGACTCTTTAGGAGTGAGCTAGAACTTTCTGTATTCAATCAAATGAGTCCTCAAAGAAGTTTATACGAGCATCCCTTCCATAAGAACCATAAATACCCCTAGAGTATAACTTACAACGCCTATCCCTGGGCCCAGGGGGGTTGTGTCGACCCCGGAGTTTTAATATCTGATGTTTGAACTACTTTTTAACAAAATGGTAACCTCAAATTTTTATTGGATGGGTTTATCCCAGGGCCGTATCCAGGATTTTTGTTCAGGGGGGGTTTTTCTAATTTTTGACTTTTTTTTGGGGGGGGGTTACTAATTTTTTACTCAGTTTTCAACTAATTTTACTGATTTTTACCTAGGTTTTACTAATTTTCGACTTATTTTCGAGTCGGTCAAAAATTTCGGGGGAGGGGGGGTTCAAACCGGGTAACCCCCCCCCGGATACGGCCTTGGTTTATCCATCCGATAAACCCAAAGGCGTGGCGGGCGGGTGGGGCTAGTTGCCCGTCGATCTTTTTTTTACTCTGAGAAAATGAACTAGAACTTTTAATTTCCATTGAAATGAGCCCTCTATGAAGTTTATACGAGCATCCCTTTCATAAGAACCATATACGGCCCCAGGAAATAGCTTACGATGCTTGCCCCCGGGACCTGAGGGGTTGTGTCGACACCGGAGTTTTTGTTATCTGACATTTGAACTTTTTAAAAAAAATGGCTTTCACAAATTTGTATCTGATGGGTTTGGGGGAAAGGGAACGTGGGGGGGGGGCTAAGGGCCCTCCGATCTCTTTTGACTCTTAAAAATTGAGCTAGAACTTTCAATTCCCATTCAAATCAGCCCTCTCTGAAGTTTATACGAGCATCCCTTCTATAAGAGCCATATAGGCCCCCAGGGCATAACATGCAACGCCTGCCCTCGGGCTCTGGGTGGCTGTGTCACCACCGGAATTTTATCTGATCTTTAAACTATTTTTAACAAACTGACTATCTCAAAATTTTTATTGGAAATATTTGGGGGAAAAGGGGCGTGGGAGGGGGGATAGTTGCCCTCTGATCTCTTTTGACTCTTAAAAACTGAACTAGAATTTTAATTTACAATCATATGAGCCCTCTCTGAAGTTTATGCGAGCATCCCTTTCACAACCGGTGCATATGCCCCCCAGGCATAACTTACAACGCCTACCCCGGGCCCTGAAGGATTGTGTCGACCCCGGAGTTTTGTTTTATGATCTTTGAACAATTTTGAAAAAATCACTCTCTCAAAGTTCTTGGCAGATGGGTTTGAGAAAAATAGGACGTGGAGAGCGGGCGGGCTAGTTGCCCTCCAATCTCTTTTGACTCTTAAAAAGTGAATGAGAACTTTCAATTTCTAATCATATGAGCCCTCTCCGAAGTCTATACGAGCATCCCTTCCACAAGAACTATATATGCCCCCATAGCACTAATTACAACGCCTACCCCCGGGCCCTGGGGGTTTGTGTCGCCACCGGAGTTTTTGTAATCTGAACTTTAAACTATTTTTAACAAAATGTCTATCACAAAATTTTTATCTGATGGATTTAGGGTGTAGCGAGGGGGGGCTAGTTGCCCTCCGATATCTTTTGACTCTTTAAAAGTGAACTAGAACTTTCAATTTCCAATCAAATGAGCCCTCTCCGAAGTTTACACGAGCATACCTTCCATAAGAACCATATATGCCCCGAGAGCAATCCTCACAACGCCTGCCCCGGGCCCTGGGGGTTTGCGTCGACATAGGAGTTTTATTTATCTGACCTTTGAACTATTTTTAACGAAATGGCCATATGTAAAGGAGTTTTTGTTATATGATCTTTGAACTATTTTTAACAAAATGGCTACCTCAAATTTTTATCATATGTATTTGAGGAAAAATGGCTTCAGGGGGGGGGGTAGTTGACCTCCGATCACTTTTGACTCTCAAAAACTCTTGACTTTCCAATCGAATGAACCCCCTTTGAAGTTTATACGACGACCCCTTTTATATGAAGTGCCTCTGGCAAAAAATAAATGGAGTGTGGTGGGAGGCTAGCTGCCCTCCGATCACTCTTGACTCTTAAAAAGTGAATTATAAAAAAACAAAACCAAAATATATAAAACAAAAAAGATCGCGAGAGCACCTAATAACTTGCGGAATTCCACAGCGGTCGATTTTAGGACCACTCCTTTACCTCTTTTATACCGCGGATACAGGAAATTTGATGAAAGATTGTTACAGTTTTGATAACAGATGATACAGTTTTATTATTATGAGCTGTAAGTGTTGAAACCCTTTTTAAGACCATGGAGAGCGCGTTGAATGATCTAATAAATTATACGAGGAGTAACCGTTTATTGACTAATATTAAAAAAAAATTACATGATTTTTTCTACTATTAAAATCGGCTGTAGATTTTTTCTACAGCCGATGGATATTTAATATATAGGGTTTCAAAACTGAAATATTTAGGTGTAATCATTGATGAATTATTGTCATGGAAAAAACATGTAAATTCAACATCTATAAATATTACAAGAGGAGCTGGGATTTTGTATAGATTTAAAATTTCCTTCCGCAAAAAGTTTTGCGAACCCTTTTTTACTCTTGTTTATCCTTATATTCAATATAGTTGTTACTAGTGGGCTAATTCTTTTTGTCAGAATTTAAAGAGAATCCAAATTTTACAAAATAGAGCTGTAAAGTCAATTTAATTGATTAGACTCAACACTAAAGAAGTTTTTCCTGAAATCTCAGCTACTAACAGTAAGACAGATTTGTCAGCTCCAGACTGCTGTTTTCAAGCATAAATACTTGAATGGTCTATCCCTCCCGGACTAACAGAACTTGTCCTTTTTCATGCATCGACATATTATCATGCTTATCCAACGTCGTCATCTATACATTTTTCTCTTATCTCGGATATTTGTCACACGCAAAGAGCAGCTTTTTCTATCAAATACATTGGAGTGGAATTACGGAACAGTATTCCGCTGGAAATAAAAGATTCTGTTTCAGTCCCGTCATTTCGATACAATTATAAGAAACATCTTCTTTCTACTAGTACAAATGAATAATTTTTACGAGGATTCTCGTAAATTTTATTTACGAGGGTTTTAATAAAATTTTGTTGAGGTTTAGTTTATAAAAAAAAAAAAAAAAAAAAAATTGTTGAGGGTTATTTTATAGGTTAGACGGTTGTGGTTTAGTTTCTATTATACTACTACTAAACTACTAACAACTCATCACAGCACCAAGCCGCCTGAGGCCAACACAGCTACGCACGCTCCTCCTCCACCCCAATCTATTCAAAGCCTCCCTTTTTAGACTCGCCCACGAAGTTCCCATTTCCTTTAAATCTTTCCTTATGACGTCCTCCCACCACAAACGGGGATAACCTGCTTTCCGTTTAGCCATAGACGGTTGGTCGAAAAAAACAAATCTTAGGCAATATGCCATCCTTCATCCGCACAACGTGCCCTAACCACCTCAACCTTCCTTTTATTATAGACCTAGAGAGTGGTCTTGAACCACATTTTGCGTACTGTCTATTGTTTCAAATACGTTCAGTCAGTCGAGTATCCATAGCAATTCTTAAGCGATTTTTCTGGAAAACATCTAGCAAATTTTCATCTGCTTTTATAAGCGCCCATGCTTCAGAGTCCTAATCGACCACTATCATTACTATGGCTTCTAATATTCTAATTTCGGTTTGCAGACTTATCTTCCTATTCTTCCAGACTTTTTTTAACTGTGAAAAAACACCCTGAGCCTTGGCTATTCTATTTTGAACATCTTCACTGCTCCCACCATCTTTACTAATAATACTACCAAGGTAAGTGAAGCTGCCCACCTGATCAATCTTTTCATTACCCAACGTCACCTTTTCATCTTCACTTATTCCTAGCCTTAGTGATTTAGTCTTCCTAACATTAATTTTCAAACCAATACTAGCACCCTGAACTCGCAAAACCTCTAAAACTTCATTCATTTTGCTCACACTTTCATCTAGGATGCTTAAATCTTTTAAAGTTTATATTATAGTCGTTTTTATTAAATTTTTGTTGAGGTTTAGTTTATTAAAAATAAGGGAAAAGGGGGGGGGAAAGGAAATGGCAAGGAAAACGATTAAATTCGATTTTAGTGCAATGCCAGAGAATGTATTGAAAGAACTGCCGCATTCGAATATCTACCGATTCCTGATGTCGATTGGCCTGAATGCTCAAAACGTACACGCGATTGACGGAGATGATGCAAATAGGCTTGGTGTAGTGCGAGTAACTATGCAAAGCCCTGTACTGGCAGAAGAATGTGTTCAAAGACTAAAGGCATTGGAGTTTAAAATTATTTTCCAAAATGAAAGGTATCCAGTTTTCGTAGATAAAAATGTAAAACGCCCGCACGTAATCCATCTCAAATGAATTCCGGGAGAAGAAACCAACCATGATATAACAACAGCACTGTAAGGCTATAGGCTTGTGGTGAATGTTAGAGGGAAAACTTTTCAAGGGGATGGTTCTATACCTGTTTTTAACGGGAAGGGAACAGCCCTGATATATTTGGAAGTAGCGATCCCACCGTCCGTAAAAATTCTAACAGAGGATAAGATGCAGGTTTTCTACGATGGTCAGTCTAAAATGTGTTGCATTTGTCATCAGGAGGGTCATGAAGCTCTATTATTCCCAAGAAAAAAACCCAATAGACGAAGTAAAAATCCAAGCGTAGTAATCGCAGATCAGTCTGCCGAAAACGGTAGAAATTCTAATGTCTGGTTTACAGGCCCACAAAAAATTGCAAATTCTCTGGATAAGCAGCTGGCAAATTTGAGTCCCATGGAGGTGGGACTCAACTACTTCGTCTTGAACGAAGTAGTTGAGAAACAAGTTTTGACGCTAGTGGAAGAGGTCCCAAATCAGTTAAAGGAAACAGCGGAAACTTTAAGAAAATTGAGATCAAAAGGAGTGTTTCAGGACGGATTGAGACGGATTGGGACGGATACAAAGAAAAAAGGTCATAGATGATTACATATGGACCCGAGAGGACGATTTTTCATACCATGAATTTTGATGCGGCTTTCAAAAATCTAAATGGATTTCAGTGTGACACTAGAGAAAGAGAGGTGATGTTTATGCTGATACACCCCATATTACCTTACCGGGATAGAATAAGCCGTTTCAAGAAGGGCGAAATAAAGTAGTGCAATCTGCGCCATGAAATGGCGGTTGATAGGTTACAGCATGAATTAATAGAATGTATTTTTAACGAAGAATTTTTTATTTTTATTTTGATGTGTTTAGGGGTGGGAATATAGAGGTGGCGAGTTTAAGTATTAAAAAAAAATTTTGAAGTCATACTTTGAAATAATGGGCGATGAATAGAGACAGAAAGGAATTTTATTAATTGTGATATGGGCATGTACCCATATTTGGAAATTGAGGAAAAAGAAAAAGAGAATTGAGTTGGAAAGATTGAAAGGAGTAGTTAGGGGGAAAGTAGAGCTTTTGAGAAAGAATAGAATATGGAAAGAAAGAATTGATGAGGAGTGGATAGAGAGTTTGGTAAATAGCTGATCTTTTTTTAAGGCAATCAAATAAAGTATGAATTTTATTTGGAAATTTAAAGTTTATGGGTAATTAGTTAGAATTTTTGAACCCTTCTTTCTAAATAAGTATTGTGGTGTTTAAGTATGTTTTACTGTTTGTTTAGGTTTTTGTAAGGGAAGAATGGTTCAAATTGTTTTATTTTATTTTAATTTTTTTTTGATGGCAGCTTGAAGGGGTAATGTAAAATTTGGAATTTTGTTGAAGCCACCGCCAAAGGATTCTCCTGAGGAGGGGGAGGATCCTACAAGCGGGACGTGCGTTGTATTTTGTTCTGTTTTTATTTGTGTTGTAGTATACCCTGGAGAGTAACCTGTTGTATTTGATTTTCTTAATTCATTTTTAGTTGGTATATATGGGAAATTATTATTATTATTATTTTTTTTTCTGTTTTGAAAAAGGGAGTCTATAGTTAGGATGATGAAAATGTTATATTGGATTAATTTAGTTTTTTTTTTAATTTCAGAGATATAAAGGAGGAGAAAATAGAGGAAGAGAAGTTTTTTGGTGGTTGTAGTTTGGTTGTAGTTTGTAATTTTGTTGAATTTATTTTTTAATAGTGTAAAATGAAGTTGAGGGATAAAAGGGAAAAAGGGGAAAAATGGAAGGGGAAAAAAGAAAATATAAGATAAAAATACAGAAAAGGATAATGAAGGCTATTAATCCTTTTTTAAAACTTTTAAAATATTTATAGTAGCAGAGTTTGTTTTCATCAATATTGTTTGGATAAAAATTTTAAAAATAAATGTCGTTTTTAAATTAGTGTAGGTGACATTAAAGTTTTGAAATTATGTGAAAAAATTATTATGTCATCGAGAGGAGAGGAGGTGGGATTAAAAAAAATACTTGAACAGTCTAGCACCTCCAGGACCAACACTACTTGTCCTTTTTCATTTATCGTCACATTATCATGCTTATCCAAAGTCATTATCTACACATTTTTCTCTCATCTCGGGCTTTTGTCACTCACAAAGACCAGCCTATTGTGCCCAATACATTGGAGTGGAATTACGGAACAGTATTCCGCTGGAAATAAAAGATTCTGTTTCAGTCCCGTCATTTCGATACAATTATAAGAAACATCTTCTTTCGATTAGTACAAATTAATAATGTTTAGGAGGATTCTCTCGTTTTTTATGTAGTGCGCAGTGCCTTTTTTCAGTTTTTTTTTTCAAAGTTTAACACTTTGTTGTTTTGTTAATAATAAGTGATAATATTTATATGAATATTCGAGTTCTCCAGGGGCTACACTTAGGCCTGAGGGATCATTAACCAGTCCCTGGAGTTGTGTTTTATTTGTGTGTTTATATTCAATAAAGTCAAAGTTCAAAGTTCAATTTCCAATCAAATGAGGCCTCTATGAAGTTTATACGAGCATCCCTTCGATAACAACCATATATGAGCCCAGGGCATAACTTATAACGCCTACCCCCGGGCCCTGGGGGTTTGTGTCGCCACCGGAGTTTTTGTAATCTGAACTTTGAACTATTTTTAACAAAATGTCTATCACCAAATTTTTATCTGATGCATTTAAGGTGTGGAGGGGAGGGGGGCTAGTTACCACCGATCTCTTTTGGCTCTTAGAAAGTGAACAAGAACTTGGAATTTCCAATCAAATGAGCCCTCTCCGAAGTTTATACGAGCATCCCTTCCATAACAACCATATATGTGCCCAGGGCATAACTTACAATGCCTACCCCCGCGCCCTGGGGGTTTGTGTCGCCACCGGAGTTTTTGTAATCTGAACTTTGAACTATCTCTAACAAAATGTCTATCACCAAATTTTTATCTGATGCATTTAAGGTGTGGAGGGGAGGGGGGCTAGTTACCCTCCGATCTCTTTTGGCTCTTAAAAAGTGAACAAGAACTTTGAATTTCCAATCAAATGAGCCTATTCTATCACCAAATTTTTATCTGATGCATTCAAGGTGTGGAGGGAGGGGGCTGGTTACCCTCCGATCTCTTTTGGCTCTTAAAAATTGAACAAGAACTTTGAATTTCCAATCAAATGAGCCCTCTCCAAAGTTTATACGAGCATCTCTTCCATAAAAACTATTTATGTCCCCAGAGCATTACTTACAACGCCTGCTTATGGGCCATAGGGGGTTGCGTTGACACATGAGTTTTTTTCTTATCTGACCTTTGAACTGTTTTTAATAAATGGGCTATTTGAAAAAAAATTAACAGATAGGCTTGAGGAAAAAAGGGTGTGTGGGGGGGGGGGGGTAGTTACCCTCGGATATCTTTTGACTCTTAACAGGTGAACTAGAACTTTGAATTTCTAATCAAATGAACCCTCTCTGAAGATTATACGAGAATCCCTTTCATAAGAACCATATACGCCCCCAGGACAAACAACTAACCCCCCTGAGCCCTGGGGGTTGTGTGACACCGGAGTTTTTTTTTATCTAATTTTTGAACAAGTTTTAAAAAACTGGTTATCTCAAAATTTTCAGCGGATGGGTTTGGGAAAAAAGAGCATGGGGGGGGGGGCTAGTTGCCCTTAAATCTCTTGACTCTTAAAAAATGAACTAGAACTTTCAATTTCGAATCAAATGAGCCCTCTATGAAGTTTATACGAGAATCTCTTCCATAAGAACCTTACATGCCTTTAGGGCATAACTTAGAATGCCTTCCGCCGGGACCTGGAGGGTTGTACTGACACCAGAGTTATTCTTATCCGACCTTTGAACTATTTTTAACAAAATGTATGTCTCAAAATCTTCATCAGATGGGTTTGGAAAAAGAAGGCGTTGGGGCTAATTCCCCTCGGATTTCTTTTGACTATTAAAAACTGAACTCAAACTTTCAATTTCCAAACAAATGAGCCATCTCTGCAGTTTATACGAGCATCACTTTCATAAGAACCATATGTCTCCCAGGGCATAACTTACAACGCCTGCCCCCGGGCCCTGGGGGGTTGTGTTGACACCTGAGTTTTTGTTATCTGACTTTTGAACAATTTTTAACTTAACGGCTATCTCAAATTTTAATCGAATGTATTTGGGTAAAAAGGGGCGTGGGGTGGGGGGGGGCTAGTTGCCCTCCAATCTCTTTTGACTCTCGAAAACTAAACTAGAAATTTCAATTTCCAATCAAATGAGCCCTCTCTGAAGTTCTTACGAGCATCCCTTCCATAAGAACCACATATTCCCCCAGGGCATAACTTACAACGCCTGCCCTCGGGTCCTGGAAGACTGTGTCGACCCCGGAGTTTGTGTTATATGGTCTTTGAACAATTTAAAAAAATGGCTATCTCAAAGTTCCTATCGGATGGGTTTGAAGAAAAAAGGGTGTAGAGAGGAGGGGGGGCTAGGTGCCCTCCAATCTCTTTTGACTCTTAAAAAGTCCTCTTTGAAGTTTATGCAAGCATCCCTTCCATAAGAACCATATATGACCCCAGGGCATAACTTACAACACCTTCCCCCGGGCCGGGGGGCTGTGTCGATACCGGAGTTTTTGTTATATGATCTTGGAACTATTTTTAACAAAATAGCTATCTCAAAATTTTTATCGCCTGCATTTGGGAAAAAAGTGCGTGGTGGTGGGCTGGTTACCCTCTGATATCTTTTAACGCTTAAAAAGTGAACTAAGAACCATATATGCCCCCAAGGCATAACTTATAACCCTTGCTCTGAATACTGTGAGGGGAGTGTCCTGCTCAAAGACATAATTTACAGAATTTTCAACTACGTTGAACAAAATTGCTATCTCAAAATTTTGATTGCATACAGTTGGGGAAATAATGGCCGTGGATGGGTGTTAGTCGCCTTCCAATCACTTTTGACTGTTAAAAAGGGGACTAGCCATTTAAATTTCCAATCGAATGAGCTTCTACGATAATGCTTCCTATAAAAAATTTATATGCCCCCCAGGGCATAATTTACAACCCTTGAACTGAGGGCTGTGGAGGGGGGGGGGTCATCCTCAAAGACCTTATTTTCAGAACTTTCAACTACGTTGAACAAATGGCAATCTCAAAATTTTGATTGGATGTGTTTGGGCAAAAAGTGGGCATGAGAGGGGGGTTAGTTGCCCTCCAATCACTTTCGACTATTAAAAAGGGCACTAGTCCTTCGAATTTCCAATCGAATGACCCTTTTTTGAAGTATCTACGACAAAGCTTTCTATAAAAACCTTACATACCCCCAGGGCATAACTTACAACCCTTGCCCTGAGGGTTGTGGGGGAAGTGTCCTTCTCAAAAACATAATTTCTATCTGGAAATCAACTATGTAGAACAAAATGGCTATCTAAAATTTTTTATTGGATGTGTTTGGGGAAATGGTGGGCGTGGAAGGGGTTTTAGTTTCCTTCCAATCCCTTTGGACCCTTAAAAAGGCCACTAGAACTCTCAATTTCCAATTGAATGAGCCCTCTTTGAAGTTTATACGACGACTCCTTCCATATGAAGTGCCTCTGGGGGAAAAAATCATAATAATAAAACTTTGGAGCCGTATGGCCTTTACTATAGGCAAGGCTATAGCGCTGTCTCTGATATAGAAGCCTGCCGTGTGCCAGTACCAGGGACAACATTAATGCTGTTCGGACCTTAAGGGTATAAAGCCACATTCTTTACATTTTTTTTTCATTTGATCCCCTACTTGTCAAAATCGTCTGCAGCGATTTTTTAATTAATTAGTCACCTTGTAGGTCAAATTATCCTTGCAGATTCATAGAACAGGTCAATTGTTATCTCAGCAAGCTATTACGCAAAAAAAAAAAAAAATTCTCGTGTGAGTCAGGGCATGAGGGGATTATTTTCCTGTGTGGGGAATTTTCCATGGGATAGAATTATCACCGGTGGAGAATACGCCGGACACTGTTCTTATGCATAAAATTTGCTTCGCCCAGGATGTTCAGCCCCCTGGCACTAATTGTTACCGGTGTATATTTTTTTTACTTGAATGTATTGTTCAAAAGAAAATTATACACAAAACCTTTTTCTTCATATACCAATAATTTTGTTAATCCCCTAATATTTTATTCCAATTGACCAACTACTCCAACCAATTAGCTCATAAACCTAAAAAATACAAAAAAGGAAGAAGAAGCTTACTGGGCAAGGCATCAGAGAGGTGCTTTTGTCTTCTTTGTAGTACAGATAACATCCTAACGTGTTTATTTTTCATATTTGTCATTTGTTCTATTGATGATGTTATGTCTTCCTTCCTTGAACTATTTAACATCAATTCTTCTCTCTTTGCTTCGGTCACCATTCTGAGATCAGAGTGCTTGAGTTGAAGTGATTCTATTTCCCTGTCCGATTTTCCTATAGAAATAAGCAACTTTTCCACTTCACACGTTAACAGTTTTGCTTTTGCCTGTAATGAAGGATCAGGCCTACCTTTTCTTAAGTCAGAAGCTTCTACAAGGCATGCTCGTTGATTTACAGCTTTTTCCAGGATTCTACTTAGCTCTTCGATAGCTTTTACTAATTTCTTTTTCTCGAGTTCTAGTCGATGAATGCATTCTTTTAGTATTGCAAGTTCACTGCAGTCACCTTTTTCAAAAAATAATGTGTGACGTAAGTTGAGTGCTTCTTTAAGTTTGACAGACCATAATTTTCTTAATCTTTCAGATTCAAAGATTTGAGATTTATGCTCGTTCTTCTCTTCTTCACATTGATTTATTACATCTTGTAGTTTTGTAACAATTCTTTCCAGCGTATCAAGTTTTTCAAGCAGCTCTTTTTCAAAAGCAACTAAGCATAGTTCTTTATTTTCATCACCTGAACTAAGTAAATTGTTTATTATCTTCAAATTATCGCGCAATCCTCCTATATTTCTGTATAATCCAATCCATTCCTTCCTTTTTTCTTCAAGTAATCGGTTGGACAATATTCTCTTCTGATCAAGGGTTCTAATTCTTTCTTCACAATCCAATCGCTTAGTTAAAATATTTTCCTTATCACTTTCTATTTTAATTATATGATTTTGCAATGAAAGCCACGCTTCTTGTAATTTCTTGCCGTCATTTCTAACGTATTCAAGCTCTTCTTCGAGAACTAAGACTCTTTTCGGTCCATCTCCCTCTTCCTTTTCTTCTAGTTTCAATTTTAGCTCCTCATATTTCCTTCGTTTTCTTTCCAGTTCAGTTTGTTTTGATTCAAGCATTTTCATACGCATTGAATATGTCTTTTTTAAGTCTTCGTAATGTTTAGCTATTTCCTCTTCTTCGTTTTCGGCTTCAAGTAAATCCTTGTCTAATAATTCCTTTCTTTCAGTGTCAGTTTCAAACTGAAGCTGCAGACGGGTATATATATTTTCCAAGCGAGAGCATTCAAGCTCATAGGAAATACCATTTGTTTTTAGCTCCTCTAGATACTTACTCTCATTTCTAATGTTAAGTTGGTCATAATCTATCAACTTTGTATCTAGAATTAATTTTGATTCTAGACTATTCTTAGAGGTTTCTATTTCTAGTAATTTCATGGATTCTTTTTCGATTATTTTCTTTAGTCCTTTAAGCTCTTGATTTAGCACGTCTTTTTGCTCATGTAAACAATTTAGGCTTTCAATTTCTCTTTTTAATTCAATTTTTATATCTTCTACTTTATCTTGTCCTTTACTATAATTGTTTTTAAAGTTCTTACATCGTTTAACCGATATATTTGTTTCAATAGAAATATTGTTAGACTCTTTTACAACTAACTTTATTTCTTCTTGAAGCTTTTCAATTCTTTCTTCTTGATTCATTAATTCATTCTCTATAGTTCCCAACTGTCCCTGCACTTCACTAATTTTTTCCTTTTTTAACCTTAAGCTATTTATTTCGGATTTCCAAGTTATTCTAAGTTGACGGTTGTACATGAATGTGCTTTCCAATTCCATTTTAAAGGTCTTTGATCGTTTTATTATGTCACTGTACTTCCTTTCAAGATCGAGTGTTCTATTTTCTATATCTTCAATGTGTAAATTTATCCTTGTTATATCTTCTTCCATCTTCTTAGTGAGAAGTTTTAATGCTAAGTTTGCTTTTCCCGCTTTAGCGTTAACATTAGTCAACACTTGTTTTTTTAGTGCCTGTTTTTCAGATTCATGGTATTCCAAGAGTATTTTAAGTCGGAATAGTTTCTCATTAAGCTTTTGAAGAAGGGTATCCCCCACTTTTAAATCTTCCCGTCTTTTTTTATTTATATTTTCTGCAGAATTAACCACAGACTGAACATGCTGAAGCTTTTTTTGTTGTTCTAGCTTTGCTATTTCTAGGAAATCAATATTTTCCATTGCCTTTTTAAGATTGGATTTTTCAATGGAAATCCCATTTTCAACTAGTTTTAATTCCTTTTCCAGTACACTCTCATATTGGAGTGACTTCTCATTCCTTAATCTCGTTTCTCTTAATTTGTCTTTTAACGCATCTATATCCGCTAGAAGTTGAGTCTTTAATGCTTCTTGGTACCTCTTTAATGCATAATGATCTGGGTCAATTACACTTAGCATTTCATCATCACTATCTGTAAGTGTGGCATCTTCTATTGTGAGGTCAAAACTGTCAACTGTCGATATAAAGCTGTCGACACCATCATCGTCCGAGACGCCGCTTTTTGCTGGAGTTTCTTCCGTCATATTTTCGCTTTCCTTGTCTTGAAAAGTAATCGCTCTGCAGTCAAATTATCGCTGAAATAAAGTTACCAATATGAATAATTTCACTATTTTAAATCATATTCGGGTCAGCTATTAATACTGCCGGATCCAGGAGGAGGGCAGGGGGCCTCACCACCTACATTTTTTTGGCACCCTCGTTCCTTCTTTTTTTTCTGTTTTTCACTCGTTTCTTAAAATAATTTTTTTCAATTTGGTCAGTTATTGGCACCCTTGTCAAATTAACCCCCCCCCCAAGGTTTTGCTTATTGGCTCATTTGTCACATTTCCCCCCTTCCCGAGATTTAGCCCTAGATCCGCCTCTACCTGATATTAGTAGTGTGTATGTGCACAGTCCGAAATACACAGGGAATTACACAAGAATATACTATGCACAGTCCGAAACCTACATAGAAACTTACACCTGAGGCAATATGCACCACGAAACTTACATGCAATTACACATGAATTGCGCAAGGAAAAGTCATGGCTGGTTTGGTGGGTATAATCTGGTTTGGTGGGTATAGTCTGGTTTGGTGGGTATAGTCTGGTTTAGTTTTTCAAAGAGAGTGAGTATTTGACATTTTTGCAAAAAGGGATAAGGAATTCGCAAATTGGACACTATGAACGATATTAATTAATGTTTTGAATAATAGGAGTGTGAATGATTCTAATTAGTGATTGGATTGTATGATGGTGGAGAAAAAAAAGGATTAAACTGATTAACAGTTAAGGTAACGCCGAAGGGGTTGTTAACTCAGGTAATTTGTTATAAATTTGAAACAACATCAGTCTATGAAAATGGCTAACGACGAAAGAGTGACATTGTGAATTGACCTAGCTTTACCTCTCCGATGTGTCAATTTTGGAGGGAAAATCAAAAATACTCAGAATCGAAAATAAACGGGATCTGCCTCAAGGGCAAGGCTCAGAGGCCCTTCGTTCCCCCATTTCTGAGGGCAGGGGAGGGGGGAGGGTCAATTTTGGAGGGAAAACCAAAAATGCTCAGAATCGAAAATAAACGGGATCTACCTCAAGGGCACGGCACAGTGGCCCATCCTCCCCCCATATCGCAGGGCAGGGGCGGGGGTGGGACAATTTTGGAGGGAAAACCAAAAATACTCAGAATCGAAAATAAAAGGGATCGGCCTCAAGGGCAAGGCTCAGAGGCCCTTTGTTCCCCCATTTCTGAGGGCAGGGGAGGGTCAATTTCGGAGGGAAAACCAAAAATTCTCAGAATCGAAAATAACTGGGATCTGCCTCAAGGACAAGGCTCAGAGGCCCCTCCTTCCTCCATTTCTGAGGGCCGGGGAGAGAGGGAGTCAATTTTGGAGGGAAAACCAAAAATACTCAGAATCGAAAATAAACGGGATCTGCCTCAAGGGCAAGGCTCAGAGGCCCCTCCTTCCTCCATTTCTGAGGGCAAGGGAGGGGGGGAGTCAATTTTGGCGGGAAAACCAAAAATTCTCAGAATCAAAAATAAACGGGATCTGCCTCACGGGGAAGGCTCAGAGGCCCTTCGTTCACCCATTTCTGAGGGCAGGGGAGGGTCAATTTTGGAAGGGAAAACCAAAAATACTCAGAAAGTTCATTTTGAATTTCCTTCATTGAAATGCAAGAATTGGAATATTTCAGTAGTGTTTTGTTGTGCTTTACCTTGTCATAGTGACATTCTCTTGATTTTTCAAAGTTCATTTTGAATTTCTTTCGTTTAAATGCAAGAGTTGGAATATTTCAGTAGTGACTTGTTGTGGTTTACCTTGTCACACTTACATTCTCATGATTTTTCGAAGTTCATTTTGAATTTCTGTCGTGAAATGCAAGAGTTGGAATATTTCAGTAGTGTTTTGTTGTGCTTTACCTTGTCACAGTTACATTCTGTTGATTTTCATAGTTCATTTTGAATTTCTTTCATTGAAACGTAAGAGTTGGAATATTTCAGTAGTGTTTTGTTGTGCTTTGCCTTGTCACAGTTACATTCTCTTAATTTTTCAAAGTTCATTTTGAATTTCTTTCGTGAAATGCAAGAATTGGAATATTTCAGTAGTGTCTTGTCGTGGTTTACCTTGTCACAGCTACATTCTCATGATTTTTCAAAGTTCATTTTGAATTTCTGTCGTGAAATGCAAGAGTTGGAATATTTCAGTAGTGACTTGTTGTGTTTTACCTTGTCACAGTTACATTCTCTTGATTTTTCGAAGTTCATTTTGAATTTATATCGTAAAGTGCAAGAGTTGGAATATTTCAGTAGTGTTTTGTTGTGCTTTACCTTGTCACAGTTACATTCTGTTAATTTTTAATAGTTCATTTTGAATTTCTTTCGCAAAGTGCAAGAATTGGAATATTTCAGTAGTGTCTTGTCGTGGTTTACCTTGTCACAGCTACATTCTCATGATTTTTCAAAGTTCATTTTGGATTTCTTCCGTTGAAATGCAAGACTTGGAATATTTCAGTAGTGAATTGTTGTGCTTGACCTTGTCACAGTTACTTTTTCTTTATTTTTCGAAGTTCATTTAGAATTTCTTAAGTTGAATTTCAAGAGTTGGAATATCTCAATTGTGTTTTATTGTACTTTACCTTGTCATAGTTACATTCTGAGCTAGGTAATAAACTATTTCTGTAAAATCTGACCTAATATGGGTTTTTGACCGTAAACTCTAGTTTTTTTTTGTAAAAAAATTATGGAAAATACAATTCTCTGGTTCAAATCTGAAACTTTAGTCTATTTTTGGATCGAAAAATAAAACTATTTCTATAAAACCTGAGCTAATAAGGGTTTTGACCGTAAACTCTAGTTTTTGTAAGAAACTTATGGAAAATACAATTCTCTGGTTCAAATCTGAAACTTAATTCTATTAACTATTTCTGTAAAATCTGAGCTAATAAGGGTTTTTGGCCGTAAACTCTAGTTTTTTGTAAGAAAATTATGGAAAATACAATTCGTTAGCTCATAGGTGAAAATTAAGTCCAGTTATGGATCGAAAAAAAAATTATTTCTATAAAATCTGAGCTAATAAGGGTTTTTTGCCGTAAACTCTAGTTTTTGTAAGAAAATTATGGAAAATACAATTTTCTGGTTCGAATCTGAAACTTTAGTCAATTTTTGGATCGAAAAATAAAACTATTTCTATAAAACCTGAGCTAATAAGGGTTTTGACCGTAAACTCTAGTTTTTGTAAGAAAATCATGCAAAATACAATTCTCTGGTTCAAATCTGAAACTTAATTCTATTAACTATTTCTGTAAAATCTGAGCTAATAAGGGTTTTTGGCCGTAAACTCTAGTTTTTTGTAAGAAAATTATGGAAAATACAATTCTTTAGCTCATAGGTGAAAATTAAGTCCAGTTATGGATCGAAAAATAAATTATTTCTATAATATCTGAGCTAATAAGAGTTTTTTGCCGTAAACTCTAGTTTTTGTAAGAAAATTATGGAAAATACAATTTTCTGGTTCGAATCTGAAACTTTAGTCAATTTTTGGATCGAAAAATAAAACTATTTCTATAAAATCTGAGCTAAAAAAGGGTTTTTGACCGTGAACTCTAGTTTGTTTTTTTTGTAAGAAAAATTTGGGAAATACAATTCGTTGGCTCATAGGTGAAAATTAAGTCCAGTTATGGATCGAAAAATAAACTATCTCTATAAAATCTGAGATAATAAGGTTTTTTTTTTGCAGTAAACTCTAGTTTTTTGTACGAAAATTATGGAAAATACAATTCTCTGGTGCAAATCTGAAATTTAAGTCTATTTTTGGATCGAAAAATAAACTATTTCTGTAAAATCTGAGCTAATAAGGGTTTTTGGCCGCAAACTCTAGTTGTTTGTAAGAAAATTAAGTAAAATACAATTTTCTGGTTCAAATCTGAAACTTTAGTGGTTTTTTGGATCGAAAAATAAAACTATTTCTATAAAATCTGAGCTAAAAAAGGGTTTTTAAACGTAAAATCTATTTTTTTTTTTTTTTTTTTTTTTTTTTTTTTTTTTGTAAGAAAATTATGGAAAATACAATTCGTTGGCTCATAGGTGAAAATTAAGTCCAGTTATGGATCGAAAAATAAACTCTCTATAAAATCTGAGCTAATAAGTTTTTGTTTTTTTTGCAGTAAACTCGAAAATCTGAGCTAATAAGTTTTTGTTTTTTTTGCAGTAAAAACGAAAATTATGGAAAATACAATTCTCTGGTGCAAATCTGAAATTTAAGTCTATTTTTGGATCGAAAAATAAACTATTTCTGTAAAATCTGAGCTTATAAGGGTTTTTGGACGTAAACTCTAATTTTTTGTAAGAAAATTAAGGAAAATACAATTTTCTGGTTCAAATCTAAAACTTTAGTCGTTTTTTGGATCGAAAAATAAAACTATTTCTATAAAATCTAAGCTAAAAAAGGGTTTTTAACCGTAAACTCTAGTTTTTCTTTTGTAAGAAAATTATGGAAAATACAATTCGTTGGGTCATAGGTGAAAATTAAGTCAAGTTATTGATCGAAAAATAAACAATCTCTATAAAATCTGAGCTAATAAGGGTTTTTTGCAGTAAACTCTAGTTTTTTGTACGAAAATTATGGAAAATACAATTCTCTGGTGCAAATCTGAAACTTTAGTCTATTTTTGGATCGAAAAGTAAACTATTTCTGTAAAATTTGAGCTAATAGGGGTTTTTGATCGTAAACTCTAGTTTTTTTTGTAAGAAAATTATGGTAAATACAATTCGTTGGCTCATAGATGAAAATTAAGTCCAGTTATGGATCGAAAAATAAAATATTTCTGTAAAATCTGAGCTAATAAGGGTTTTTGCCCGTAAACTCTAGTTTTTGTGAGCAAATTATGGAAAATACAATTCTCTGGCTTAAATCTGAAACTTAATTCTATTTTTGGATCGAAAAATAAACTATTTCTGTAAAACCTGAGCTAATAAGGGTTTTTGACCGTAAACTCTAGTTTCTTGTAAGAAAATTATGGAAAATACAATTGTCTGGTTGAAATCTGAAACTCTAGTCTATTTTTGGATCGAAAAATAAAACTATTTCCGTAAAATCTGAGCTAAAAAGGGTTTTTGACCGTAAACTCTAGTTTTTTGTAAGAAAATTATGGAAAATACAATTCTCTGGTTCAAATCTGAAACTTAAGTTTATTTTTGGATCGAAAAATAAAACCATTTCTATAAAATCTGAGTTAAAAGAGTTTTAGACCGTAAACTCTAGTTTTTTTGTAAGAAAATTATGGAAAATACAATTCATTGGCTCATAGGTGAAAATCAAGTCCAGTTATGGATCGAAAAATAAAGTATTTCTGTAAAATCTGAGCTAATAAGGGTTTTTGGCCGTAAACTCTAGTTTTTTATAAGAAAATTATGGAAAATACAATTCTCTGGTTCAAATATGAAACTTAAGTCTATTTTTGGATCGCAAAATAAAACTATTTCTGTAAAATCTGAGCTAATAAGGGTTTTTGACCGTAAAATCTAGTTTCTTGTAAGGAAATTATGGAAAATACAATTCTCTAGTTCAAATGTGAAACTTAAGTCCAGTTTTGGATACTCATAAGGATGAGGACTGATGATTATAATTCAAAATTTTTTCCAGAAAAACAGACTATTTTTTTTAAAACTTCGAAATTATTCAACTTTATTTATTTTTTATCTTTTTTTTGTACGTATCTTAAAATGACAACATATGCCTACGACTCTAACAATTGTACTCTATTATTGGTCAGAGATACGATATGGCTTTCCCATTGGTATTCTACGATCCTGTTATTGACACTACCTAGTCTATTGCATGTATTAAATCAGTATTTTTTACGCAGTGGAACGATAAAAACATAAGTCATATCTTTAAAAAAAATTGAAGATGGAGCATTTTAATAAAGTGTGTTCACATAACAAGGTTATTGTAGCATTGAATGCCGACAAGGAGAAGTATTTAAACTATGAAACAAGTACAAGTGGTAGCACTATCGGAAATGTATGCATTCATTGTCATAACAGTAAGGAATTCAATTTCTTTGGAATAGCGAAAAAATTCAACTCTTATGTTGGTAGTTATGAGAGATTGAGATCTCCAGAGATGATTCCACTCGAAGAGAATGCCAACATAAAAATAATCGTCGATGATAGAGGACAACTGCTTGCTACTGTTGCAGGTAACACATTACCTACTGATATATCCAATCGTCGACTTTCGGGTATTAGCATTCAACGGAAGGTCAATAAAAGAAAGGCCTACTCTTCTGCTAATATCGTAAACCATATCTTGTCTACGTGTCGAAACTGTTACCTATGTAAAAATAATGTGATAATAGACAATGAAATTGCCAGAAAAATAAAAAGGGCATTGTCAGAAAATATCACTATGGAATATAAAAATGAATCGATGAAAAACAAAGAACCAGCAAACGTTACTGCCATTGATCAAACAGTCAATGAACCAAATACTACCAAAGACGAAAAGCATATTGTGCCTGTTGATGAGACACCACTAAAAAATGTGTATGACTATAAATGGAATAATGATTAATCTACTGATTAGAAACTAAGAAAAGAAAATAGCTACAATATTAAGCGAGAACACGGTGGATTATTTTATGGAACAAGTCCAAAATGTTCAAAGTTAATCATTGACATTAATAATGTATCATGATATATTTTTTGTATTGACATTCTAATTGGTTTTATTTCATTAAAATATATTATGCATTACCTTGTTATGTGTTCATTATTTTTAGAGTAAGCTAGCATATCAAGCGTTTAGAATGTCTATTAAAACATCGGAGGTGTAAGAAAAGGAATTTGCATACATCTATTGTCAGACACATGGGATAACATTGACAAAATCTAGCTATCAGAATGAATAAATTCTTTATCAACATCCGTTGTTGGATATGTTATTATGTCATCATGAAAATTTTTTAATTAAGTAGGTAAGTAAGTAATTAAGTAGGTAAGTAAGTAACAAACTCTTTCTTGAATTCACCTCATGGATACACAATACAGAAATTTAATTCAGGAAATTATGAAAAAAAATTGAACAAATTCTTTATTAACATTCTTTATCGATTGAAGTCGCTTCCTAGACAGTCCATACAACAATTTCACAAAATCTAAGTATCAGATTGATTAAATTCTATATCAGCATCCATTTCTCGAATACATGGGGATGAAATTGACAAAATCTAAGTGTTAGAGTGAATAAATTTTATTTATCAACATCTTTTTTCAGATACATCGAATAAAATTGACAGAATCTAAGTGTCAGAATGAATAATTTATTTTTTATCAACATCTTTTATCAGTTACAACAATTATAAATAACAAAATCAAAATATCAGAGTGAATAAATGCTTTTTTCAGCATCCTTTGTTGGTTATGTTGAATAAAATATGCAAAGTCGACATAGCTTTATTTCATTTTTTAAGGTTAATTTAGGCGAGGTTACGTGCGCGCACGTACCCTCGCCGAAATTAACCTTAAAAAATGAAATAAATCAATGTCGACTTTGCATATTTTATTCAACATATCCAACAAAGGATGCTGAAAAAAGCATTTATTCACTCTGATATTTAGATTTTGTTATTTATAATTGTTGTAACTGATAAAAGATGTTGATAAAAAATAAATTTCTTAAAAAATAAATTATTCACTCTGACACTTAGATTCTGTCAATTTTATTCGATGTATCTGACAAAAGATGTTGATAAATAAAATTTATTCACTCTAACACTTAGATTTTGTCAATTTCATCCCTATTTATTCGAGAAATGGATGTTGATATAGAATTTAATCAATCTGATACTTAGATTTTGTGAAATTGTTGTATTGACTGTCTAGGAAGCGACTTCAATCGATAAAGAATGTTAATAAAGAATTATGTTCAATTTTTTTTTCATAATTTCCTGAATTAAATTTCTGTATTGTCTATCCATGAGGTGAATTCAAGAAAGAGTTTGTTACTTACTTACCTACTTAATTACTTACTTACCTACTAACTTAAAAATGTTTCATAATGACATAATAACATATCCAACAACGGATGTTGATAAAGAATTTATTCATTCTGATAGCTAGATTTTGTCAATGTTATCCCATGTGTCTGACAATAGATGTACGCAAATTCCTTTTCTTACATCTCCGATGTTTTAATAGACATTCTAAACGCTTGATATGCTAGCTTACTCTAAAAATAATGAACACATAACAAGGTAATGCAATATATATTTTTAATGAGATAATGCTATGTAGAATATTAATACAAAAATATATTATGATACATTATTAATGTCAATGATTAACTTTGGACATTTTGAATCTGTTCCATAAAATAGTTCACCATGTTCTCTGTTGATATTGTAGCTATTGTCCTCTCTTAGTTCGTAATCAGTAGAATAATCATTATTCCATTTTGAGTCATACACAATTTTTACTGGTATGTCATCAACAGGCTCAATATAATTTTCGTCTTTGGTATTATTTGGTTCATTGACTGTTTGATCAATGGCAGTAACGTTTTCTGGTGCTTTGTTTTTCATCGATTCATCTTTATATTCCATAGTGATACTCTCTGACAATGCCCTTTTTATTTTTCTGGCAATTTCACTGTCTATTATTACATTATTTTTATAAAGGTAACAGTTTTGGCACGTAGACAAGATATGGTTTACGATATTAGTAGAAGAGTAGGCCTTTCTTTTGTTGACCTTCCGTTGAATGCTAATACCCGAAAGCTGACCATTGGATGTATCAGTAGGTAATGTGTTACCTGCAACAGTAGCAAGGAGTTGTCCTCTATCATCAACGATTATTTTTATGTTGGCATTCTCTTTGAGTGCACTCATCTCTGGAGATCTCAATCTCGCATAACCACCAATATAAGAGTTGAATTGTTTTGGTATTCCAAAGAAATGGAATTCCTTACTGTCATGAAAATTCATACATACATTTCTAATAGTGTTACCACTTGTACTTGTTTCATTGTTTAAATACTTCTCCTTGTCGGCATTCAATGCTACAATAACCTTGTTATGTGAACACACTTTATTAAAATGCTCCATCTTCACTTTTTTTTAAAGATATGACTTATGTGTTTGTCGTTCCAGTGCGTAAAAAATACTGATTTAATACATGCAATAGACTAGGTAGTGTCAATAACCGGATCATAGAATACCAATGGGAAAGCCACATCGTATCTCTGACCAATAATAGAGTACAATTGTTAGAGCCGTAGGCATATTTTTTCATTTTAAAATACGTACAAAAAAAGATAAAAAATAAATAAAGTTGAATAATTTCGAAGTTTTAAAAAAAATAGTCTGTTTTTATGGAAAAAATATTGAATTAGAATCATCAGTCCTCATCATTATGAGTATCCAAAATTGGACTTAAGTTTCACATTTGAACTAGAGAATTGTATTTTCCATAATTTTCATACAAGAAACTAGATTTTACGGTCAAAAACCCTTATTAGCTCAGATTATACAGAAATAGTTTTATTTTTCGATCCAAAAATAGACTTCAGTTTCCTATTTGAACCAGAAAATTGTATTTTCCATAATTTTCTTATAAAAAACTAGAGTTTACGGCCAAAAACCCTTATTAGCTCAGATTTTACAGAAATACCTTATTTTTCGATCCATAACTGGACTTGATTTTCACCTATGAGCCAATGAATTGTATTTTCCATAATTTTCTTACAAAAAAAACTAGAGTTTACGGTCTAAAACCCTTTTAACTCAGATTTTATAGAAACGGTTTTATTTTTCGATCCAAAAATAGACTTAAGTTTCAGATTTGAACCAGAGAATTGTATTTTCCATAATTTTCTTACAAAAAGCTAGAGTTTACGGTCAAAAACCCTTTTTAGCTCAGATTTTACGGAAATAGTTTTATTTTTCGATCCAAAAATAGACTAGAGTTTCAGATTTCAACCAGACAATTGTATTTTCCATAATTTTCTTACAAAAAATAGAGTTTACGGTCAAAAACCCTTATTAGCTCAGGTTTTACAGAAATAGTTTATTTTTCGATCCAAAAATAGAATTAAGTTTCAGATTTAAGCCAGAGAATTGTATTTTCCATAATTTGCTCACAAAAACTAGAGTTTACGGGCAAAAACCCTTATTAGCTCAGATTTTACAGAAATATTTTATTTTTCGATCCATAACTGGACTTAATTTTCACCTATGAGCCAACAAATTGTATTTTCCATAATTTTCTTACAAAAAAAACTAGAGTTTACGATCAAATACCCCTATTAGCTCAGATTTTACAGAAATAGTTTATTTTTCGATCCAAAAATAGACTAAAGTTTCATATTTGCACCAGAGAATTGTATTTTCCATAATTTTCGTACAAAAAACTAGAGTTTACTGCAAAAAACCCTTATTAGCTCAGATTTTATAGAGATTGTATATTTTTCGATCCATAACTGGACTTAATTTTCACCTATCAGCCAACGAATTGTATTTTCCATAAATTTATTACAAAAAAAACTAGAGTTTACGGTCAAAAACCCTTTTTTAGCTCAGATTTTATAGAAATAGTTTTATTTTTTGACCCAAAAAACGACTCAAGTTTCAGATTTGCACCAGAGAATTGTATTTTCCATAATTTTCGTACAAAAAACTAGAGTTTACTGCAAAAAAAAACCTTATTAGCTCAGATTTTATAGAGAGTTTATTTTTCGATCCATAACTGGACTTAATTTTCACCTCTGAGCCAGCGAATTGTATTTTCCATAATTTTCTTACATAAAAAAAAAAAATAAAAAAAAAAAAAATAGAGTTTACGGTCAAAAACCCTTTTTTAGCTCAGATTTTATAGAAATAGTTTTATTTTTCGATCCAAAAAACGACTAAAGTTTCAGATTTGAACCAGAAAATTGTATTTTCCTTAATTTTCTTACAAAAAACTAGAGTTTACGGCCAAAAACCCTTATTAGCTCAGTTTTTACAGAAATACTTTTTTTTTCGATCCAAAAATAGTCTTAAATTTCAGACTTGCACCAGAGAATTGTTTTTTTAATAATTTTCGTACAAAAAACTAGAGTTTACTGCAAAAAAAAACCTTATTAGCTCAGATTTTATAGAGATAGTTTATTTTTCGATCCATAACTGGACTTAATTTTCACCTATGAGCCAACGAATTGAATTTTCCAAAATTTTCTTACAAAAAAAACTAGAGTTTACGGTCAAAAACCCTTTTTTAGCTCAGATTTTATAGAAATAGTTTTATTTTTCGATCCAAAAATTGACTAAAGTTTCAGATTCGAACCAGAAAATTGTATTTTCCATAATTTTCTTACAAAAACTAGAGTTTACGGCAAAAAACCCTTATTAGCTCAGATTTTATAGAAATAATTTATTTTAATCCATAACTGGACTTAATTTTCACCTATGAGCTAACGAATTGTATTTTCCATAATTTTCTTACAAAAAACTAGAGTTTACGGCCAAAAACCCTTATTAGCTCAGATTTTACAGAAATAGTTAATAGAATTAAGTTTCAGATTTGAACCAGAGAATTGTATTTTCCATAATTTTCTTAGAAAAACTAGAGTTTACGGTCAAAACCCTTATTAGCTCAGGTTTTATAGAAATAGTTTTATTTTTCAATCCAAAAATTGACTAAAGTTTCAGATTCGAACCAGAAAATTGTATTTTCCATAATTTTCTTACAAAAACTAGAGTTTACGGCAAAAAACCCTTATTAGCTCAGATTTTATAGAAATAATTTATTTTTCGATCCATAACTGGACTTAATTTTCACCTATGAGCTAACGAATTGTATTTTCCATAATTTTCTTACAAAAAACTAGAGTTTACGGCCAAAAACCCTTATAAGCTCAGATTTTACAGAAATAGTTAATAGAATTAAGTTTCAGATTTTAACCAGAGAATTGTATTTTCCATAATTTTCTTACAAAAACTAGAGTTTACGGTAAAAACCCTTATTAGCTCAGATTTTATAGGAATAGTTTTATTTTTCTATCCAAGAATAGACTAAAGTTTCAGATTTGAAACGGAGAATTGTATTTTCCATAATTTTCTTACAAAAAACTAGAGTTTACGGCCAAAAACCCTTATTAGCTCAGATTTTACAGAAATAGTTTATTACCTAGCTCAGAATGTAACTATGACAAGGTAAAGCACAACAAGTCACTACTGAAATATTCCAACTCTTGCATTTCAACGAAAAAAATCCAAAATGAACTTTGAAAAATCATGAGAATGTAGCTGTGACAAGGTAAACCACTACAAGACACTACTGAAATATTCCAATTCCTACACTTCACTAAAGAAATTCAAAATTAACTTTGAAAAATTAAGAGAATGTAACTATGACAAGGTAAAGCACAAAAAAACACTACTGAAATATTCCAACTCTTGCATTTCAGTGAAACAAATTAAAAATGAGCTATGAAAATCAACAGAATGTAACTATGACAAGTTAAAGCACAACAAAGCACTAATGAAATATTCCAACTCTTGGATTTCACGAGAGAAATTCAAAATTAACTTCGAAAAATCAAGAGAATGTAACTGTGACAAGGTAAAGCACAACAAGTCACTACTGAAATATTCCAACTCTTGCATTTCACGACAGAAATTAAAAATGAACTTAGAAAAATCAAGAGAATGTAACTGTGACAAGGTAAAGCACAACAAGTCACTACTGAAATATTCCAACTCTTGCATTTCACGACAGAAATTCAAAATGAACTTTGAAAAGTCATGAGAATGTAGCTGTGACAAGGTAAACCACGACAAGAGACTACTGAAATATTCCAATTCTTGCATTTCACGAAAGAAATTCAAAATGAACTTTGAAAAATTAAGAGAATGTAACTGTGACAAGGTAAAGCACAACAAAACACTACTGAAATATTCCAACTCTTGCATTTCAATTAAATAAATTCAAAATTAAATATGAAAATCAACAGAATGTAACTGTGACAAGGTAAAGCACAACAAAACACTACTGAAATATTCCAACTCTTGCATTTCACGACAGAAATTCAAAATGAACTTCGAAAAATCAAGAGAATGTAACTGTGACAAGGTAAAGCACAACAAGTCACTACTGAAATATTCCAGCTCTTGCATTTCAACGAAAGAAATTCAAAATGAACTTTGAAAAATTAAGAGAATGTAACTATGACAAGGTAAAGCACAACAAAACACTACTGAAATATTCCAACTCTTGCATTTCAATGAAGGAAATTCAAAATGAACTTTCTGAGTATTTTTGGATTTCCCTTTCAAAATTGACCCTCCACCCTCCCCTGCCCACAGAAATGGGTGAACGAAGGGCCTCTGAGCCTTCCCCTTGAGGCAGATCCCGTTTATTTTTGATTCTGAGTATTTTTGGTTTTCCCTCCAAAATTGACTCCCCCTCTCCCCTGCCCTCAGAAATGGAGGAAGGAGGGGTCTCTGAGCCTTCCCCTTGAGGCAGATCCCGTTTATTTTCGATTCTGAGTATTTTAGTTTTCCCTGCAAAATTGACTCCCCCTCTCCCCTGCCCTCAGAACTGGAGGAAGGAGGGGACTCTAAGTCTTCCCCTTTTGGCTTATCCCTTTTATTTTCGTTTCTGCGTATTTTTTGCTTTCCCCCAAATATTGTACCACCCCCCTCCCCTGCCCTCAGAAATTGGGGAAGGAAGGGCCTCTGAGCCTTTCCTGTGTAGAATAGCCCATTTATTTTATATTCTGAGTATTTTTGGTTTTCCCCCCAAAATTGACCCTCCCCCCCTCCCCTGCCCTCAGAAATGGGGGAACGAGGGGCCTCTGAGCCTTGCCCTTGAGGTAGATCCTGTTTATTTTCGATTCTGAGTATTTTTGGTTTTCCCTCCCAAATTGACCCTCCCCCCCCCCCCTCCTCTGCCCTCAGAAATGGGGGAACGAAGGGCCTCTGAGCCTTCCCCTTGAGGCAGACCCTGTTTATTTTCTATTCTGAGTATTTTTGATTTTCCCTCCAAAATTGACACATCGGAGAGGTAAAGCTAGGTCAACTCACAATGTCATTCTATCGTCGTTAGCCATTTTCATAGACTGATGTTGTTTCATATTTATAACAAATTACCTGAGTTAACAACCCCTTCGGGGTTACCTTAACTGTTAATCGGTTTAATCCTTTTTTTCTCCACCTTCATACAATCCAATCACTAATTAGAATCATTCACACTCATATTATTCAAAACATTAATTAATATCGTTCATAGTGTCCAATTTGCGAATTCCTTATCCCTTTTTGCAAAATTGTCAAATACTCACTCTCTTTGAAAAACTAAACCAGACTATACCCACCAAACCAGACTATACCCACCAAACCAGATTATACCCACCAAACCAGCCATGACTTTTCCTTGCGCAATTCGTGTGTAATTGCATGTAACTTTCGTGGTGCATATTGCCTCAGGTGTAAGTTTCTATGTAGGTTTCGGACTGTGCATAGTATATTCTTGTGTAATTCCATGTGTATTTCGGACTGTGCACATACACACTACTGATATTAAATATGAAAAAAGTAAAAGGTTACCTTCGATGAGAAGGACTGCCATGTGCCCAAATCTGCGTTTCCAGAGGGAACGCTCTAGCGTTGCCTAAGTAAAACTATGTTCCTATCATGCATTATTTTTTTATTTATTTACTTTATTTTGATCCTTCGACTACTTTGTAAGCAAGGGGTCTTTGCGGAAACATTGAAAGGGGCTCATCGAATGGAAATTGAGAGTTTTTGTGCCATTTTTTATAGTCAAAAGTGATTCAAGTACAACCAGTTCCCTTCCCAAATCTTATTTACAACCTCCCTCCCGATCTGTAACCGCCATGATATTATAAAACCACAAGTAAAACTATGGGGATGTTAACTGGGGTTATTAAAAATATGGGGTTAATTACTCGTTGATATCGGATCAAATTTTTTGAAATTGTCATCTTCTTCCCCATTGTCCCCACAGGGATGCCATAATCCCTGCAACCCATAGGACAAGGGTTGTAAATGATACAAATTCTCAATTTTTTTTGAATAGATTTTGTTGTGGAAAAGGGGGTATATTTGATCATCGCTGTCTGATTGCCCTGAAACCTTCAGGGGCCGTTTCCAGGTCCAAGAGCAAAAAGGAAAAAGGGAAGCCCCTATCCATGTCCCCTTTTAAAAAGGGGAGGTGGATACGGGCCCTTTAAACAGGTCAAAAAATTTTTCCCTGATCCTTCTGAAACTTGGATCCATTTGTACTCTGGCAAAGATGAACACAACATACAGACCCCCGAAAAAGGGTATAAGAAAACTTTTGCCGATCGGATCGAAATAAGCATTCTTAATTTCATGGGATATAAAAACAATTATTCACCCGAAAATAAGGACCGACAAGGGGCCAAAAAGAGCAATAGAAAACTGTTTTCTTGTGAACGACTTGAAACTTGAAACTGTAAGTTTCAAGCTTCAAGTCAGCATCACGTTCAAGTTTAATTTAACCATAATGTACAGAAAAAAAGATTAGAGACAGCCCCCCTCCCTAAAATTATGCCCTAAGAAGAGACAAAACCTTAGTTACTTGGAGGACGGCCCTCTCAAATATAGGCCCGAAAAGAATTCAAAGAGATTGATTTTCCCGACTGGCTTGAAACTTTCAAGAATTATTTTCTTGGGTAAGTTGATAAACTACTTCGTTGGGAAGAAGCAGAATATTAGGAGAGGGGGGGGCAAAACTTGTTCTCCCTGGCAAGATAAAATAAGATCATATTTATTTTCAAAAGGCCATCACAAGCTCTAATAGAGCTGAATTCGAGTCACATGTCCAGTAAAAGAAAGCAAAACAAGAAACCAAGGCCGTATCCAGGGGGGGGGGAGGTTACCCGGTTTGAACCCCCCCCCTAATTTTTGACTGAGTCGAAAATAAGTCGAAAATTAGTAAAACCTAGGTAAAAATCAGTAAAATTAGTCGAAAACCGAGTCAAAAATTAGTACCCCCCCCTCCGAAAAAATCCTGGATCCGCCCTTGCAAGGAACAACAAAGAAAGCAAGACAAAACTTAAAAAAATCAATCAAGCATATAGAAAATAGAAAATAGAAATAGTAAATAGAAAAGGGGCATAGAAAGTATCTTGCTATTTGAAAGGAACGACAAAACAATATTTATAAGGAGAGGCTCAAATTCAAAGTTCTCTAGTAATAAGCGAATCAGGATGTTCTGGGCAACGAAGCTTTTTGGAGATCTACTAAGACAGATTTATCCCATCTTTTGGTTTTTCTAAGTTGCCTAAGATGGTATGTACTAAGCAGGGTCGTTACTAGCCAAAATGTTCTGGAGGGGGGAGGAGCAAGATATTTTACCGACTGGCTCGTCATTTTTACCGACTGTTTTTAGCATAATGTCCGTTTCGAATACAATACGTAAAACCGATACACGAGTCGGTAAAACCGCTGCATTTACCAACCGAGATTCAGATTTCGGTACATATTATTATTATTATTATTACTTATTTCTAACCCAAACTGTACAGAGGTACAATACGTGGCGTATCACGAGGAAAAACACATAAAATGCAACACAAATCAATATAGAAATCAAAGATTACCAGTTACAGAGTAACACATAAAAATTTAAAAGAAACTAAAACAAAAAAGAAATAACTTGAAAGGAGGGGGAAAAGAGGAAAAGAGAAAAAAAAACTCACAACTTGCAGAATCTAATAAGCAATAATATACATAAATCTGGACACAAGCTGTCATTATTATTATCATTATTTGATTTTTACTCACTCTTTACAATACTAAAAAATGTAGAAGGACCAAACAGAGAAAAACAACTAAACAAATAAAAGAAAAATAACTGACGACTGAAAAAAACTGATAAGGTGATGGTGCGCAGAAAAACGGATACAATCGGTATTTGAAAGTTTTCTGTGTAGTGCCTCCAGTTTTTCAGTCATATTAGGAATAAGAAATTTATTAATAATTACCCGATTTTTGGTCCAAAGTGGAAGAAACAACAAAAGTTTACAAAATCTAAAATAATTAATCCGGATTCTTTTTAACTCATTTTTCTTCAGAAGGAGAAAAATTCCAGAAGCAAAAAGAATTGAATAGTCACAAAAAGTTGAGTAGAGCTTGACCAACGCGAGTTTATTATATTTACCTCTATTGGCAACAATCTTAGCATATCCTAATTTAATTTTCATATTAATATATGAGACTGTGCGCTGGCGCAAGCCCGGAAGACTATTAGTAATAGAAATACCGTGCCATCGACGAGAATATACAAAAGGGATAGTAAAGCCACTAGGCTACAGTGAAGGGACGTACAAAAGGTGTAATTGGAAGACAGACATTTACGTTTATCCACATTAAGAGAAAGGCCTATGTCTGAAAAAGAAGTGGCAACACAAGAAACCATGTTAGGTAAACCAGTTTTAGTACTGCTTATAGGACGCAGATCATAAGCGTAGGCCAGGTATAAAACAGCAGAAAAACCAGAGAGATAGGTAACCGATATCTTTGCCAGAATTGTGAAATAAATAAATTAAATAAGGTCGGGGACAAAACTCCACCTTGCATTAAACCTCTTTTCTATTTAATAATAGAAGCTGGCGCAGATTTCAGCCGAAGAAAAGAATTAGAGTACGAGTACCGAAGAAGCAAAATAATCGATACATTGACACCGCGACCACGAAGAGCAGAAAAAAGCTGACTATGACATACACTATCAAAAGCTTTTGATAGATCTAAAGTACAAAGATATATACTCCTTCCCTTAGAAGAATTTTCAAGTAGCAAAGAAGATAATACACGATGTGCGTGTTGACAACCTACTCCGGGCTTAAATCCAAACTGGTTATCTCTCTCAAGCATGTTATTAGTCACAAAAGGTAGTAATGCATGCTCAAGAACTTTACTAAAAGTGCAAGAGACAGTAATTGAAGTAATTGAAGAGACAGTACCACACAAAAAACTCTCCGGCACACTAGAAGTACAAATACACATCTGGAGAAGTAGGTGTATATGGTCAATAAGGGGGGATCAATCTAATAAAAGGTGAAATCTAGATATACCATCATTATCCAAATCATCTGATTTAAGTTTCTTAATTGCTTCAACTACGGATGAAAGAGAAATGGGAACACAAAGACGCTGAGATAGAGGGGTGTTAAAAATATCAAAAAGAGAATGAATATACAAAGAATGGACAAAGTAGCTCACATACGAAAAAATAGACCAGTAAGGACTGTTCCAAATAAAGGCAGGAAGAAAATCACTACTTTGCACATCATTTCTAATAGACTTAGAATTAATAAGTTTTCGCCAATCTCTGTTTAACACTGGAAATTCTATACTCTGATAACGCATTGACTTAAGATATTTTTTATATTCACTGCGCGTCTTACGCCTGAGGTCTGATATACTTCCATAAGGTGGTCTATCACATTCATTCCAGACTCGTAACCAAAACATAGCTTTACTTTTCAAATTAAATTAGGATCTAAAGACCAAAAAGGTTTTTGCGTACAACATCTAACACGTTGCGGCGGCACTGCAACAGCCTCGGTATCTTTTAGACATTTAATTATTTGATTGTAATAGCAATCCAGGTCCCTTTTGCAGTTCACTCGTATAGAGCTCTGAAACAGATGATAGGGAACTCGTATAACAGACATCAGGCTTGTTAGCGTAAACGCATAGAGAGGAACACCAGCTTTCTTCCAATTACTTTTTTCAAACCATTTTGAAGACCGGGGTACTTTACAGAAACTTGCAGGGTTTAAATTCAGCGTAAGAGAAAGTGAGATAGGGAGATGGTCTAAGTCTTGTTCTTCAGCATGTACAAACACTATTGATGTAGTAATACTAGGTTGAGCAAATAATGTGATCAATATTGCTCTTACTGCCTGAATGTTGAATATAAGAATACGGATGAGTTTTGGGTATAATATGATAAGATGGAAGGCAATTTAACAACAAATCACTTCCCACTGACGAGTTATTTATATCCGTATTGAAGTCACCAATGATCATATAATCTAGAGGAATAGAAAGAATTTATTCCACTAAAAAATTCAACGTGTTACAGGCTTTAGCATATCTAGCCATCGATCTGAAAGAACGGTCATCATAAGGCAGATAAGAATTAATGAAAACTATAGTGCCCATACCAACAGCCAAAAAAAAAAACTCATCCGAGTAAAAAATCACCGGCAAAACCAAATTAGGATTGCGCTTAAAAACACAAGCTAGCCCGCCGGATGGGCGGCCTCTAGTGGTTCTGGCTGTAGTAAAAAACACATCATGATGAGGGCTCCGACGCAAAACGTTAATGCTAAAGTCTGTAAGAATATGCTCCTGTAGACAGACCAAATCAAAATCATCGTAGAGCTCATCAATAACGAAATCCTTATCCTTTGTACCATTAAATAAAAAAAACAAGTTTTTTTTAACTGAAAGTAAGGAACGACGTTAAAATTTAAAACGAACAGAAATTATTCCGTGCATGAAAGGGGCTGTCCCCTCCTCAACGCCTCGCTCTTTACGCTAAAGTTTTTCATTGTTTAAAAAAAATTGAGTTGTGAGAAAGTCAAACTTAAGCGTAAAGAGCGAGGCGTTGAGGAGGGGACAGCCCCTTTCATGCACGGAATAATTTCTGTTTGTTTTAAGTTTAAACGTCGTTCCTTACTTTCAGTTAAAAAAACTTGTTTTTTTTATTTAATTTTTGAACGTTTTTGAATTAATGCAGGTTTTGATTTTGGCTCAACGTACCTGAATAATTAAAACAAAATTTGAATATGAATTTTACTTTTATTTGGTTAAATGGCTTTCTCGAAACCTGTTTAATTTTATTTACGAACGTTTTTATTAGTAATAAATATACGTAACTTACGAATTAACTTACGTAACGAGCTTCCATGTTCATATATTTTTAATACATATATTAGAGGGTTCGCCCCCTAGTCAATACCTTGCTCTACAATTTTGTTCCAATTCTTTAAAAATGACCCCTTAATCACAAATGCCGTTAATTAGAATAAATAGTTCTTATGAAAGTACTAAATAATCTTTGGCTTAAAGAGCGAGGTATTGACTAGAGGGTGAACCCAATCATATAAGTAATGTTTTCTGTCGTTTTAAGTTTTGATGTTGCTCCTTACTTTCAGTTAAAAAACTTAATTTTTTTATATATAATTTCTGATCATTTTTTAAATAATGCTGGGAAATCCGGCGCCACCTTCATAGGAATGTCCCTTCCCCCATGAAAACCTCCTTCATGAAATATCCTCCCACATAGCCCCCCCACTCCCCCCCCCCACCCCACTAACAGAAAAAATCCCCCCTGAAAACGTCTGTATACTTCCCAATAACCAATACTGTATATTAACATTTGGTAAAGTTCATAACTTTCAGCCCTCTCCCCAGGGACTTTGGGGGATTAAGTCATCCTAAAAGACATAGTTGTCATATTTTTGACCATGCTGAACACAATGGCTATCTCAAAATTTTGATCGGGTGACTGGGAAAAATGAGCGTGGGAGGGGGCCTAGCTGTCCTCCATTTTTTTGGTCGCTTAAAAAGGGCACTACAACTTTTAACTTCCGTTTGAATGAGCCCTCCCACGATATTCTAGGACCAGTGGGTCGATACGATCACCCCTGGGGGAAAAAACAAAAAAACAAACAAATAAACACGCATCCGTGATCTTTCTTCTGGCAAAAACTGCAAAATTCCACATTTTTGTAGATAGGAGCTTGAAACCTCTGCAGTAGGGTTCTCTGATACGCTGAATATGATGGTTTGATTTTCATTAAGGTGCTATAATTTTCAGGGGGTGTTTCCCCCTTTTTTCGAAAATCAGCAAAATTTTCTCAGGCGCTTAACTTTTGATGGGTAGGACTAGACTTGATGAAACTTATATATTTGAAATCAGCATTAAAATTTAATTCTTTTGATTTATCTATTGGTATCAAAGTTCCGTTTTCTACAGTTTCGGTTACCATTGAGCCGGGTCACTCCTTACTTACAGTTCGTTAATACGAACTGTTTGATTAATATTAAACGATATTGTTGAAAACTCCAAATCCATTGCAAAAAGTGGGAGCGCGACATTAGTTGCTTAGATACAGGGCAGGACAGGCTATAAGAAGCATGATTTTTACCACAGTTAGCACACTTGGGAGCAGCACTACAAGGACTATCCTTAGTACAAAGATGTGGCCCAGCATTTCTGGCACATTTCGGGACATTGCTGGTGCAAGCACTTTGAAAGTGATCGTATGATCGGCATTTGAAGCAGAATTTAGGTACTTCTTAAAATACGTGAATTCGAAAAAAATTCATATCCAACTTTAATTTTTCTTTGAAATAAGCTGAGTGAGTGAAGGAGTCTTCAAATTCAAGCTTGACTGACATAGTCTGGCCCAGTCGATTTGCACTTATTATACCTTGCAGTCTATTAATAACTGAAAGGTCAACATCTACTGGGAAACCTCTGAGAATCCCAAAAAAGCGCTTGGATCGTACTTTAACTATTGCTCCGGTAATTAGGTTCTGAACCGATGTACAAAAATCTTCAGTTGCAGATTTATCGATATTGACATACCATCTGTCTTTAACAGGTTTCACACTACAAACTAATTCATGCCCAGTTATTTGATCGAGAACAGATTTGCGTTTAATCGGATCAGACAGATCTGAAGGCACTTTAGAGACAATAACTGTCGTATAAGTGTTAATTACTGGGGTAGGTTTCGGAAGTTGAGGAAAATTCAAATGATAATTGTCAAGTTTTCCTGACATTTCAACAACCACTTGTTGTAGCTCATTAAACTTACAGAGTAAAGAAGTATAAGCATTTGCAAGGATACATGGCACCTCTGTAGGTCGCTTTATCACAAACATAGGTACAAAAGTGTTGCAACTGTCAAGAAATTTTAACAGAGAAACAATGCCACAAAAATGAATAGAAAGTGCATTGTTCCATTTGCGTATTCGGAATCTAAATCAGGTGCACTTATTTGCCACAGTGAATTCTTAGCTTCTTTGACTATGTTCACATCAAAAAACCCCACAACATGTTTTTTTATAATATCCTCCTCAATTCTGCTTAGCAAATTGCTTTGAATAAAATTCAGAACCGTAGAATATACAAGTTCAGGCGTTTCGTCAGAGCTTTTCATGGCTATCGCAATCACCACACAAATTAAAAAGTCTAAATATAAATTCAAGAAGAAATACTCTATCATGTCACTATTTTAATGTTGTTTATTTAACCAAATGGAAAACCGTGGCACCATCTGTAAAATCATGACAGGAGTCGGTGAAACTGCTGCATTTACCGACCAAGTTCGAAATTTCTGTAGATGACATGTTAGTATTCTCGTGGTCTTTATTGAACCGAAAAAAGTTTTAGAATTTCAGAGAATTTTTTTTACCAAGTGAAGAAAACATTGGAGGGAGGGAGCCCCCTCCCCCCCATACGTGACGGCCCTCGTACTACGTGTACAACAAATTTTACTAATATTGCCAAATTGTCGGACGTCAATGCGTAGAATAATTCTATTTTACACCAGTCGCAAAGGAAACCTTCATATAGTTAAAAAAAAACAAAAAAAACAGAGTATGAGTTACGAGTGACGAGTAGAATCTAAAGGTATTTATTGAAACCCAATATAAATGCGTCTCTTTCATTAGCAAAGGAGTATTACAGATACAGATACTGAAAGATATCACTCTGTCGATATATCTATTACTCGAATAGCGTTTCAATACTTTAGAGGTTTCAAGCTCCCACCTTTAAAAATGTTGAATTTTGCATTTTTTGCAAAAGAAAGATCACGAATGGATATTTATCGTTTTTTTTTTCGGGGGATATCGCATCGAAACAATGGTCCTATAGTATATGGAGAGGGCTCATTGAAATAAAAACTATAAGTTCTAGTGCCCTTTAAAATGACCAAAAAGATTATAGGGCATCTAGCTCCCCTCATACCTCTCTTTTTCCCATAGTCATTAAAAAAAAAAAAATTTGAGATAGCCATATTGTTTAGCATAGTTGAAATGTCCAATATTCAAGTTTTTGGAGATAACATGGCCCCACATAGCCCATGGATAGAGGTCTGTAAGTTACAAATTTCGCCCATTGTTTAGGTAGGCTATAGTGTTTTTCAGTGGCATCTTTTAGGGGGGAGCAAGGGAGAGGGACAGTTGCCTCCCTCCAAATAATCCAAACTTTATTGTTCCAAATATCCAAATATCCAAATATCCAAATAATCCTCCCTCCAAACTTTATTCTTTAGTTTGAGCATATATTTTATTTTTTATTAATACGAGTATTTAATACGAGTATAAAAAACTCTTCCTAATATGTTCCACATCAATATTTATGCCACAGCATAGGTTATATATATATATATATATATATATATATATATATATATATATATATATATATATATATATATATATATATATATATATATATATATATATATATATATATATATATATATATATATATATATATATATATATATATATATATATATATATATATATATATATATATATATCAAATGCTTCTTGGCATTCAGAGTATAAATGTGCTAAACATTTGTCATTGCGCGTGCACGAAGGTGGAGTCATGAGGAGAGGCTTCGATTAATGTGTTTCAAAAATTTTTAATGGAGAGTATAGTCCTTTTCGCAACTGTTCGTATATATACTTATGCTGTGATTCATACTAGTATACCGCCTTCGAAACCTTATCATCAAGAAAATAGGTAAATCTAGTTAATGGCAAATTGCGGTAAAGTACTATACTTCCTGTTTCGCCATTTTTGCCCAGATCAAATTTTTTTCCCCTGATAGTTAAGCGTCTTTTACTTCCTAAAATCTATAAGTTCAAGATAATATTTTCTTGTTTTAAAACTTGTTTCAAAAATGAATATGAATACACCCTCTACATCTGAAAATAGGACAGAAATGGAATCACCGAGAAACAAAAAATCATTGAAAACAAGAATTTCTTATTGAAAAACATGAAAACGAAATCATCAAAAAAGAAAATAAGACTTTTTGCTTTTTATAATAATATTCGTATTGTAGCTAGATAGACAAGTCGGTTGCAGGTTAGTAATGTAACTTAGTAGGGGGAGATCAGCTCCGAGAATCATTTAAATGTTTTAATGTTTGCTTCCAATATTTAAATCAAAACTCCAATAAAGCTCTAATTTCTTTTATTTGTAATTGAAACACCTAATAACCGCTGATAAATAACGTCATATTCCTTGCGTTTTGGATTCACATACTAACCCATAAATGTAGAACTGCCTCTATGTACAGAACCATGCTGACTTCTTGATATTTTCGTTTTTCTAAATATTCCTTTTGACCAGCTCCAAAAAAAGAATTGACATAAATGTAAGTAGTGATAGTGTATAAGGTTTGAACCCTACGCCTGAGCCATGAATATACAGTACAGTTTGAACGGTACATTGACTTACCAAGGACAGTGACTTATTACTACGAACGATACATGAGTTACCAGACGGGTTGCAAAAAGCGACCGATCCCTTTATATTATAGACCTATAAACTGATCAAACATGTTTTAAGACTATGGACGATATTTTATAATGCAACCAGACTGGTTTAGATGATATACAAGAATCTGGGTGTCAAAAGAAATATTTCTGGGTGTCAAAAACAACTAATGTTTTTGAAAAGGGTAATTACTTGTAGCTTCAAAAGCCAAATTAGACTTCCGGTTGGTTAAGAATGCGTCACGGGTAATTACAGAACTGTGAATGATGAAAAGTTGTATCATTTTGCTTAAAAGCTAACTCTAATTGCAAAAAAGGGTATAGCATTTGCGAATTGGACTATGAACGATATTAATTTTTGATTGAATAATAGGGGTGTGAATGATCCTAATTAGTGATCGGACCGTATGAAGGTAGAGAAAAAAGGGTTAAACTGATTAGCAATTAAGGTAACCCCTCGGGGTTTTTAACTCATAGCTCATTTATTATAAATTTGGAATACCATCAATCCATGAAAATGGTTAACAATGATGAAATGGTCTTGTGACTTTACCTAGCTTTACTTCTTCGATGTGGTCTGTATAATACACAAGTGGCGTTTGAACAGTGTTGTCAATTTAAAATGGAGTCTAACGTTATAGTATACTAAAAAGGTTATACTAAGAGAGATGTAGATGGCAAGAAAAGAATTTTAATAAAGAAATTCAGAACAATCCATAGAAATCCTTACAAATCAAGTAGTGAGGTGTATATGAGTACGAACCGTCAAGGATCAGAAGCACCAATGACCCTTACCACCAGGGACCTCAACCGCCAAAGGTCCTCTATTCCCCAAACTCCAAAGGACCCCGCCCCCCCCCCCAACGTTTTGGTCCCCCTCCCCCCATTTTTCTTTTTTTGAATTTTTTTCAGTTTTTTTAACTTTTTTCTTATTATTTTTTTTAACGATATATTCTTTCAACTTTTTTTTATATCTCTTAGAATGACATGAAACATACTTAAAACACAAAAAAATCACATTTAATATTTTCCAACTTCAAAATGGGAATGAGATAGATACGTGTGTCACGACTTTTACTATTAGAAAAATGATGTTTGTAGTAGCACTTTTTTTTATTGGGCTAGATTTTTTTTTTACTTTTTATTTTTTTTTTGAACATAATATATTTTTTCAACTTCTTATAAAAAAAATCACCTTTAATATTTTCCAGATTCAAAATGAAAATGATATAGAAATGGTTAGTCGTGACTTTTAATATTAGAAAAATATTGTTTGTAGTAGCACTTTTTATTTATTGGACTAAATTTTTTTTTTTGGACTTCAAAATTATTCAACTTTTTTTTACGTATATTAAAATGACATGAAATATGCTTATGGCTCTAAAAATTGTACTCTGTGCTTGCTCAGAGACACGATGCGGCTTTCCCACTGGTACTCTATGTACGGTTATCGACACTACCTAGTTTATTGGATGTATTAAATCAGTATTCTTTACACAGTGGAAGAATAAACACAACTCATATTTCTAAGAAGTGGAGATTTTAAGAAAAGTATTTTAAGAAAGTATGTTCACATGATAGTGTTATTGTAGCATTGAATGCTGACAAGGAGAAGTATTTAAACTATTAAATAAGTACAAGTGGTAGCACTGTCGGAAACGTATGCGTCCATTGTCATGACAGTAAGGAATTAAATTTCTTTGGAGTACCGAAAAAATTCAACTCTTATGATGGTGGATATGCGATATTGAGATCTCCGGAGATATTTGCACTCAAAGAGAATGCCAACATAAAAATAATAGTTGATGAAGAGGGGCATCTTCTTGCTAGTGCTTGTGGTAACTTGTTACCCAGTGTTAAACCATATCGTCAGCTTTCGGGTATTGGCATTCAAATGACAGCAAAGACGAAAAGAAAGGCCTACTCTTCTATTAATATCATAAACCATATCTTGTCTACGTGCCAGAACTGTTACCTGTGTAAAAATAATGTGATAATAGACAGTGAAATTGCCAGAAAAATAAAAAGGGCATTGGCAGAAAATATCACTAAGGAATATAAAGATCAATCGAAGAAAACAAAGTACCAGCAAACGTTCCTGCCATTGATCAAACAGTCAATGAACCAAATAATACCAAAGACAAAAAGCATATTGACCTTGTCGATGACACACCTGTAAAAATTGTGTATGACTCAAAATGGAATAATGATTATTCTACTGATTACAAACTAAGAGAAGGCAATAGCTATACTCTCAAGAGAGAAGATGGTGAAGCATTTTATGGAACAGATTCAAAATGTCCAAAGTTGATCATTGATATTAATAATGTATAATAATGTATCTACCATATATTTATATTAATATCATATACGTCATTATTCCATTAAAAATATGTTATCTATTACTTTGTTATATTCCCATTATTTCTAGGGTAAGCTAGGACAAACACTGAGAGAAGCAAACATCTGACCAAACACACAAGCAAAAAGAGGGAGAGACATATACAAATACATAGATTCAGATATACAAACCGACAAAGACAGGCACTGGGATAAGGAAACACCTGCCCAGACACAAACAGACAAAGAGAGTGAAAAACACATACAAACATATAGATTCAGACACACAAACCGAGAAAGACATGCACTGGAAAAAGCAAACACCTGCCCAAACACACAAGCAAAAATAGTGAGAGAGATAAAAACACATGCAAATATATAGATTCAGACATACAAACCAACAATGACAGGTATTAAGATGGGCAAACACCCGTCCCTATACATAAGCAAAGAGAGTGAGAGTGACAAAAACACATATAAATATATAGATTCTGACATACAAACCGACAAACACAGGCACTGGGGGAGGCAAAAATTCGCCCAGACACATAGGCAAGGAGAGTGGGAGGGATAAAAACACATGCAAATATATTGATTCAGACATAAAACCGACAGAGACAGGCACTGAGATAAGCAAACACCCGCCCAGACACATAGCCCCAGAGAGTGAGAGAGACAAAAACAAATGCAAATATATATAGATTCAGACATACAAACCAACAGTCACAGGCATTGAGATAGGAAAACAACCCCCCACCCAGACACATAAGCAGAGGAAGTGAGAGAAACAAAAACACATATAAATATATGGATTCTGACATACAAACCGGCAAAGACAGGCATTGAAATAGGCAAACACCCCGCCCAGACACATAAGCAAAGAGGGTGAGAGTGACAAAAACACATATAAATATATAGATTCTGACATACAAACCGACAAAGACAGGCACTGGGAGAAGCAAACATCCACCCGGCCACATAGGCAAGGAGAGTGGGATCGATAAAAACACATGCAAATATATTGATTCAGACATAAAACCGACAGAAACAGGCACTGAGATAAGCAAATACCCGCCCAGACACATACAGACAAAAAGAGTGAGAGAGACAAAAAAACATACAAATACGTCGATTCAGTCACACAAACCGAGAAAGACATGCATGGGAATAAGCTAACACCCGCCCAGACACACAGGCAAAAATAGTGAGAGAGAAAAAAACAAACACAAATACGTATATTCAGTCACGCAAACAGAGAAAGACATGCATTGGAATAAGCAAACAACCGCCCAAACATGTGGCAAAAACAGTGAGATAGACAAAAAAAACACATAAAAATACGTAGATGTAGACAAACAAACCGGAGAGAATATGCATTTAAATTAGCAAACATCAGTCAAGAAAAACAGGCAAAAAGAGTGAGAGACACAAAACACATACAAACACGTTGACTCATACACAAAAACCGAAAAAGACACAGGCAGAAAGATTTTGCCCTCGTGACGGCGCATAAATAGTGAGAGACAAAAGCAAAGTCGACATGGCTTTATTTCATTTTTAAGGTTAATTTAGACAAGGTTACGTGCGCGCGCGTAACCTAGTCTATAATTAACCTTAAAAATGAAATAAAGCAATGTCGACTTTGCATTTCACTCTCACTATGTATGCGCCGTCGCTGGGTACACTCTTTTGCCTGTGTCTTTTTCGGTTTTTGTGTCTGAATCTACGTATTTGTATGTGTTTTTGTCTCTCTCACTCTTTTTGCCTGTGTGTTTCTGGGCGGGTGTTTGCTTATTCCAGTGCATGCCTTTCTCGGTTAGTGTGGCTCAATCTACGAATTTGTATGTGTTTTTTTCTCTCTCACTCTTTTCGCCTCTGTGTCTGGGTGGGTGTATGCATGTCTTTTTCGTTTTGTGTGTCTGAATGCACGTATTTGCCTGTGTTTTTTGTCTATCTCACTCTTTCTGCCTGTGTGTCTTGGCTGGTGTTTGCTAATTGCAATGCATGCCTTTCTCAGTTTGTTTGTCTGAATCTAAGTATTTGTATGTGTTTTTTTTGTCTATCTCACTCTTTTTGCCACGTGTCTGGGCGGGTGTTTGCTTATTCCAATGCATGTCTTTCTCGGTTTGTGTGACTGAATCTACGTATTTGTATGTGTTTTGTCTCTATCACTCTTTTCTACTGTGTGTCTGGGCGGGTGTTTGCTTATTCCAATGCAATGTCTTACTCGGTTTGTGTGTCTGAATCTACGTATTTGTATGTGTTTTTTGTCTCTCTCACTCTTTTTGCCTGTGTGTCTGGGTGGGTATTTGCTTATTCCAATGCATGTCTTTCTCGGTTTGTGTATATGAATCTCCGTATTTGTATGTGTATTTGTCGCTCTCACTCTTTTTGCCTGTGAGTCTGGGTGGGTGTTTGCTTATTCCAATGCATACCTTTATCGGTTTGTTTGTCTGAATCTAAGTATTTGTATGGGTTTTTGTATTTATGTCTCTTTTTGTCTGTGGTCCTGGGCGGATGTTTAATTTGTACAATTCATGTCTTTCTAGGTTTTTGTGTGTTCATCTATATATTTGTATGTTTTTCTGTCTCTATCACTCTTTTTGACTGTGTGTCTGGATGGATATTTGCTTATTCCATTGCATGTCTGACTTGTTTTGTATGACTGATTATATGTATTTTTTTGTGTTTCTATCTGTCTCACTCTATTTGTCTTAGTGTCTGGGTGGGTGCTTTCTAAATAAAAAGCATGTCTTTTTCGAATTTTTTGTCTGAACCCACGTATTTTTGTGTGTTTTGTCTCTCACACTTTTTTGCCTGTGTTTCTTGGCAGTTGTTTGCTTATTCCGATTCATGTCTTTCTCGGTATGTGTGACTGAATCTACGTATTTGTATGTGTTCTTATCTCTCTCATTCTTTTTGCCTGTGCGTCTGGGTGGGTGTCTGCTTATTCCAATTCATGTCTTTATCGATATGTGTGTCTGAATCTACGTATTTGTATGTGTTTTTGTCTCTCTCACTCTTTTTGCCTGTGAGTCTGGGCGGGTGTTTAATTATTCCAATGCATGTCTTTCTCGGTTTGTGTGACTGAATCTACGTATTTGTATGTGTTTTTGTCTCTCTCACTCTTTTTGCCTGTGTGTCTGGGCGGGTGTTTAATTATTCCAATGCATGTCTTTCTCGGTTTGTGTGACTGAATCTACGTATTTGTATGTGTTTTTGTCTCTCTCACTCTTTTTGCCTGTGTGTCTGGGCGGGTGTTTGCTTATTCCAATGCATGTCTTTCTCGAATTGTGTGTCTGAATCTACGTATTTGTATGTGTTTTTTGTCTCTCTCACTCTTTTACCTATGTGTTTCGGCGGGTTTCTTCTTATTCCAATGCATGTCTTTCTTGGTTTGTGTGTCTGAATCTACGTATTTGTATGTGTTTTTTGTCTCTCTCACTGTTTTAGCCTGTGTCTCTGGACGGGTGTTTACTTATTCCGACGCATGTCTGTCTCGGTTTGTATGTCTGAATCTACGTATTTGCATGTGTTTTTGTCTCTCTCACTATTTTTGTCTGTGTGTTTGGGTGGGTGGTTGCTTATTCTAATGCATTTCCTTCTCGGTTTGTGTGTCTGAATCTACGTATTTGTGTGTGTCTTTGTCTCTCTCACTCTTTTTGCCTGTGTGTCTGGGTGGGTGTTTTCTTATTCCAATGCATGTCTTTCTCTGTTTGTGTGACTTAATATAGGTATTTTTATTTTTTTTTATCCCTTTCACTATGTTTTGCCTGTGTGTCTTGGCGGGTGTTTGCTTATTCCAATAAATTTCTTTCTAAGTGTGTGTTTCTGAATCTACGTATTTGTATGTTTTTTTTGCCTCTCTCAATTTTTTTGCCGGTTTGTCTGGACAGGTGTTGGCTAATTCAAATGTATGTCTTTTTTGGTATGTGTTACTGATTCTCGGTATTTGGATGTTTCTTTGTCTCTCTCACTCTTTTTGCTTGTGAGTCTGGGCGGGTGTTTGCTTATTCCAATGCATAGCTTTCTTGGTTTGTGTGTGTGAATCTACGTATTTGTATGTGTTTTTTGTCTCTCTCACTCTTTTTGCCTGTGTGTCTGGGCGGTTGTTTGCTTATTCCAATGCATGTCTTTCTCGGTTTGTGTGACTGAATCTACGTATTTGAATGTGTTTTTGTATCGCTCAATCTTTTTGTCTGTGTGTCTGAGCAGGTGTTTGCTTATTCCAATGCATGTCTTTCTCGGTTTTTGTGACTGAATCTACGTATTTGTATGTGTTTTTATCTCTCTCATTCTTTTTGCCTGTGTGTCTGGGTGAGTGTTTGCTTATTCCAATGCATGTCTTTCTCGGTTTGTGTGTGTGAATCTACGCGTTTGTATGTGTTATTGTCTCTCTCACTCTTTTGCCTTTGTGTCTGGGGCTGTTGTTTGCTTATTCCAGTGCATGTCTTTCTCGGTGTGTCTGTCTGAATCTACGTATTTGTATGTGTTTTGTCTCTCTCAATCTTTTTGCATGTGCGTGTCTGGGCGGGTGTTTTCTTATCTCAGTGCCTGCCTCTGTCGGTTTGTATGTCTGAATCAATATATTTGTATGTGTTTTTATCTCTCCCACTCTCCTTGCCTATGTGTCTGGGTGGATGTTTGCTTCTCCCAGCGTCTGTCTTTGTCGGTTTGTATGTCAGAATCTATATATTTATGTGTGTTTTTGTCACTCTCACTCTCTTTGCTTATGTGTCTGGGTGGGTATTTGCCTCTCTTAATGCCTGTCATTATTGGTTTGTATGTGTGAATCTATATATTTGCATGTGTTTTTGTCTCTCTCACTCTCTGGGCCTATGTGTCTGGATGGGTGTTTGCTTATCTCAAGGACTGTCTTTGTCGGTTTGTATGTCAGAATCTATGTATTTATATGTGTTTTTTTCTCTTTAACTTCCTCTGCTTATGTGTCTGGGCGGGTGTTTGCCTATCTCAAACCCTGTGATTGTTGCTTTTTATGTCTGAATCTATTTATTTACATGTGTTTTTTGTCTCTTTCGCTCTCTTTGCCTAGGTGTCTGGGCAGGTGTATGCTTATCTCAGTGCCCGTTTCTGTCGGTTTGTATGTCTGAATCAATATATTTGCATGTGTTTTTATCTCTCCCCGTCTCCTTGCCTATGTGTCTGGGCGGATGTTTCCTTCTCACAGTGCCTGTCTTTGTCGGTTTGTATGTCAAAATCTATATATTTATATGTGTTTTTGTCACTCTCACTCTCTTTGCTTATGTGTCTGGGCGGGTGTTTGCCTTTCTCAATGTTTGTCATTGTTGCTGTATATATCTGAATCTATATATTTGCATGTGTTGTTGTCTCTCTCACTCTCTGGGCATATGTATCTGGGCAGGTGTTTGCCTATCTCAATGCCTGTCTTTGTCGGTTTGTATGTTAGAATCTTTATATTTATATTTATTTTTCGTCTCTCTCACTTCCTGTGCTTATGTGTCTGGGCGGGTGTTTGCCTATCTCAATACCTGTCAATACTGTCTCAATACTTGCCTATCTCAATACCTGTCATTGTTGGTTTGTATGTCTGAATCTATATATTTGCATGTGTTTTTATCTCTCCCACTCTCTTTGCCTATTTGTCTGGGCGGAACTTTGCTTCTCCCAGTGCCTGTCGTTGTCAGTCTGTATGTCAGAATCTATATATTTATATGTTTTTGACTCTCTCACCCTCTTTGATTATATGTCTGGGCGGGGTGTTTGCCTATTACAATGCCTGTCTTTGCCGGTTTGTATGTCAGAATCCATATATTTATATGTGTTTTTGTCTCTCTCACTTCCTCTGCTTATGTGTCTGGGCGAGTGTTTGCCTATCTCAATGCCTGTGATTGTTGCTTTGTATGTCTGAATCTATATATTTGCATTTGTTTTTGTCTCTCTCACTCTCTGCACCTATGTGTCTGGGCTGGTGTCTGCTTATCTCAGTGCCTGTCTCTGTCGGTTATATGTCTGAATCAATATATTTGCATATGTTTTTATCTCTCCTACTCTCCTTGCCTATGTGTCTGGGCGGATATTCTCTTCTCACAGTGCCAGTCTTTGTCGGTTTGTATGTCTGAATCTATATATTTGTATGTTTTGTCACTCTCGCTCTCTTTGCTTATGTGTAGGGGCGGGTATTTGCTTATCTCAATGCCTGTGATTGTTTCTTTGTATGTCTGAATCTATATATTTGCAGGTGTTTTTATCGCACTCAATATTTTTGCCTGTGTGTTAGGGCAGTTGGTTGCTTGTTCCAGTGCATGTCTTTCTCGGTTTTTATGTTTGAACCTATATGTTTGTATGTGTTTCTTACTCTATTTGTCTGTGTGTGTGTCTGGGCAGGTGTTTGCTTATCCCAGTGCCTGTCTTTGTCGGTTTGTATATCTGAATCTATGTATTTGTATGTGTCTCTCACTATTTTTGCTTTTGTGTTTGGTCAGGTGTTTGCTTCTCTCAGTGTTCGTCTTAGCTTACCCTAGAAATAATGGGAATATTACAAAGTAATGGATAACATATTTTGAATGGAATAATGACATATATGATATTAATATGAATATATGGTAGATACATTATTATGCATTATTAATATTAATGATCAACTTTGGACATTTTGAATCTGTTCCATAAAATGCTTCATCATGTTCTCTCTTGATACTATAGCTATTGTCTTCTCTTAGTTCGTAATCAGTAGAATAATCATAATTCCATTTTTAGTTATACACAATTTTTACAGGTGTGTCATCGACAGGGTCAATATGCTTTTCGTCTTTGGTATTATTTGGTTCATTGACTTTTTGATCAATGGCAGTAACGTTTGCTGGTACTTTGTTTTTCATCGATTCATCTTTATATTCCTTAGTGATATTTTCTGTCAATGCCCTTTTTATTTTTCTGGCAATTCCACTGTCTATTATCACACTATTTTTACACAGGTAACAGTTCCGGCACGTAGACAAAATATGGTTTATGATATTTGTAGAAGAGTAGGCCTTTCTTTTCGTCTTTGCTTTCATTTGAATGCTAATACCCGAAAGCTGACGATATGGTTTAACACCGGGTAACATTGTTACCACAAGCACTAGCAAGAAGATGCCCCTCTTCATCAAGTATTATTTTTATGTTGGCATTCTCTTTCAGTGCAATCATCTCCGGAGATCTCAATCTCGCATATCCACCATCATAAGAGTTGAGTTTGTTTTGTACTCCAAAGAAATTTAATTCCTTACTGTCATGACAATGCACGCATACGTGTCCGATAGTGTTACCACTTGTACTTATTTCATAGTTTAAATACTTCTCCTTGTCAGCATTCAATGCTACAATAACTAGATCATGTGAACATACTTTCTTAAAATGCGTCATCTTCACTTTTTAAAGATATGATTTATGTTTATTGTTCCACTGTGTAAAAAATATTGATTTAATACATCTAGTAAATTAGGTAGTGTCGATAATCGGACATAGAGCATTAGTGGGGAAGCCGCATCGTGTCTCTGAGCAAGTATAGAGCACAATTGTTAGAGTCATAAGCATATTTCATATAATTTTAAGATACTTAAAAAAAAAAGTTGAAGAATTTCGAAGTCAAAGAAAAAACTTAGTCCAATAAAAAAAAGTGCTACTACAAACAATATTTTTCTAATAGTAAAAGTCACGATTAACATTTCTATATCATTCTCATTTTAAATTTGGAAAATATTAAGTGTGATTTTTTTATAGAAGTTGAAAAAATATATCATGTTAAAAAAAAATTAAAAGTTAAAAAAAAAACTTCAAAAAAAATCAAAAAATGGGGGGGGGGAGGGGGTGGGAAAGCCGCATCATGTCTCTGGGCACGCATAGAGTACAATTGTTAGAGCCATAAGCATATTTTATATCATTTTCAGATACGTAAAAAAAAGAAATAAAAGTTGAATAATTTCGAAGTCCAAAAAAAAAAATTTAGCCCAATAAAAAAAAGTGCTACTACAAGAAATATTTGTCTAATAGTAAAAGTTCCGAAACGTATATGTATATAATCTACATTTTTAATTTCGAAAATATTAAATGTGAATTTTTTATATTTCAAGTATGTTGCAAGTCGTTTTAACATATATAAAAAAAGGTTAAAAGAATACGTCATGTCAAAAAAAAATAAGAAAAAAATTAAAAAAAAAAAAAAAATCAAAAAAAGAAAAATGGGGGAGGGGGTCCAAAAAGTTGGGGGGGGGGGTCCTTTGGAGTTTGGGGAATAGGGGACCTTTGGGGGTTGAGGTCCCTGGTGGTTAGGGTAATTGGTGCTTATGATCCTTGACGGTTCGTACTCATATACACATCACTACTTGATTTCTAAGGATTTCTATGGATTGTTCTGAATTTCTTCTTTTCTTGCCATCTAAATCTCTCTTAATATTAACTTTTTAGTACACTATAACTTTAGACTCTATTTTAAATTGACAACGCTGTTCAAACGGCACTTGTGTATTATGCAGAACACATCGAAGAAGTAAAGCTAGGTCAAGTCACAAAACTATTTTATCATTGTTAACCATTTCCATAGATTGATGGTATTCCAAATTTATAATAAATAAGCTATGAGTTAACAAACCCGAGGGGTAACCTTAACTGCTAATCAGTTTAACCCTTTTTCTCCACCTTCATACGATCCAATCACTAATTAGGATCATTCACATCCCTACTATTCAATCAAAAATTAATATCGTTAAAAGTCCAATTCGCAAATGCTATACCCTTTTTTGAAATTAGAGTTAGCTTTTAAGCAAAATGTTACACCTTTTCATCATTCACAGTTCTGTAATTACCCGTGACGCATTCTTAACCAACAGAAGTTTAATTTGGCTTTTGAAGCTACAAGTAATTACCCTTTTCAAAAACATTAGTTGTTAACTACACCCAGATTCTTGTATATCATCTAAACCAGTCTGGTTGCATTATACAATCCCGTCCATAGTTTTAAAACATGTTTGATCAGTTTATAGGTCTATAATATAAAGGGATCGGTCGCTTTTTGCAACCCGTCTGGTAACTCATGTATCTTTCGTAGTAATATGTTACTGTCCTTGGTAAGTCAATGTACCGTTCAAACTGTACTGCATATTCATGCCTCAGGCGTAGGGTTCAAACCTTATACACTATCACTACTAATGTAGTGAGAATTATTACTATATTTCGCGTAACGTCAGCGTTACTTGTGTGACATTTATCTACGCATCAGCATGCTGTACGTAATGTCTGCTGCAGGTGGGATAAAGTTAACTCAGACAATATATGTATATTTTTCTCACAATTAGAAATTTTGCGTTCACATCTAAGCGGTACCAACAAATACTCTTCTTCTATTGTTATCAGTTTTAACATGCAGCACCAGAACACCAAGCTTCCCTTAGTGAAAGGAATTTTAGACAAAAACAATATTCAGTACCCCCCCCCCCTCCCTTCCAAAAATGTATAGCCCCCATTACCTGATTTACACAAAAAAACTTTTGTGTATAATTTGCTAGATTTCGCTTTTTTTATCTTTTAACAAATATACAAAGAGGAAGGTAATTTTCGAACTCTAGGTGTAAATTTTTACCATTTGATTGGCATCCCTGGCAAATTTTAATTGATGTAAGGATTCAATCGCAATGCTGCCAAGAATTGTTCAGATTATCTGTATATTCTTAATAATAAAAAAACTCAACGAGAGTTGAGTTTTTAATCACGTATTTCGTATTTCACGTATTAAATCACGTATTTTTTAATACTGCAAATAAAAAATACTATATCTATTTGAAATGCAAGGAAAATTTGCAGGGGGACTCTCCGTGGAGGATAATTTCCACAGAGGTAGGGGGAAACTTCTCCGCCAGGTTTTTTCATTGGACAACATCCTTTTTGTTATTTTTAATTTTTTTGAAACGAAAAAACAATCCAAAGTGCACTGTTTGGGTGCTATGTGTTAGTTCATGATTGCTTTATTAAATTCAAATTTATAAAGAGCAATTAAGTATAAAAATTACTTCATAAATGAGCCCACAATTTGATGTTCTTGCGTCCGGACCGGCCTTCCCATTCCGAAAATGTCCCAACCCAAATTGCGCTTTTAGTGTACCACGTGGCACTTTATGTCTAATATATAAAAGAAACGATAAGATATAAGAATTAGCTTTTATAGGTCCTTAAACAGATCTCTATATTGTTCCAGTGCCTCAGTAGTGACGAAGAAAAATAAGAGGACATTTCACTGCTGCCCATGTAAAAAAAGGGATTTTTTCTTGTTGTTTACTAAGGGATTGTAATTTTCCTGTCAAAGGTTTCAACAATGGCAATTTAAAGGGAGGAGTTTTTGATTTGATAAGACATCATTTTCAAATCACATGCAACTGAATTACGTGATGGAAGGGGCTGTTGGAATAGTGCATAGTTGAACTGTGAAATTTAGTCTCCTATGATGGGCACAGGAGTTGAAGAAGTAGAAGGGAGATATGCACTTTAATATTAACAGTAAAGCTGGCAAAGAATCCGAGCTTATTAAACTCACCATCACCCACCCGAAAGCTTGTTTACAGTTTACAGCTCATTGCTGATGGCCATAGCAAAAGCTGAGTCCACTACTTAATTTTTGTTTGTTTGATGCATATGCATTGTTTATTTATGTATTCTATAATGTTTTTGAATTGAAGCAAGTAACGTCTTTCCTAAAAAGTAACTTTTCTTCGATGTCGCTTGAAGAAAAATGTCCTATTGAAGATTTGAGGAAGGAACGGGCTATCTTTACTTTTTAACTGTTTGATGCATCCACCCTCCGTCAGGTGGAAGAACGCATACACATGTGGTCCTGGGATCGGGGCAGCTGGGCTGCTACATATTCTATAAATTATTAATTCAGAATAAGTGCGTCCATAGGTTCAGTGATGTAAGATGGCCAAACTGTCAGCTCCTTAACCAGTTCTGTAAAAACCAGCTTCGTCCAGCTCTGAACTTTGATGTGTTTAATAACGTTGTTAAAAATATAATTTGTATCAATTTTATTTGGTTATGAAAGGCTAATAGAACCAAGAAACGACAGAGCTCCTTGCTTGCTTTCTTTGGCTCAGAACCAACTTTAAAAAAAGCAATAAAAAGTGGAACAAGAAGAAGAAGAAGGTATTGAAAAGGGATCGGATTTGATTCCCATCTACGTCTTCTTATCGTAACACAATAACAGAAAGTTACAGCAATCTTAACAGTGAAAGTAGCTCAACTTTGAACCCCACCCTCGGAAAATACCCCTCGGAAAGTACCGCCCTCCCCCGTGGAAAATAACCAGTCCGCGGAAATTACTCCCCCCCCCCAGAAAATACCCCCCGCGGAAAATACCCCCCGCGGAAAATACCCCCCCCCCGGGAAAAAAATGGAAAATACCCCACGCGGAAAATACCCCCCCCCCCAAAAAAAAAAATACCCCCCGTGGAAAATAAGGCTTTCCAAGTTTGAAAATTTTATTTTAGTTTTATTTGTTTTTAATTTCCGTAGGGGGAGGGGGGTGGAATTTTGGTACTTATGTATTATGCTCCACTCATTCAAGTTAACGCTGTGTAAAATTCAAGAACACACCGGGTTTTTTGTTAGTTTCTTCTTTACTTTATAAATAAATTTGCGCTATAGATTTGCCCATTAGGGGGGGGGGGTTAAGCATAACGGGTCTGCATGCAAAATGTGTTTGGTACTATTATTCTGCATATTAGATAGATAGACAAATAGGTGTATTTTAAAGCCAAATATACGGCCATGAACAAATTAAAATAACATAAATGAATATAGTGGCTGGGAGAATTTTAAATAGTTTCCAGGAGATGAAATTTTAAAAAGAAATTTTCCGCTGGGTGAATTTGCAAATATTCATATACGTAATTTCTTTATGTCTTGCTTTCTCATTGCCGATTTAATTTTACGCGTGGGGATGTTAAGGGTAATTGTCCGGGGTAAATCTTAGCCAGGATTGAATTGTCCAGAAAATATTTCTATGGGGAAGGGTATTTTTGGTGGGGGAGGGCATTTTTTGGGGGGTTAAACACCCCCCCCCCCATTCACTATATTCATTTATGTTATTCTACTCTGTTCATGGCCATATATTTGGCTTTAAAATACACTTATTTGTCTATCTATATAATATGCAGAATAATTGTACCAAACAGATTTTGCATGCAGACCCGTTATGCTTACTCCCCCCCCCCTAATGTGCAAATCTATAGCGCATATTTATTTCTAAAGTGAGTGGCGCATAATTTATTTCTTGATTGAGTGGCGCATAATACACAAATACCAAAATTCCACCCCCCCCCCCTACGGAAATTAAAAAATAAAACTCAAATAAAATTCTCAAATTTGGAAAGCCTTATTTTCCACGGGGGGGATTTTTTTTTTGGGGGGGGGGTTATTTTACGGGGGGTATTTTCTGGGGGGGGGGGTATTTTCCGCGGGGGAATTTTTGGGGGGTATTTTCCGGGGGTTGTTTTCCGGGGGGTATTCGCCTAGAACCTTCTCATGTATGTAATAATTTCTGTTCTTTTTAAGTTTTAATATTTCACCTTACTCTCAGTTGTATGTACTTTTTTATTCAACTATGTTGAATAAAAAAAAATTCAGATTAAGAACCACCGATAAAAGATGTGGTACTTTCCCACTATATGGGCACCTACAAAAAAGCCAGTCATGAAAAACCCGTTTTTGACGGGCTAATTCAATAGACAGCTTCAGAGTAATGCAATCCATAGCGTGGTTTTCATTGCGTATACGATATTTAAACTGTTGTTTGTTTTTTGGGGGTTTAGGGGGGGGAAGCTACCTAGTTCTGGTTAGGTTACGTATTTAATATATGCAATGCTCTACCTTCCCCCCCCCCCCAATGTGCAAATATATAGCCCAAACTTGTTCATAAACTATAATATATTCATCCTATTTTATTTTATTTCATTAGCATTAACCAAACTTGACTTTTTAGAAGTGCTCATATAATGGGAAAGTACCAAAGTTGTATATAGGCCTACTGCTCCAAAAAATCGTTTTTTTTTTATTTCATTTTTTTGCAAGAGTTGCCCTTTATTTACCGTGAACTTATTGGGACACTATTCGAATAATAAATACATCAACAGAGTGATATCTTTCAGTATATGTGATGCTCTTTTTCTAATGAAAGAGACACGATTGTATTGGGTTTCAATAAATACCTTGAGAATACCTGTCACTCGTAACTCGTCCTGTATGTGTTAAAGTGACTAAAATTATGTGCATACAACCACAATGGTTCTTGAAGGGCTAATTAACAAGGATGGACATTTATAATCCCTTAACTTACGCCTGTGACCACAAATTTTACTTGCTCAAACTTTTGATTTTTCCTCGACTGAATCTGATAATTGATTTGGTAGTTACCATGGTTACTGGAATGCTTTATTTTAGATGACGCCCATACAAACATAATCACCTGCTTTTCATTTTCAGCCTTAGGGCAATTTGAGCAACACTTTTCTTTTGTTATTCCGTTAACCCCATTTTTATACATCATAGAAATAATAATGGAACTTGTCGATTATGTAGAAAACACCTAATTTGATTCAATTTACAGGCACACAGGCTGAAACAACTGAGACGCTTGCGAGATAGATAGAATATATATAATTTTGGCTGTATATTTGTACATTAGGGGGGAGGGGGGTTAAGTATAGCGGGGCTGCAAGCAAAATGTAATCTAACCAAGATACCTACTAAATATTTAATTAGAATGTAGTTACAATGTAGTTTTTCACTGAGTCAGAGCTAATCGTCTCCGTATACAGACATAAATAAACGGGTTTATTGTCTGATCTTGCAGATCCAAATTCTTGGGGTTTTCTGAATAATGGACAAGTACCATAATAATATTTATTCAAATGATATGATACTAACAGGTTTTTATATTTTAGACTCGACAGTAATCAAAGGCAACGCTATAACGTTCCCAATTGTAAAGAGCCACAAGGCTTCCATGTATTATTATTTTTTTCCCAGAGGCATTTCATATAGAAGAGGTGGTTTTATAAGCTTCTGAAGAGGCTCATTTGATTGGAAATTGAAAGTTTTAGTGCCCACTTTAAGATTCAAAAGTGATCAGAGGGCAACAAGCCTCCACCCAACGTCCCTTTTCCCCCAATATATGCGACCACAATTTTAGATGCCCATTTTGTTCAAAATAGTCGAAAAGCCAAATAACTATACCTCCGTGGTTGAAAAAACCCTCCACGGCCTCCGAGGCAAGGGCTGTAAGTTAAGCAAGTTGCCCGTTGTTAACACATAAGGTTTTTACATAACGGGTGGTCTCATAAACTTCGGAGGGGGATCATTCGATAGGAAATTTGAAGTTCTTGTTAGCCTATTGAGAATTACAATCGATCGGACAACAGCTTCTACCCCCGCACACACCGTTTTCCCCCAAAGGCATCGAATAAAAGTTTTTAGGTAGCCATTTTGTTCAAAATAGTCCAAAGGCTAAATTACTGTTCCCCTTCCCTTTTTAGTTGTCCTCCTCCAAAGATATCTGATCAAACTTTAGGAATAGTCATCTTGTTGAAAAATCTTGGCTTGGAATAGCGATCATGGCATGGACTAGGTTTTTTGGGGGTGTTACGATCCCTTTTAAAGATGAAGCAAATCTTCTCCAACTCGTACCTCCTAATAGGAGTAGAAAGGGGGGTACCAGCCCCATTGCTCACCCCTGCTGCCACCTACAACTTTTTTACATAATTTATGCATGTTTTTATGTCTGTTCGTTGTCAGTGAGAATGGAAAAACCGAATTTTTCTCACTTGGAAAAACAGGACTTTTCTCACTTTTATGTCTGTTTTCATGGACGGTTATGTGTGTTGTTCGATTTATTTGATGTTTTTCATGGATGATTATGGATGTTTTATGGTTTTTGTCAGTGAGAATTTGAAAAACAGGAACTTTATCACATTTATGTTTGTTTTTATGGTTTTTGTCAGTGAGAATGAAAAAACAGGAACTTTCTCACATTTAAGGATGACAACAGCAATTTATGTTACTGTTTTATGTCTGTTCGTTGTCAGTGAGAATGGATATGCTTGACGCGAATGTTATGAGATTGTTTGGCTAACCTAACCTGAGAAATTGTTTTACATAATCGCTAGGGGAAATTATTGATTCACGAAGGGGAGAATTAAGAAAAATTATGGTTTCTTTAATCTTAGGCCTGAGGGATAAACGTTCTTTAGGTCAGAGAGAAAAATTAATATTCTATTTTTAAATAGGGCTTCATCGATCTTTAGTGTCAGGAATTATAAATGACATCACTTGTTATCTTGGAATTATGCGGGTGTCTAAAGAGATAGAAATTCTATTTTTAAATACGGCTTCACGGAGCTTTAAGTCGGAGAGATAAATTGATATTCTAACGAAACCATAATAGTTTAGCTAGGAACATTTATGAGATGAAGAGATTAACGTAGGAAAGGGTTTCCTAGAAATTTGAAATGTGAAAGCACAGAGATGCCAAAAAACAAAAGGAACACACAGAAATTACTTTTAGGGGATTATTTGGACGAAACGGTTTTAGACAGCTTATGGAATTATTTCGGCGAAACCGTTAGAGACCTTGATTTAAAAGATGATTTAAAAGATGATTTTAGAAGAGGTTTTGAGTGTGGTCGTTATAATACACAAGTTCCATTGATGTTCTGAGGTCCCCTATCACAACCCGAAAGGGCCCCGATCGCCCTACCCCGATCCAAAGGGTTCCAATTCACATACCCCAATCCAGAAGGAGCCCCCCGGTCCCCAAAGGTTCCCAGGGCTCCCACCCGGCCCCCAGACCCTCAAAGACCCACCCCGGGCCCCCCCAAAGGCACATCGAGCTCCCAAAAGACCACCGGGGTCCCAAAGGCCTTCACCCGGTCTCCAAATGTCCCCCAGGCTCTCAACCGACCCCCAGGACACCCAAAGGCCCTCCACCGGTCCCCAAAGGTCCCCCAGGCTCCCAAAGGGCCCCCCACCCTCCCCTCCCTCTCCCTCTCCTCCCCCCTCCTCACCGTCCCCTCCCCCCTAATCCCCCTCCCCTCCCCTCCCCTCCCCTCCCCTCCCCTCCTCCTCCCCTCCCCCTCCCCTCCCCTCCCCCTCCTCCCCTCCCCATTTTTTAATATTTTTTGTGCATTGAGACACAGAAGGGCACCCTCCCCCAAGGGTCCCCCAAACACCCTCCCCGGGCCCCCAAAGAGCCCCCTCTCCATTTTTTTAATACTTTTTTATGGCTTTATTATATCTTTTCTGAACAAGTTCCATTCATAATGTCATTCCTAAACCCATTTTCAAACCTCAAAGAGTCCCCTCCCCAATTCGTAAATACTTTCTTGAATTTTTTAACATGGTATTTTTTTAACTTTTTACGTATCTTAAAATGACATGAAATATGATTACGGATCTACCAATCATACTCTGTGCTTGTTCATGGACACGACGTGGCTTTTCCACTGGTACTCTATGGCAGGTTATCGACACTACCGAGTTTATTGCATGCATTAAATCAGTATTTTTTACGCAGTTGAAGGATCAACACACAATTCATATCTTTAAAAAGTGAAGATGAATTATTCGACGAAAGTATGTGCACATGAAAAAATCATTGTCGTGTTGAACGCTGACAAGGAGAAATACCTGAACTATGAAACGAGTGCAAGTGGAGATCTTATTGGCAATGTATGCATACGTTGTCATGACAGTGAGGAGTTAAATTCCTTTGGTGTACCCAAGAATTTCCATCATGCAAGTGGTGGGTATGCGAGAGTAACATTACCAGAGAAATTAGTAGTCAAAGAGAATGCCAACTTAAAAATAATAGTTGATGAAGAGGGACAACTTCTAGCTAATGGTTCTGGTAGCATGTTAGCCGTTGATAGATCTTATCGCAATTCTTCCGGTGTTAGCATTCGACTGAAAGCAAAAGGAAAAAGAAGACATGCATACAACTGCATCAACATCATAAATCATATCATGTCAATGTGCCAAAACTGCTATCTATGTAAAAATAATGTGACAATAGACAGTGAAATCGCAGGCAGAATAAAAAGGACATTAGCAGACAATATCATCAATGAATATAAAGATGAATTGACGGAAATTGAAGCGCAAGTGTACTAATAATGTATAATAATGTATTTAACGTATTTTTATATCAATATTCTACATGTCCTTATTACATTAAAAATATCTTATGCATTATTTTGTTAAGTGTTCATTATTTTAAGGGTATGCTAGAACGTCAAACGTTCAGAATATCTATTAAAAAGGTCAGAGATGTAAGAAAAATAATTTTAGAGATAATGATACTACTAGCAGGCTCAATTTTTCATAGAAGATAGAAAAGTTCAAGTTCTCTTCTGAACTTTACCAAAGAACACAATTCAATTCTAATTTCACCAGAAAAAATAAAAAGCTTACTCTTCACTTTTAAGTTCACCAAGACATAAAAAATTTAAAGTTCTCTTCTAAATTTTTCCGTAGAATATAGGAAAAGTTATACTATGATAGTGATTATTTTCCATGGAGATAAAAATTTTCACTTTAATTCTAAATTTTCTTAAATTCAATTCCAACCTTTCCAAAAGAGTCAAATTTAAAGTTCTATCCCAAATATTTTCTCGGAACAAGAAAAGTCCCAAGACATAAAAAATTTAAAGTTCACTTCTAAATTTTTCCGTAGAAGATAGGAAAAGTTATAGTATGATTGTGATTATTTTCTATGAAGAAAAAAAATTTCACTTTAATTCTAAATTTTCTTAAATTCAGTTCTGACCATTCTCAAAGAGATGAAAAAATTTAAAGTTCTGTTCCAAATATTTCCCCGGAAGAAGAAAAGTTCAACTTTAATTCCGAATTTTCTCAATGAAAATGAAATAAGTTATTGATCAATTCTATTTTCCCAAAATAATATAAAATTTTCCACTTCAATTCAGATTTTTCTCAAAGAGATGAAAAAATTAAAAATATTGTTCCAAATTTTTCTTAGAAGATAGAAAAGATCAAGTTCTAATCTGAATTTTACCAAAGAACACAATTCAATTCTAATTTCTCCAGAGAAAATAAAAAGCTTCCACTTCAGTATTAAGTTTACCAAGACACAAAAAATTTAAAATACAGTTCTAAATTTTTCCTTAGAAGATAGGAAAAGTTATACTTTGATTGTGATTATTTTCTATGAAGATAAAAAGTTTCACTTTAATTCTAAATTTTTTTAAATTCAGTTCCGACCTTTCTCAAAGAGATGAAAAAATTTTAAGTTCTGTTCAATATATTTTCTCGGAAGAAGAAAAGTTCAACTTCGATTCTGAATTTTCTCATTGAAAATGAAATAAGTTATCGATCAATTCTATTTTCCCAAAATAATATAAAAATTTTCCACTTCAGTTCAGATTTTTCTCAAAAAGATGAAAAAATTTAAAATACTATCCCAAATTTTTCATAGAAGGTAGAAAAGTTTAACTTCTCTTCTGAATTTTACCAAAGAACATAATTCAATTCTAATTTCTCCAGAGAAAATAAAAAGCTTCCACTTCAGTTTTAAGTTCACCAAGACATAAAAAATTTAAAGTTCTGTTCTAAATTTTTCTGTAGAAGATAGGAAAAGTTATACTATGATAGTGATTATTTTCTATGAACATAAAAAGTTTCACTTTAATTCTAAATTTTCTTAAATTCAGTTCCGACTTTTCACATAGAGATGAAAAAAATTTAAAGTTCTGTTCCAAATTTTTTCCCGGAAGAAGAAAAGTTCAACTTCGATTCTGAGTTTTCTTAATGAAAATGAAATAAGTTATTGATCAATTCTATTTTCCAAAAATAATATAAAAATTTTCCACTTCAATTCAGATTTTTCTCAAAGAGATGAAAAAGTTAAAATACTTCCAAATTTTTTATAGAAGATAGAAAAGTTCAAGTTCTCTTCTGAATTTTACCAACGAGCACCATTCAATTCTAATTTCTCAATAGAAAATAAAAGGCTTCCACTTCAGTTTTAAGTTCACCAAGACATAAAAAATTTTAAGTTCTGTTCTAAATTTTTCCGTAGAAGATAGGAAAAGTTATACTATGATTGTGATTATTTTCCATGAAGATAAAAAGTTTCACTTTAATTCTAAATTTTCTTAAATTCAGTTCCGACCTTTTTCAAAGAGATGAAAAATTTAAAGTTCTGTTCCAATTATTTTCCAGGAAGAAGAAAAGTTCAACTTCGATTCTGAATTTTCTTAATGAAAATGAAATAAGTTATTGATCAATTCTATTTCACCAAAATAATATAAAAATTTTCCACTTCAGTTCAGATTTTTCTCAAAGAGATGAAAAAATTTAAAATACTGTTCCAAATATTTCATAGAAGATAGAAAAGTTCAAGTTCTCTTCTGAATTTTACCATAGAACACACTTCAATTCTAATTTCACCAGAGAAAATAAAAAGCTTCCACTTCGGTTTTAAGTTCACCAAAACATAAAAAAATTTAAAGTTAAATTCTAAATTTTTCAGTAGAAGATAGGAAAAGTTATACTATGAATGTAATTATTTTTCATGAAGATAAAAAGTTTCACTTTAATTCTAAATTTTCTTAAATTCAGTTCCAACTTTTCACAAAGAGATGAAAAAAATTTAAAGTTCTGTTCCATATTTTTAATAGAAGATTAGAAATGTTATACTTTGATCGTGAATATTCAAGTTCTCTTCTGAATTTTACCAAAGAACACAATTCAATTCTCATTTCTCCAGAGAAAATAAAAAGCTTACACTTCAGTTTTAAGTTCGCCATGACATAAAAAATTTAAAGTTCACTTCTAAATTTTTCCATAGAAGATAGGAAAAGTTCTACTATGATTGTGATTATTTACCATGAAGATAAAAAGTTTCACTTTAAATCTAAATTTTCTTAAATTCAGTTCCGACTTTTCACATAGAGTTGAAAAAAATTTAAAGTTATGTTCCAAATTTTTCATAGAAGATTGGAAAAGTTATACTTTGATCGTGAATATTCAAGTTCTCTTCTTAATTTTACCAAAGAACACAATTCAATTCTAATTTCTCCAGATAAAATAAAAATCTTCCACATCAGTTTAAGTTCACCAAGACATAACAAATTTAAAGTTCAGTTCTAAATTGTTCCATAGAAGATAGGAAAAGTTATACTATGATTGTGATTATTTTCCATGAAGATAAAAAGTTACATTATAATTCTAAATTTTCTTAAAATTCAATTCCAACCTTTCTCAAAGAGATGAAAAAATTTAATCTTCTGAATTTTACCAACGAACACAATTCAATTCTAATTTCTCCAGAGAAAATAAAAAGCTTCCACTTCAGTTTTAATTTCACAAAGACATGAAAAATTTAAAGTTCTATTCTAAATTTTTCCGTAGAAGATAGGAAAATTATACTATGATTGTGATTATTTTCCATGAAGATAAAAAGTTTCACTTTAATTCTAAATTTTCTTAAATTCAGTTCCGACTTTTCACATAGAGATGAAATAATTTAAAGTTATGTTCCAAATTTTTCATAGAAGATTGGAAAAGTTATTCTTTGATCGTGAATATTCAAGTTCTTTTCCGAATTTTACCAAAGAACACAATTCAATTCTCATTTCTCCAGAGAAAATAAAAAGCTTCTACTTCAGTTTTAAGTTGGCCATGACATAAAAAATTTAAAGTTCAGTTCTAAATTTTTCCATAGAAGATAGGAAAAGTTCTACTATGATTGTGATTATTTCCTACGAAGATTAAAAATTTCACTTCAATTATAAATTTTCTCAAAGAAGTGAAGAAAAGTTCAACTTCGATTCTGAATTTTATCAATGAAAATGAAAGAAGTTATTGATCATTTCTATTTTCTAAAAATACTATAAAATTTCACACTCCAATTCAGATTTTTCTCAAAGAGATGAAAAAATTTAAATACTGTTCCAAATTTTCCATAGAAGATAGAAAAGTTCAAGTTCTCTTATGAATTTTACCAAAGAACATAATTCAATTCTAATTTCTCCAGAGAAAATAAAAAGCTTCCACATCAGTTTAAGTTCACCAAGACATAAAAAATTTAAAGTTCAGGTCTAAATTTTTCCATAGAAGATAGGAAAAGTTATACTATGATTGTGATTATTTTCCATGAAGATAAAAAGTTTCATTTTAATTATAAATTTTATTAAATTCAATTCCGACCTTTTTCAAAGAGATGAAAAAATTTAAAGTTCTGTTCCAAATATTTTCCCGGAAAAGAAAAGTTCAACTTCGATTCTGAATTTTCTCAATGAAAATGAAATAAGTTATTGATCAATTCTATTTGCCTAAAATAATATAAAATTTTCCACTTCAATTCAGATTTTTCTCAAAGAGATGTCAAAATTTAAAATATTGTTCCAAATTTTTCATAGAAAACTGGAAAAGTTATACTTTGATTGTGAATATTATTCATGAAGATATGGGGCTCCACTTTTATTCTAAGTTTTCTCTAAGAAGTACAAATGTACAATGTCTAATATAAATTTCAAGACAGATTATAAAAAAATTTAGGTCATTTATTAAATTTAACCATGAAACTAAAAAAAATTCAATTTTAATTAATAATATATAAAATACATAAAAATTTAAACTTCAAATATAAATTTTTTCCATAGAAGATAGGAATGGCTCTACTATGATTGTGATTATTTACCATGAAGATAAAAAGTTTCACTCTATTTCTAATTTTTCTTAAATTCAGTTCATTCATCTAACCACCAAAAACAATAGTTTAGGTTAGGTAATAAATAAATATTAATAAATAATTAGAAACATTTCTCCATGTTTAAGCTAGGCTAGGTTAGGTTAACTTATCATGAGCGCTCATGATAAGCTAACCTAAACTAAATTAAACATTGTAAAAAGAATAAATCAGGTTAGGTTAGACTAGATTAAGTTAGGTCAGGTTAAGTTAGGTTAGGATAGGTTAGCCTACGTACGCGTGCTTTGGTTAGGTGAGAGGCAGGCAAAAAGTTAGTTGTATGAGTAGGTTAGGTTAGGTTAGATTAAGTTAGGTTAGGCGATGTGAGGTTAGGCTAGGTTAGCCGCCGTCCGCTCGCGTACGTAGGCTCACCTAGCATAACCTACCTTCACCTAACCTAATCTAACCTAACCTAACCTAATAATAAACCTAACATTTTGCATGTCTCTCACCTAAACAAAGCACGCGTACGTAGGCTAACCTATCCTAACCTAACTTAACCTGACCTAACTTAATCTAGTCTAACCTAACCTGATTTATTCTTTTTACAATGTTTAAGTTAGGTTAGGTTAGCTTATCATGAGCGCTCATGATAAGTTAACCTAACCTAGCCTAACTTAAACATAGAGAAATGTTTCTAATTATTTATTAATATTTATTTATTACCTAACCTAACCTATTGTTTTTGGTGGTTAGATGAATGAACTGAATTTAAGAAAAATTAGAAATAGAGTGAAACTTTTTATCTTCATGGTAAATAATCACAATCATAGTATAGCCATTCCTATCTTCTATGGAAAAAATTTAGAATTGAACTTTAAATTTTTATGTCTTTGAGAAATTATTAACTGAAATGGAAGCTTTTTCATTTTCATTGGTAAATTTCAGAATTGAGCTAACTTTTTTTTCCTCTCTAAGAAAATTCAGAAGAGAACTTGTACATTTTTCACTTCTTCGAGAAAACTTAGAAATAAAGTGGAGCTCCATATCTTCATGAAGAATATTCACAATCAAAGTATAACTTTTTCTATCTTCTATGAAAAATTTGGAACAATATTTTAAATTTTGACATCTCTTTGAGAAAAATCTGAATTGAAGTGGAAAATTTTATATTATTTTAGGCAAATAGAATTGATCAATAACTTATTTCATTTTCATTGAGAAAATGCAGAATCAAAGTTAAACCTTTCTTTTCCAGGAAAATATTTGGAACAGAACTTTAAATGTTTTCATCTCTTTGAGACAGGTTGGAATTGAATTTCAGAAAATTTAGAATTAAAATGAAACTTTTTATTTTCATAAAAAATAATCAAAATCATAGTATAACTTTTCCTATCTTCTAAGGAAAAATTTAGAACTGAATTTAAAATTTTTTATGTGTTGGTGAACTTAAACTGATGTGGAAGCTTTTTATTTTCTCTGGAGAAATTAGAATTGAATTATGTTCTTTGGTAAAATTCAGAAGAGAACTTGAACTTTTCTATCTTCTATTGAAAATTTGGAACAGTATTTTAAACTTTTTCATCTCTTTGAGAAAAATCTGAATTGAAGTGTGAAATTTTATAATATTTTTAGAAAATAGAAATGATCAATAACTTATTTCATTTTCATTGAGAAAATTCAGAATCGAAGTTGAACTTTTCTTCACTTCTTTGAGAAAATTTAAAATTGAAGTGAAACTTTTAATCTTCATAGGAAATAATCACAGTCATAGTATAACTTTTCCTATCTTCTATGGAAAAATTTAGAACTGAACTTTAAATTTTTTATGTCATGGCGAACTTAAAACTGTAGTGGAAGCTTTTATTTTCTCTGGAGAAATTAGAATTGAATTGTGTTCTATGGTAAAATTCAGAAAAGAACTTGAATATTCACAATCAAAGTGTAACTTTTCCTATCTTATATGAAAAATTTGGAACAGAACTTTTAATATTTTCTTCTCGATGTGAAAAGTCAGAAGTGAATTTAAGACAATTTAGAATTAAAGTGAAACTTTTTATCGTCATAGTAAATAATCAGAATCATAGTATAATTTTCCTATCTTCTACGGAAAAATTTAGAACAGAAATTTAAATTTTTTATGCCTTGGTGAAATTAAAACTGAAGTGGAAGCTTTTATTTTCTCTGGAGAAATTAGAATTGAATTGTGTTCGTTCGTAAAATTCAGAAGATTAAATTTTTTCATCTCTGAGAAAGGTTGGAATTGAATTTAAGAAAATTTAGAATTATAATGAAACTTTTTATCTTCAGGGAAAATAATCACAATCATAGTATAACTTTTCCTATCTTCTATGGAAAAATTTAGAACTGAACTTTAAATTTTTTATGTCTTGGTGAACTTAAGCTGATGTGGAAGCTTTTTATTTTCTCTGGAAAAATTAGAATTGAATTTTGTTCTTTGGTAAAATTCAGAAGAGAACTTGAATATTCACGATCAAAGTAAAACTATTCCAATATTCTATGAAAAATTTGGATCAGAACTTTAAATGTTTTTCATCTCTATGTGAAGAGTCGGAACTGAATTTAAGGAAATTTAGAATTATAATGAAACTTTTTGTCTTCATGGAATATAATCTCAATCATAGTATAACTTTTCCTATCTTCTATGGAAAAATTTAGAACAGAACTTTAAATTTTTTTATGTCTTGGTGAACTTAAAATTGAAGTGGAAGTTTTTTATTTTCTCTGGAGAAATTAGAATTGAATTGTGTTCTTTGGTAAAATTCAGAAGAGAACTTGAACTTTTCTAGCTTCTAAGAAATATTTGGAACAGTATTTTAAATTTTTTCATCTCTTTGAGAAAAATATGAACTGAAGTGGAAAATTTTTATATTATTTTGGCGAAATAGAATTGATCAATAACTTATTTCATTTTCATTAAGAAAATTCAGAATCGAAGTTGAACTTTTCTTCTTCCTGGAAAATATTTGGAACATAACTTTAAATTTTTCATCTCTTTGAAAAAGGTCGGAACTGAATTTAAGAAAATTTAGAATTAAAGTGAAACTTTTTATGTTCATGGAAAATAATCACAATCATAGTATAACTTTTCATATCTTCTACGTAAAAATTTAGAACAGAACTTTAAATTTTTTATGTCTTGGTGAACTTAAAACTGAAGTGGAAGCTTTTTTATTTTCTCTGGAGAAATTAGAATTGAATGGTGCTCGGTGGTAAAATTCAGAAGAGAACTTGAACTTTTCTATCTTCAATAAAAAATTTGGAAGTATTTTAAATTTTTCATCTCTTTGAGAAAAATCTTAACTAAAGTGGAAAATTTTTATATTATTTTTGGAAAATAGAATTGATCAATAACTTATTTCATTTTCATTAAGAAAACTCAGAATCGAAGTTGAACTTTTCTTCTTCCGGGAAAAAATTTGGAACAGAACTTTAAATTTTTCATCTCTTTGTGAAAAGTCGGAACTGAATTTAAGAGAATTTAGAATTAAAGTGAAACTTTTTATGTTCATAGAAAATAATCACTATCATAGTATAACTTTTCCTATCTTCTACAGAAAAATTTAGAACAGAACTTTAAATTTTTTATGTCTTGGTGACCTTAAAACTGAAGTGGAAGCTTTTTATTTTCTCTGGAGAAATTAGAATTGAATTATGTTCTTTGGTAAAATTCAGAAGAGAACTTGAACTTTTCTATCTTCTATGAAAAATTTGGAATAGTATTTTAAATTTTTTCATCTCTTTGAGAAAAATCTGAACTGAAGTGGAAAATTTTTACATTATTTTGGGAAAATAGAATTGATCAATAACTTATTTCATTCTCAATGAGAAAATTCAGAATCGAAGTTGAACTTTTTTTCTTCCGAGAAAATATATTGAACAGAACTTAAAATTTTTTCATCTCTTTGAGAAAGGTTGGAACTGAATTTAAGAAAATTTAGAATTAAAGTGAAACTTATCTTCATAGAAAATAATCACAATCAAAGTATAACTATTCCTATCTTCTAAGGAAAAATTTAGAACTGAATTTTAAATTTTTTATGTCTTGGTAAACTTAAAACTGAAGTGGAAGCTTTTTATTTTCTCTGGAGAAATTAGAATTGAATTGTGTTCTTTGGTAAAATTCAGATTAGAACTTGATCTTTTCTATCTTCTAAGAAAAATTTGGAACAATATTTTAAATTTTTTCATCTCTTTGAGAAAAATCTGAATTGAAGTCGAAAATTTTATATTATTTTGGGAAAATAGAATTGATCAATAACTTATTTCATTTTCATTGAGAAAATTCGGAATCGAAGTTGAACTTTTCTTCTTCCGGGGAAATATTTGGAACAGAACTTTAAATTTTTTCATCTCTTTGAGAATGGTCAGAACTGAATTTAAAAAAATTTAGAATTAAAGTGAAATTTTTTATCTTCATAGAAAATAATCATAATCATAGTATAACTTTTCATATCTTCAACGGAAAAATTTAGATGTGAACTTTAAATTTTTTATGTCTTGGGACGTTTCTTCTTCCGGGAAAATATTTGGAATAGAACTTTAAATTTAACTCTTTGAGAAAGGTCGGAATTGAATTTAAGAAAATTTAGAATTAACGTGAAATTTTTTATCATCATGGAAAATAATCACTATCATAGTATAACTTTTCCTATCTTCTACGGAAAAATTTAGAAGTGAACTTTAAATTTTTCATGTCTTTGTGAACTTAAAAGTGAAGAGTAAGCTTTTTATTTTCTCTGGTGAAATTAGAATTGAATTGTGTTCTTTGGTAAAATTCAGAAGAGAACTTGAACTTTTCTATCTTCTATGAAAAATTGAGCCTGCTAGTAGTATCATCATCTCTAAAATTATTTTTCTTACATCTCTGACCTTTTTAATAGATATTCTGAACGTTTGACGTTCTAGCATACCCTTAAAATAATGAACACTTAACAAAATAATGCATAAGATAATTTTAATGTAAAAAGGATATGTAGAATATTGATATAAAAATATGTTAAATACATTATTATACATTATTAGTACACTTGCGCTTCATTTTCCGTCAATTCATCTTTATATTCATTGATGATATTGTCTGCTAATGTCCTTTTTATTCTGCCTGTGACTTCACTGTCTATTGTCACATTATTTTTACATAGATAGCAGTTTTGGCACATTGACATGATATGATTTATGATGTTGATGCAGCTGTATGCTTGTCTTCTTTTTCCTTTTGCTTTCATTCGAATGCTAACACCGGAAGAATTGCGATAAGATCTATCAACGGCTAACATGCTACCAGAACCATTAGCTAGAAGTTGCCCCTCTTCATCAACTATTATTTTTAAGTTGGAATTCTCTTTGACTACTAATTTCTCTTGTAATGTTACTCTCGCATACCCACCGCTTGCATGATGGAAATTCTTGGGTACACCAAAGGAATTTAACTCCTCACTGTCATGACAACGTATGCATACATTGCCAATAAGATCTCCACTTGCACTCGTTTCATAGTTCAGGTATTTCTCCTTGTCAGCGTTCAACATGACAATGATTTTTTCATGTGCACATACTTTCGTCGAATAATTCATCTTCACTTTTTACAGATATGAATTGTATGTTGATCCTTCCACTGCGTAAAAAATACTGATTTAATGCATGCAATAAACTCGATAGTGTCGATAACCTTGAGGGGACGGTGAGGAGGGGGGGAGGAGAGGGAGAGGGAGGGGAGGATGGGGGCCCTTTGGGAGCCTGGGGGACCTTTGGGGACCGGTGGAGGGCCTTTGGGGGTCCTGGGGGCCGGTTGAGAGCCTGGGGGACATTTGGAGACCGGGTGAAGGCCTTTGGGACCCCGGTGGTCTTTTGGGAGCTTGATGTGCCTTTGAGGGGCCCGGGGTGGGCCTTTGAGGGTCTGGGGGCCGGGTGGGAGCCCTGGGAACCTTTGGGGACCGGGGGGTGCCTTCTGGATGGGGGTATGGGGATTGGAACCCTTTGGATCGGGGTAGGGTGATCGGGGCCCTTTGGGGTTGTGGTAGGGGACCTCACAACACTGTTCAATGGAACTTGTGTATTATAACGACCACACTCAAAACCTCTTCTAAAATCATCTTTTAAATCATCTTTTAAATCAAGGTCTCTAACGGTTTCGCCAAAATAATTCCATAAGCTGTCTAAAACCGTTTCGCCCAAATAATCCCCTAAAAGTAATTTCTGTGTGTTCCTTTTGTTTTTTGGCATCTCTGTGCTTTCACATTTCAAATTTCTAGGAAACCCTTTCCTACGTTAATCTCTTCATCTCATAAATGTTCCTAGCTAAACTATTATGGTTTCGTTAGAATATCAATTTATCTCTCCGACTTAAAGCTCCGTGAAGCCGTATTTAAAAATAGAATTTCTATCTCTTTAGACACCCGCATAATTCCAAGATAAGAAGTGATGTCATTTATAAGTCCCGACACTAAAGATCGATGAAGCCCTATTTAAAAATAGAATATTAATTTTTCTCTCTGACCTAAAGAATGTTTATCCCTCAGGCCTAAGATTAAAGAAGCCATAATGTTTCTTAATTCTCCCCTTCGTGAATCAATAATTTCCCCTGGCGATTATGTAAAACAATTTCTCAGGTTAGGTTAGCCAAACAATCTCATAACATTCGCGTCAAGCATGTCCATTCTCACTGACAACGAACAGACATAAAACAGGAACATAAATTGCTGTTGTCATCCTTAAATGTGAGAAAGTTCCTGTTTTTCCATTCTCACTGACAAAAACCATAAAAACAGACATAAATGTGAGAAAGTTCCTGTTTTTCAAATTATCACTGACAAAAACCATAAAACATCCATAACCATCCATGAAAAACATCAAATAAATCGAACAACACACATAACCGTCCATGAAAACAGACATAAAAGTGAGAAAATTCCTGTTTTTCCAAGTGAGAAAAATTCGATTTTTCCATTCTCACTGACAACGAACAGACGTAAAAACAGGCATAAATTATATTAAAAAGTTGTAGGTGGCCGCAGAGGTGAGCAATGGGGCTGGTACCACCCTTTCTACTAATAGGTAGCTTCAACATTAATGAAACTCATAAATTTCGAGTCAGCGAAATAATCAATTCTTTTTATATCATATTATTATCAAAAATCCCTTTTTAGAGTGGCCGTTATTTATAACTAAGTTGCTCCTTGACTCGGCGAACTGTTTGACTATTATACGACTTTATTTTTGCCTGTCTTTGTTTTAATGTGGCTCTTAATTTTCCTTTGAAGTACTTTTTTAAGCTTTTTTTAAAAAAAATGATTTTATAGAAAAAGGTGAAGCCCAGAACAGGAGTCCTTCAAAAACATTAATGAGTAGCAAAATCAAAAACTTTATATCAGACGTTTTGCAGCTTTTACCCAATTGCTCTAGAGGGGGGGGGAATGCCTGTTAAGTAGCTTTCATAAAGTAACGTGTATCCTGGGCCTTCAAGATTTATGATTTTTTACCTTTTCCGCTTTATCTATAGCACTGCTTACTCGTGGATTATGTTGCTTCAGTTTGCCGGCATTAAGTTTAAACAAGAGTAATATACGGCAAAATGCATGAGAAAAGTATAGTTTGTGATATAAATTATCCAAAAAATCTTAAAATACTTAGATATATCACTCCTAAAAACGCTTTAATTTAATTTACCACCCCCTTAATGTGCATACATATGTCGTAAGTTCTATACTTTCCATGCATTTTGCCATATATTACAGTACTCTTTTGTCCCAACTTAATATCCGTAAATTGAAGCAACTTAATCCACGAGTAAGTAGTGGTATAGGCATAGCCGAACAGACATGGGTGCCCATAAGCTGAATTCCAGGGGGGCAAACCTCATCTAATTGGCATTTTTAATGCTATATAATAGAAATCTCAGAACAAAAATATAAAAATAAGGCAATATCATTCAGCCAGGGGGGGAGGGAGCCCCCCCCCCCTGCCCCCCCATTTGGGCGCCCATGCGAACAGATTCAGAAATTATAAATCTTGAAGTCCCGGGACACGCGTTTTTTTTTATAAAAGGTACTTAACAAGCATTTTTTTCCCCTACAGCAATTGGCTAAATGCTGCAAAATGTCTTATAAGAAATGTTTGATTTTTATATATTATACGTTTTAAATAGTGGTATAGGTATAACTGCAAAGATTCAAACTTTTATCTCTCAGCAAGATTACAACCTCCGAATTGATAAATGTATAAAGAAAAAACAAAACTAGCCAAAATATTTATTACAAAATATTGAAATAATAATTTGAAAAATATTGTTATCTGCAGCAAAATCAAAAATTGTATTGCGCGCTGTGTGACTATATAGTGATTAAATAAAAAAACAAGTTTTTTTAACTGAAAGTAAGGAGCGACATTAAAACTTAAAACGAACAGAAATTATTCAGTATATGAAAGGGGCTGTCCCCTCCGCAACTCCTCGCTCTTTACGCTAAAGTTTTTTATATTTTTAAAAAACAAAGTTGTGAGACAGAGTCAAACTTTAGCGTAAAGAGCGAGGCGTTGAGGAGGGGACAGCCCCTTTCATATACGGAATAATTTCTGTTCGTTTTAAGTTTTAATGTCGCTCCTTACTTTCAGTTTAAAAAACTTGTTTTTTTTATTTAATTTCTGATCGTTTTGTAGTTAATGCAGCTTTTATTTTGGCTTGCCGTCATTGAATAAGTAAACAAAATTTGCATAAAAATTTTACTTTTCTTTTGCTAAATGGCTGTCTCTAAATTTGATTCTGACGTAATTTACAAATTAACTTACGTAACGAACTTCTATATTCGTATACTTTTCTTCTGGCAAAAAATACAAAAGTTGCAGATTTTTGCAGATATGAGCTTGAAACCTATGTTATAGGGTTTTCTGATACGCTGAATCTGACGGTGTGATTTTCATTAAAAAATTTTCACTTTTAGAAGATGTTTCCCCCCTCTTTAAAAAATCAGGTGAGTTTTCTGAGGCTCGTAGCCTTTGATGATTAATACTAAAATTAATAAAATTCATTTATTTATAATAATCATTATGTGCTCAATATTTTGAAGAATTTATTTAAATAAAAGTTCCGTTATTAAAAGTTTCGTTTAATATTTAGCAGTATAGCTTGTTTTTTTTTTTATTGTTTTTTTTTTTTATTACGTATATGTTGGGGTTCTCCCCTTATTAAATACCACGCTCTTTACTTTAAAATTAAAAAAAAAATTTAATTCATAAACCCCTGAATCACAAAGGCCGTTTAATTAGAATAGATAGCTTTTTAGAAAGCACTAAAAAAAAAAACTGTAGCGTAAAGAGTGAAGTATTGACTTGGGGGATAACCCCCTCATATACGTAATAATTTCTGTTCATTTTAAGTTCTAATGATGCTTCTTACTTTCAGTTGAAAGTACTTGTTTTTTTTATATTTAATTTCTAATCGTTTTTTAAATAATGCTTGGAAATCCGGCACTCCCTTCATAGAAATGCCCCTTACCCCAAAGAAACATCCTCCACGGAAAGATTCTCCCGAGTAACCCTCTCCTCCAGCCCCCTCCCCCCCCACCAGAAAAAAATTGTTCCTGAAAATGTCTGTATACTTCCCAATAACCAATACAATATGTAAGCAATGGGCAAAGTTCATAACTTGCAGCCCTTCCCCTGGGAACTGTGGTGGATTAATTCATCGTAAAAGACATATTTATTAAATTTTCGACTATGCTAAACACAATGGCTATCTCAACATTTTTAGTAAGTGATTTTGAGAAAAAAATGAGTGTGGGAGGGGGCCTAGTTGCCCTCCATTTTTTTGGTCACTGAAAAAGGACACTAAAAATTTTAATTGCGGTTCCATTGAGCCCTCCTATAATATTCTAGGACCACTGGGTTATTACGATTACCCCTGGGAAAAAAAAAAACAAAACAAACAAATAAACACGCACCCGTGATCTTTCTTCTGGCAAAAAATGCAAAATTCCACATTTTTGTAGATAGGAGCTTGAAACCTCTGCAGTAGGGTTATCTGATACGCTGAATATGATGGTGTGAATTTCATTAAGGTTCTATCACTTTTAGGGGGTCTTTCCCCCTTTTTTGAAAATCAGCCAAATTTTCTCAGGCGCGTAACTTTTGATTGGTAAAATTAAACTGGATAAAACTTATATATTTGAAATCAGAATTAAAATCTGATTCTTTTGATATATCTATTGGTATCAAAATTCCGTTTTTTAGAGATTCGGTCATCATTGAGCAGGGTCGCTCCTTACTCACAGTTCGTTAGCACGAACTGTTTGATTCTTTTTATCATTTGTTACTTTGGCATAAATTAAAAGTGAATTTTTTACTAAACAATTATTTTTATCAGCCTAAAACTTGGCAATCGAAGAGTGATTTTAGAAGTAATTTCAACACGAGGGCAGCAATGTCTGAGAATACTCTTGAAGGTATTATAAAATATTTTGAGCTGAAAATTTCTTAAGTGAGAGTAGCCTAGTGAATTGGTAACAATTTAGGTTATTTTCTATTCTGAACTAATCACTGCTAAGACAAAATCCCTACTGCGATATCTTCAGAAAATTTCCAGGGCAATCTATTGAATTTTCAGTTAGCCTACTTCTTATTGGGCTGCATCCCAGGTCTTTCCTTCAGCTCGGATACATAAAGCTCTAATTGAGGGTGTTCTTACTATATTGAAAAGTTTTAGCAATGAATCCAGGGCCAAAAACATACTGTGGGTGGGAAGGTATTGCCAAGCTTCCATGTAAACCCTCTTCTGATTTCTTGACCTTAAAAATTTGCTTAGCCTACTTGACAAGTCTATACCTATTGAAATTTTTACAAAACAACATTTTAATTTAATTTTCTGTCATCTTTTTCTCTCGTTTTAGTTCTGAAACTGCAATTCCTGTTAGGCTATTTGAGTAGCCTAGAATTTTAGGTAAATTTTTTGTTATTCATATTATTGACTTACAAATAAAGTAAACATACCACTCAATGCCTTTTCTTATGTTCCTTCCAAATATAATAATCACTTTTGTCAGAAATGAATTTTATCCCCACCCCTATATATACTAATTCAGGGTATATATTTGCACATTAGGGGGTAGGGATAAATGTTATTTCTGATGTAAATAAGAGGTAAGTTCAAAATTTTTCCCCACCCCCTAATATGCAAATATATACCCTGAATTGGTGTATATAGGAGGGGGGGGGTAAAATTCATTTCTGACAAAAATGATTATTATATTTGGAAAGAGCATAAAAAAGCATCAAGTAGTATGTTTACTTTATTCATAAGTCAAAAATATGAATAACAAAAAAATTACTGAATTTTAAGCCATTTAAATGGGTTTTTCTAAATTTAGAAAATGTATTTGCAGATGTTTAAAACCTTATAAAATGGGATTGAGCAAAGTTGTGAAACTAAAAACAGGTTTTCTTGTGCTTCATTTAAGCAGAAGATCTGTTTTACAAGATTTCACTTTCATAGCATGCATTTTTTTAAAGGTCATCAAAGGTGACAGTTCTCAAGAGAGAGGATTAGAGGTAGGTACTGTACTTCAAAACACCTTTCTGGGACATGCTTTAGTCTGTAGACCCATCCCTGAAAGTTTCATTTTCCTAACCTAACATCTTTCCAAGATAGCAAAATGTAGCCAAAGTAGAATTTCACCATTTTCTCCCTAAATTATATGATGTACCTCCCTTATATGATGTATCACATAATATGGAACCAATTCTGATTACAGATACTTTCGTTCTAAAGGAACTGACATCCCTCAAACTGAATAAATCTGCTGGCCCAGACGGCATTCACCCATGTATCCTACACAAATGTCATACAGTCTTGTGTCAACCTCTTTCCCTGCTGTTCAAATTATCATTAAATCTTTCTAGACTACCTCAGGATTGGAAAACTGCTCATGTTTTTCCTATATTTAAAAAAGGTAGAAAGGACCTTGCTGAAAATTATCAACCCATCAGCATGACTTCAGCAGTTGTTAAGGTTCTTGAAAGAATAATTAATTCTGTAGTTGTTAAACACCTTGAAGCAAATAATTTCTTGCATAGTTCAAAGCATAGTTTTCGTTCTGAAAGACCTGTTCACACCAATCTCCTGGAATCATATGATCACATTACCAATTTGCTTGATATTGGGGTGCCTGCTGACATGATTCTACTTGACTTTTCTAAAGGTTTTGATAAAGTGTGTAATAATCGACTTGCATGCAGTTAAGCTTGAAGACAAATCCCTGCTTTGGATCATTGGTTTTCTCTATTTTCAAAACCAACGTGTTCAGTTGTTTGATGACTCTGGAGATTGTATTCTTTCTTCCTCAATGTGTGTTCTAAGTGGAGTTCCTCAGGGAAGTGTCTTGGGTCCTACATTATTTAATATTTTCATCAATGATGCTCCTTCCATTATCAGTAGTAATTCAACTCTTTATGCAGATGACCTGAAGCTTCTCAGACCAGATTTGTCCTGTGAAGATCATGCCCTGCTACAAAATAATCTTCATCTGCTGGGTCAATGGGCTGAGGCCTGGCTTATTGAATTTAATCTTGGCAAGTGCCTTATCACTCACTTTGGGAAACAGAATCCATGCCCCTCTTATTTTTTCTTAGGTCACCCACTCTCCTCTGTTAATAATGAGCAAGATCTTGGTGTCACTATTGAAAACAAATTACAATTCAGCACACATGCTAAGAGATCTGCTGCAGGGGCTAGTTTAACCTTGGGTTTGATTAAGCATACCATCTCCACTTGTTCCTCTTAAGTCATCAGTCTTCTTTATAAGGGACTTGTGCATCCTAAGCTTGAAGTTGGAATGTAACTTGCCTCTTTATACTTAAAAAAAGATATAAAAGCTCTTGAAAATCCGCAGAAATGAGCCATTAAATTGACATCAGGTATGCAAGAGCTTTCCTATCCTGTAAGACTGTCAAATTGGAATCTCTCTACACTTGTATGCAAGAGAAATAGAGGGAATGCCATTTCAGTCTTTAAGTTATTGAGAACTAATGTTCTCCCAGCATTATTCCCTGCTGTTAGCACCAATTCAAGAACTAGAGGTCATTAACTGAAACTTGTCAAGCAGTCTACAACATCTAGAGTCCATATTCAATTCTTCTCAACATGTATTGTCAACAATTGGAACAAATTATCCAATGAAACTGTTAATGCTGGACCTATTTATGTATTTAAATGAAGGCTAGATATTGAATGGTCCTCGAGAGAGTGTAAATTCAATTGGGATGCTATCAAAGATGGAGCAGCACCTGGTCACCAGTGATTCTTGCATACAATTAATCATGATTCCAGAGCTATACAAGGAAATATTCTTAGATTGCTCCTAGCTGCAATTTAAGGTAAATTTGAGAAACAGATATAGGCCTAGCCTACAAAACTTTAAAACCTTATAAAAAAGGATTAAGCAAAGGTAGGCCTAGAATATTAAAAACACTTTCCTTCTGCCTCATTTGAGCAGTTGGCCTATTTCTCAAGGTTCTGGTTTTGTAACACTAAGATTACAGGGTAATATATCCAGTTCTTAGTCAGTTAATTCATAAAATTGTTATTAGTCTATACCACCTAGAAATTTTATTGTTTCAATTTTGAATTTGTCTGATTTTTAAAGAACAAGATTATAATTTAAGAATGGGATGCAGCCAACATGTTGGCTAGACATCTTCATTAACCAGCACCTACAGGATAATACCTAGTTCACTGGACAATGTGATTTAAGGTAATTTAAGACAATTTGTTTCATTATTTTAGCCATAAACAATGCTGAATATTTTAAATTCACTGACAGTTAATAATGGAGCCTAATCTTTGAAAATACTGTCCAATCTTGGATTCAGGATCTTATAGTTAGAACAAAGGGCATCTCAATAACAGGCAGACTCCAATCTTGGACAGATTTAGTCTAAGATATGTATTGCAAAGTACAATAACTTAAATTAAACAGGATAGGTAGTAGGTGTAACTTTTATTTAAATTTCAATATTGAGAAACAAAAGTTTTCCAAGAATAGAATATTGATAGCCTATCTTAATTACCCTAGTCAGCCAAACAATCAGCCAATCCCAGCTGTCTAAAGCTATACATGTCATGTCAAAGATTAGGAGCCTGTTGTCCATTCTTAGGAAAGATAAGTTTTAATCAATATATTCATTAGGCAACAGGGTTTTACCTATAGATAAAGATAGTTTGACCCTCAGTATAGTAATATTTACATTTATTTGGCATATTATGAAGTAAGAATTGTTTTCTGACTTTACACTGTCCGAATAATTCCCCCCCCCCCTAATATGCAAATATATAGCCCAAATTATATATTTCCCATCTATTACGTCAATTCTCTTTGTCTTTTCTCATGCTAAGTTGAAAGAAACTAGTTTACAGTGTATTAATGCATGAACAACTTGAGCAGTAGTGGGTATATCATACAAGTACCCAAGTAACTTTATCTTATTAAATAGACACTAAATTAAAGATAATTTTGAACTAAATGAAACTTAAGATTCACCTTACCTTAATCACCTTAATCCATTTGAGAGCTTTAAGGTCCTCCAGACCTGTAGGGCTAATTTATTCCTTTTTTATTTATTGGATAGAAGTAAATTTATCAATAAGACTATTGTGAGCATCTCAGCACTAGGCTATTGACACAAATAGAGGAAATTTAGACTTCTCTACTTATCAGTGTAGATACTCTTTTTTTTTGTCAAATGTTATAAATATGTAAATCTTGTGATTGGGAGAACAAACTTTGATTGAGGTAATATGGCAGTAATTTTTTAATTTAATAAATAAGTTTGAAAATAATTGCTCAAAAAATAAATTTTTGAGAAACTGGAAGAATACTGTAGATTTATTTGGAAGTGTAATAGGTGATGGAATAAAATGTTTCAGGATCTTAGGGCTTTATTTTATAAAATCTGTATTAGTTTAATATGGCTTTTAAATGTAGATAAGTATATTAGAGAACAATAATTCATAATAGACTGAATCAGAGCAAAATAAATGCTTTGTAAAGCAGAGTTGGGCAAGTAACATTTCAACCTTTGCATCAATCAACACACCTTGAAATCTCTAAGCATAGTTTTTGAACTTGTGTTTTAAAAGATAAGCTTCTGTCAATCACAAGTCCAAGGTACTTTATCATTTCTACCTGAGATATTGATAATAGATATTTTGAAGAAGTAACTTGGGTAATGCAAGGCAAACATTTGACTTTCTGCTGTAAATTATGAAATTAGTTTTTGATAAATTCAAAGCATTAAAATTTGATGAACATTTATCAAGAACATTAGAAAGTGCAATATCCAGTTTTGCAACCAACTCCTCAAGGGGGCCCTGGCAGAACATTTTCCAGAGGGGGGGGGGGTGCAAAAATAGCAGTGGTGGTATGGTGACAGGGAATATATTTTAGGATATTTTTTTCATAGTATTAAGTTTATTTTTGAGTAAATTTTAAACGACAAGGATTCCTGGCAAAGGGATCAATTTATTTAATCAATAGTATATTTAATTATTATGGATTTAATCTTAAAAGAAAATCAAACTCAAACCAAAATTAGAGAAAGATTTATTGCTTCCGTTGATTATAACAGATGTAGACTTGTCTTTATGCAATTTCCTAAGCCTTAGAATAGTTTAACAGAAGGAGTAGAGACACCCAAAAATCATCCTGCCTGCATAGACACCATGTTTTGATTTTCTAGCGGCCATGTAAAATCTACATCTTTCATGACAAGACAATTCTCCCCATCAAACTTAAATCCTTTATATATTCAGATATTAAAAAAATGAAATAGTGAAAGAAAAACAAAATTTAAAATTACTATCCAGGTGTCAAATTAACCCTTTTTATATTTATTGTTCTTTTCAACTAGATAAAATGAACAGGTTCAAAAAAATTTTGTCACAAGAAAATCTTCTCAAATAGTTTAAGATAAAAAGCTGGAAACAAAAAGTGACTTGACCAATATTTTCCAAAACTAAAAATGGAATTTTCATGCCAATTGCTACACTGGTAGTATTGGCTTTTTATGCTGATTCTAAATATATAAAATGCTTTCAGTTTATTGTTATGTACCAAAAATCTGAGAAAATTTGCCTAATTTCGAAAAACAGGAAAACACCCCCCAAAAAAGCAAGGAATCCTATTGAAAATCCCTTTATTAGCTACATCATATCAGAGAACCCTACCGTAGAGGTTTCAAGCTCCAATCTTCAAAAAGTGGAATTTTGCTTTTTTTCAGAAGAAACTTTATTGATGCATGTTTATTTTTTTCCCCACAGGTGATTGTATAAACCCAAAGGTCCAAGATAGTTGGGAGGGAGCTCATTCAAACATAAATTTAAAGATCTTTTTAAGTGACCATACAGATTGGGTCAGGGGAAAGTTTTGTTTTCTGCCGTTTTAGGACCAAACTACAACTTTACCCCAAAGAGGACAAATTTGCAATCAATTTAAATTCTGAGAAGCTAATTAATTTAAAAGTATCAATAACATTGATTTAAAAGTATCAATGATTTAAAAGTATCAAGTATCAGTACTGCCTAAAGGTGGCAGTACTGAATTCAACCAATCTATTTCGCTTTATTTGTAATGAAATCAGGTTATGTCTGGTGATCTTTATTTGTGTATCAGCTATAATGATGGGGGGGAGAGTGAGTCATTGTTTAGGTATGGGTAGGATAGATTCCTAAAAAAGTACATTTTAATGGACAAACTGCTTACTCTTCATGAGGCTTCAGATGTTGAAAGTGGTAGGGAGGAATAGGAATCAATTAAAATGTTTCTCTTTATGGCTAATGTGTCACATTCCCGCATCTATCAGCACAGGTGGAAAAGCCAAGGGAGGTCATCATCAGCCCTGCCAGGGAATTTTTTGGGGATGGCAAATACTGCTAGGTACTTAGTTTTCAGCAATTTTAAATGGTATTATTTTTCTTTTTCTATTTGTATGAAGTACTTAAATGTATTTAAACAAATATATGTAATGTATTTATCAATAAGAAAATCCTATTGTAGAGGTTGTGATGGCTTCAGTTAAATGTAGAAGATCAAGAGTCTTGCAGAATTTCCATCCACACAAACAGTAATACTCCTTTTCATCGAACCAAAATTCTTTAGTAGTAATATTAACAAGGACTTGTCACCAAAATTACTGTTCATTGCCAATTTTAAATATATTCAAAGTTTATCCAAAATTGAAATTGCAAATTTAAACATAGGATGGTACTAATCAATGTACAATTATTGATTTACACATTTTAAAAGCAATTAACAAGGGATTTATAGGGCCAGTACCTCAAATCATATCTTGGTTAGGCCTGGGTATGATTTGAAAAACAATCAGAAATTAAATACAAAATAACTTTTCAACTGAAAGCAAGGAACAGATTTGAAACCTATTTGAATAGATTATTCTTTATATGAAGGTGGCTGCCTCTCCTTAGTTTCTTACTCTTTACTGTGAAGTTTGGCTTTTTTCCAAATTTTTAAAGAAAATTTAAGTTATAAAATTTGCCCATTGTTTTATTTGTTATTGGGAAGTATGCATACATTTTTGGGTGGGGAGGAGAGGACGAATTTTCTGCTGGGAGGATTTTGCACAGGGAGAATTTTCCTTGGAGAAGGAAGTTTCCGGGGGTGAACTTTTCAGGGGAAATTTTACACTTGGTGATTTGCCAAAATTACTATATGAAATTCTGTATAATCTTGCTTTCTCTTTACAATTCAATTTTACGTGTGGAGATGCTAAGGGTGATTGTCCAGGATGAACTTTCACTAGAATTGAATTATCCAGATGATATTCCTGTGGGGAGGGGATTTTCCATGAAGGTGGAGTCAGGTATCCTGGTATTATTTAAAAAATTATCAGAAATTAAATAAAAAAAACGTTTTTTCAACTGAAAGTAAGGAGCAACATTAAAACTTAAAACGAACAAAAATTATTACATATATGAGGGGGTTTGCTCCTCCTCAACACTTTGCTCTTTGCGCCAAAGTTTGAATTCTGTCCCAATTCTTTAAAAACGACTCCTGAAACACTGGGATTGTTTAATTAGAATAATAAGTAACTTTTTTTAAAGCGCCAAAATACTGTAGCGTGAAGAGCGAGGTGTTGAGGAACAGGGCAACCCCTCTCATATACGTAATAATTTCTGTTCATTTTAAGTTCTAATGTTGCTCCTTACTTTCACTTGAATTTTTTTTTTTTTTTTTAATTTAATGAAGCTTAAAAAAATACATGTTTATAAATGCAATGGAAAAAGTATGTCAATTAAAGTAAAAGTGTATAAAAATGAAAAAAAGGAAGTAATTACAAAAAATACGCAAAATATTAGCCTACTTACAAAAACTAAGGTATAAACTCCCAGCTTTCAGTTCTGTTAAGCAATGCTGAAGCGTTGGACAGATATGTTTTAACAATATCAACAGTTTTGAACTTGGTTATCAAACACCAAAATATTTAATGCCTTTAGACTCAGTGTTTGTAAAAAAAAAAGTAATGCATTATCAAAGTAATTTGTTCAAAATAAAACTTTAAAACTAAGATTAAAAAAAAATCAAATGAAAATTTTTAATTTAATTTTGAATACCAAAAACCAATATATTTGACACCTTTATACTACATAATTGTAAAAAAAATTAAATCTTTTTCAAAGTGACAACTAGATAAATACAATCACTCCTGGAAAAAAATGATAATAAAACATGAAAAACGTAGCCGTTCAAGGGGAAAATACAGAAATTCCCAGCATTGCGTTCAGAAGAAACATTTCTGATTACAGTGTCTTCATATATCAGCTCATGGGTACTCTTGCAATGCAAGCAAAAGTTGGAAAAGGATCATAAAAAAGGTGTATTAAGGGCACATTGGTATGCCCAAGAGCTTTAAATTGATCCTCTAAACGTCTCTGCACAATATTGCAGTTGCCTACTGGTTTCACTGGTGTAATTTTTTTTAGGGGGAGGGGGGGTGGGAATTCCGCCCCCTAGATTTTTTCCCTTTAGATTTAGAAAATTACCTTGTTTTTGAGTATTTTCGTTAAAGTGTTCTTTTATGGTATTTCCATTGAGCAAATAAAAACAAAACAACTAGCCTATAAGTTGCCCCCCCTAGATAATGGAAAATATATTTTGCCCCTCCCCTCCCTTATCTAAATTTGAGGCAAATAGCCTAGTTCTGTTAGTAAGCAGATGATTTACGAAAGTTGTGAAGGGGAGCGGGAGGGGGAATATGTAAGATGGAGGATCAGGAACCTCAGTTTTGGGGTTTTTGACTATTATGATAATGATGTTACCCCTTTTATGCTCTTCAGACATTCCACTCTAGAAATGGCACCCAAAGTGCCATTTCTAGGGTCCTTATAGAGGCTGTTATCAAGTAAAATATACAAGAAGAGGGTAGATATAAAAAATGACTTTCAAATGAACCCTTAAACAGATCTCTATGGTGCTCCAGTACCCCACTTGTGACAGAGAAAAAAAGGGACACATCAGTGATTTCCATGCAATAAGTACCTTTTGTTGTTGCTGTTTTTTTGGGGGGTGGAGGTGGGCTATAACTTTCCTGTATGGGGTTTATGACCGTGGTGACTTCAAGGTGTAGCCTACTTTTGATTTTGATCTGACGCAGAAAATTTTTTAGGGTTTCAGGCCCTTCTTCGGAATTCTGACAAATCAGTTTTCAAAATAATTTTTTACTATTAGTTGAACTAACAGTTACCATCCCTGAACTAGCTACACATGGTAATTTTTCAAAATAAGTTTTTGAACTTCTGGATACTATGGCCATGATTTGCTTTTTAATATGTTGCAGCTCTTGGTCCCACTTTGATAATGGAAAAAAAACAACAAAATATTAGCCTAGTCTAGGATATGGAAATTTTCATCATATATATATTTTCGTGAAAAGGTAAAAGAATTATTGATGCAATTTCATTTGGATCATCCCGTACTGAACATCCAAGAATTTCATGATTATAAAAAAAAAAAAAAACTACTGCAGTATGATACTACTTTCAGATATCCAATTATTTTCTGACACAATTCAGCAAATAGAAGATGAGAATGAAGCTTTGGACTTTGTGGTCAGATTTGTCAACAATGGTGGATGCGGAAAAATTAACACATTGCTTGATAATAGCTCAAAGAAGAAAGGTTCTGAACTTGGCATAATTTTTTCCTCTCTTGAATCTATATTCACAAGGTAAGTTTTTAGAATTTACTATGAAATCAAACAATTTAATTTTTTTCAAGGTTTATTATTTATTATTAAAAAACAAGTTGAAATACGCACAACAACGTAAAATACAATTCCGTATTTTACGAGGTTTCTTTCTGGACTAACCTCGTACGTTTGAATGTATTCTTAGATCCAAGTTCATAACCCCTAAATGAACAGCATCCTTAGGAGCCAGGGCCCAAAGAAAACTATAATAAACATAATTATTATCTACATAACTTTATTTGAGAACTAAGTGAATTGCAATCTGTGAGCTTATAAGACTAAAAAATGGGCTCCTTAGGGGTGTAAGCCCAAAGGAAACTGGAAAAAAAAAATTACGATCTAACTAAATTTTTTTGAGAAGGGAATAGCTTGCAATATGAGAGCCCCCAAGACAAAAAAAATAACCTGCTTCTTTTTTATTTTTAGTGTAATTGAAAAAAAAGCTTGAAATGTTTGGATTTTCACCTTTGATTTTTTGTTAACCTTAAAAAAAAGTCGTTGTAAATCAAACAGTTCATGGTAATAAACTGTAAGTAAGGAGTGATGCGGTCAATAGTAATCGAAACTCTAACAAACAGGATCTTGATAACAACAGATACATCAAAAGAATCGAATTTTAATGCTTATTCAAAATATGTAAAATTCATCAAGTTTAATTGTACCCAGTGTAGAGAAATTTATCCAGTAGGTTCATCCTGAAAAATATTTGTCTACTACAGACTCGACGCGCATAAAAGCTCCTTCCATATTCTCTACCATCAACAATCCAGTGTATATTTCTCAGTAGCTCGAACAACTTTGAATAATGGTGCGAATTTGTATTGTTCATGATTGTGAAAGCAGAAAAAAAGGGATGAGCCAGCGAAGTGGTTTGCTTGCCACTTTCCCATCTCACAGGTATGACTTATGACTTGACTGAGTAGTCTATCCAGGATTCCTGAAAGGGGTGTTTGGATTAAATTTGAGCAAATACGAAAATTTGTTGTGCTAACTTCTAATCAACTCTCTAACAGGGGAATAGTCGGGATTTCATAAATAGTGGGAGAGGGATCGCTGAAGTGGCAGGACTATTTGAAATTTGCCACAAAATGTTTTACCACAAAGGGACAACCAAATAGTTTTAGCACAGATTATCTTTTAGGTTTGACAATAATCTGTGGTTTTAGATAGTAATATTGCGCCATGGAGCGTCAAAACTTTTTTCTTCTTGGTAAGGAAGAATGTTCTCTTGAATTTTTCCTCTTTTGTACTCTTTTTTGGGCAATAAAGATGTCATTCGAAATTTTACTTAGGACCTTTGTTTTTCTTCTAATAACTGGTGGAATAGCCCTATCGAGGAAGATACCAAAGGTCTGTTAAGAATTGTTTGTTGTGAAATTCTTAGTGAGTTTTCAGAAAATTGAAGGACAACAAAAGAATTGTATTTGTATTATAAGAAGAATACAAAGTAATGCTTGTGTGAATATTCTGCCACGAACTTGCAAATTACGTAAAACGTCTCATCAAAAAGCATTTGACTCATTAAATTAACCCTCACGATTCTATTCATTGTCTATCCAGTTTCGGGTCACATGCAAGTTTGGTATAAAACTTGTAATGTTTCAGAATTGCATTAAGATAATTTAAAATTATTTAATCATTCTAGTTACCAAGTTTTTTGTCAGTTTCTAATCAAACTTTGTTTTGTCCAGGGCATTTTTGGAGCCATAGAGAGGAGGGTATGGCCCCTCACTAGATCTACTAGTGGCCTTGCTGGCATAATTTACTGTAGCTTAATTATTTAGCTTTAATGTGACATAGCACAAGACTTTTGCAAATGTCAAAACAAATTATTTTAGCCATGTGCATGTCTAGGATTTTATTTTTTGGAGAAAGGGAGGGGGTTTATTTTTTTATTTATTTTTATCTCCTTAATGAGCTCCACATTACTACAGAAAACAAAAGTTAAACCAATATCTATAAACATATGTGAAAAAAGGAAGTGACTAAATTTAATTTAGCTCGAGTTTGCATTCATGCCGACCACATAATTTCTCTTTGAGAACAAATTGATAAAACTATGGAACCGAAAGATCAATGCAAAGCGCCAAATTTCCTATTCAAATGTCATCAAGCTATGGTATTGTTCAAATAAAACTCATTTTTACCTTGATTATCCTTATAAATTCATTCTTTGTCTGTCTTTCCATTCTCAAAGCAATGTTGTCTTCACCTTTTGCATTATACAGCCAGATCAATCATTTCCCTTTTCCTTTCATCTCTTCAACGTATTCTTGTATTCTTCCTTATCCCCTTGACGCTCGATTCGTCTTATTTCTTTTCCTGCTCTCCAGGCTGTGAATACCGATGCCACACGCGTGCCTACCAAGGGAAAATTTAATGTTGCTTATGTTTCTTCTGGTTTATAGGCTCTCCGGAGGAGTAGCATCCTGGTCCGGCTTGTCTAATGGTTGAGATAGGAGATCTTACTGTATAAATTTTTTCTATAATGATCATACCCATCAAAAGTTAAGAGCCTGAGAAAATTTGCCCAATTTTGAAAAAGGGGGAAAACGCCCACACAACATCAATAATGAAAATCACTCCATCAGATTCAGCATACCAGAGAACCCTAGTGTAGAGGTTTCAAGCTCCTATGTACAAAAAATTGGAATTTTGCATTTTTGTCAGAAGAAAGATCACAGATGCGGGTTTATTTTTTTACATCTTTTTTCTCAGGGGTGATCATATCGAACCAGTGATTGTAGAAGATCGAGAGAGGGCTCATTCGATCGGAAATCAACAGTTCTAGTGTACTTTTTAAGTGCAAAAATATTGAGGGTAGATAGCCCCTCTCCCACGCTCAGTTTTTTCCCAAAGTCCCCGATCAAAATTTTGAGATAGCCATTTTGTTCAGCACAGTAGTAAAGTCTAATAATCATGTCTTTGAGGATGATTTACCCCCCCCCCCCCAGTCCCGGGGAAAGGGCGGTAAGCTATGAACTTGGCCGAAAAAAAGCCTCAAAATTATGTCTTTGAAAAACAAGATGCTACTGCACCAGAAGCAAGCATGCACAATTATAGGAATGACACATTTAAAAGCAGAGACTTCATGGGTATGAGGGGTGACTCAGAATCCCCTGATGTGAAATGAAAAGATAAATTGTTTAATTTTTGTTTGTATTTTCAGTACAATCCTTGACTAGTAATCCCAAATCACATCGATTCAACTGGATCTCCACTGCTCTTAATGCACTTTTGGGTCCACTACTATCAGCTTCATTACCATTTCCTGGATTGTTCTGACTTTGGCATGGGTGGTGTGTCGTGAAGCATTGTTATGATGCTTGGAGATTTGCATTCGGAGATGGGATTTGCTTGGAGAGTGGTAACAGTTGGCCCAATCCTTATGCACTTCTGAGATGACTGTCTAAATAATGCAGAAAGCTCAGAACAGACAACTCAACGCACTAAATTAATTCAGACAACTCAGGCTTGGAAGCTGAAAGCAATGAGCCCAAGATAGTAAATTTAATCTAGTCAATAAAAAACAGGGCACCCAACAACAACAAAAATATCATCGACCATTCTGCTCAGATGATTTTACTTATTACAGGAACTTGAAAGTCAAGAGTTGTAATTCCAATAGAATGAAATGCACTATAAATCAGCAAAAATCTTTTCTCAGAGAGAAACAGAAACTAGTATATCATAAAAAATCTGTGTTTTGTGCAATACGTATGTTTCCAAACCTCGTAGCAGTCTTCCCAATATACAATATTCTCTATTAGATTCATTTGGCTATAATGCTCTTCTGGGCCTCCAATGTCCATGAATTAATAGATATGTTTCCCTATAGAAGAAGGGAAAGGATTATAACAGAGCATCTTTCAGAGTTTGGCATGAGTGAAACTGTAAACCTTGTCTTCTTCAAATCCCTGTAAATAACTGAACATTTTGGTTGTTATTCTCCAAAACTTCATTTTGACACAATTTAAACTGTTCATAATGCTAGTTGGATTAAAAACTTGGCTGCCTCAAAGTACTGTTTACCTTTCATTGTTAAAAGATGCTTTTAAATTGCAAATGTAAGAAAAAAACATGCGTTTTAACAGTAAATTTCAAAATTCCCTGCTCTAAATTGTTGATTATTGGAATCCTCTAGAAGTTTCCTGATTTTAAGCCGTTCCCTTTTTTATACTGGCATAGCGTAATAATAAAGGACTATTAAACTTTATGAAAGCCTAGGTGCCAAATAAAAATATTGTGTTCTCTCATTTATTATTTCCGAACTGTGTTTCAATTCTTCTGACTCAATTAAACTGTTATTTCTGAGACAATGTTACCGTGAATGTTAAAAATTTGTGAATGTCGACATTCACCGGTGAATGTCCGAAATACCTTTTTTCTCCTTGGATTTAGTCAGCGTTGCCAGTCAACTTTTTCCATTTAATGCAAGGTTTGACGATGACAGGTTAGGTTTGGTTAGATTAGCTTAGGTTAGGTTTATAATCCATTAATGATATTTATAACTAAATTTAACCTAGTCCAACCTAAACTAAGCATAATCTAACCTAACTTTAACTTTTACCGTCATAGCTTGCATAAGACTGAAAGAGCTGATTCGAAAAGCTAATTGAATCCAAGCAGAGAAAAAGGAATTTCGGTGAATGGTTCACTGGTGAATATCGATATTAACCAGATTTCGGGCATTCACGGTAACAACAATCCAAATCCAGTTAACTTAACCAAATAATTAAAACAGGATTTCCTCAACGTACGCATCAATATCACGCCATCGACCCAGCTTGGCCCACAAAGCTCTGCATGGCATTGAGCATAGAAACATCGCCATAAACTCAAAACAGGAAATGTAATTCAGACAACTCAAAAACGTCCTTATCTCTTTGAACTATTTTCTGGTTATGAAATAACTCATTCAACTGAGCACAATGTACATTTCCAACCTAGCATTTAATACACAATACTGATAGCTCAACACAGGCAACTAAATAAACCAGCTAATCAATGGAGGTATCACAATATGGAGAACTCAATCTAGGGAAATTCAACACGAGGGGTTCGACACACCAAAAACTCAACCCACCTAACTTGCCAAAGTTCTGTTCAGCAAAGAGCTATTTGAATCACTGTCAATTAACTAAGGCAATTCAACATATCAAATGTCAGCAATTCCTGAAAAGCATTAAAAAGGAATATTAGAAACATTATTCATCATAATCAGAAAAACACATTGTTTTACTCGAATACCTTATGTTTCCTTTCTTCTTTAGCTTTAACCGTATTTTCTCTTATGTTCTTCCTATTTCTTATTTCCATTTCTTCTTTTTGTTGTGTTGAGAAAAAAGTGTTCAATTTTCATCAGATGTTTTTTGTTTTATTAATTTGTATCATTTTAGGGCAAGTTCCATACAGTCAAATAGATTACTTGGAGATGTTATAAGAACGGCGCAAAATCTTATCAGGAATCACTTGCGGCTTATCTATATGTCCTTGTCTCCTTCTGGCAGTGCGCTTCAAGTCAAAACAACCCTTCGAGTGTTGACAGGTATGAGGAAAAAACACTACTTCTTGAGAAATGAGTTGATTTTCAGAGAAATAAAAGAATTAGGTGATGTGTTCATGTTATATTACTGAGCTGAAACTAATGGAAAGTCTTGTACCTCCAAGTCCAAGAACTCTTAGAAATTAATTTTTTAATTTGTTTTAATCAATTTTCTATTTTTTTTTATTAATCGGGAAAGTGCAATGTATCTTTATATTATGTTTATGCCGCTGGGCAGAAACGCGTTTGCTATTGTCAGAGTTTAATGGTAGTTTTAGATATGTTTTTAGAATAGCTATCCTTATTGAAAAAGTAAACAAGTGTTTATCTTTTTTCGTTTTATTTTTCGTGGCATATATCAAGGCTTACACAGCATTTTATTAATATGAATGTAGGGACCTTTTTATTGAGTCTTTTCTCTTTTTTTATCTATTGAAAACAAACTATTCCTTTTTTTTGGGAGGGGGTGGGGGGGGGGTTAATATTGAATGCAAAACCTCTTATGATTATATTTTTGTTTGTATTTTATCATAAATCTGTCCGGCAAATGCCAAGACTTATAGTTTTTAACGAATAATTTGGTAACAAAAGCGACGAATTATCCTCCAGTAAAAAAAAAATAATAAATAAAAATACGGTAATCGTATTTTAAAAAAAAAACACTTACACCCAGACATTTAAAGCATTTATTCTGAAAATTTACGGTTATGCTAGAAAAATCATGAAAATATAGGAAAAGCTTATCTCTCTGGAGAGTCGAAATTTAGTTTCCAAATTTCGTAGAATATAACCTCTATATAAAAGGCTGCTTCTATCCTTCTGCCATTAACAGAAACTGCATTTGCGATTAAAGTTTGGGTTTTCATTTTGGGAGAAGGGTAATACAACCTGTTTCCATGCAGTTTAAGTTTTTGCTATGAAAATGTACATAACATTTTTACACATAAGCAAGTTAACGAACAACAGCTCATAATCGAGCAGCTCGCGCAGGAACTTTTGGGAACCTGGGTGCCAAACCCCTGCAATTGATCCAACATCATTTTGACTTGGGAACCATGTCGGTCTTTTATAAATACATGCATTTTCCTCCATCAGAGGAGTTATCCAAGCTTGTTCCTGAAAGAACAGGGTCTTTAAGGGCACTCGCCAAACCACAGCCCGGCAGGACTACCTTGAGCAGGGTACAACCCTTCAGGAATACCTAAAAATGAGGTCCGCCCGACGATTCATCGTCACCCGGAATAGCCTTCCTGTACAGGTAATCCGTGAAAATCCCACGCTTCAAACATTCAAGCAAAGATACAACAAAATAAATACATCAAAGCTGAAAATAAAATAAATAAATTACCATGACTGACAGCATATCATCATTGTTGATGAATCTATGTCATAATAATAATAAAAAAGAGATAATAGGTATCGTTTAGGCTATTGAGTTAACCACTTTTTTTAACGTGAAAATCCATAAAATCATCATACTTATCGTAAACTACTACACAAGTAAAATGCGGAATGGAGATCAAGTTCTGATAATTCTAATGCATGAATTGCTTTCTAGGAAAATTTTATTTATTTACTTTGAAAATTTACCAGTTATTCGTTCAGAAATTACATATTGTTACTACTATATTTACGTTTTCATAACATAACATAAACTTACATAACATAAAGTGGTATGTAAAGTTCGAGTCTACTTGGATCTGCTTACGTTTTGGACAGAGTTTGCTCCGTAAGATTGTAAAACGTAACCTAAAGTTTTCAGTTATGCTAGTGAGAAAGGTTCTGGAGCGTTAAGTTCGAATACTAGCCTTTGAATACGTCTAGAAAAAGAAGAGGATACAAAATTCTAGGATTCCCGTTCCAAAAATCTGTATCAGTCGCTGAAATAGTCTGCTATGGTCTGTGAAAATTATTTGGCTGTATATTTCTTGAGAGACAAAATCTCACATTTCTAGACACAAGAACGGTTTCATATATTTTCAGGAAAGAAAAATTTAACTGTATTCAATAAAATAAGTCTTAAAAAGCCTTTAGTGTTCCGAAGGTTTTGTGCTTGTCTAGGGCGGCTATATCTAGGGGTCTATTCCTATGATTTTTCGAACTATGATTTTTCTCTTTCTAATGGTTGTATTTTACATCAACTTTTTAATTTCATTTCCATGCAGGATGTTTCCTTAAAGGGTCGAAAAAAATATTTATTGACAAACACGTTTTATGAAAAGGACAGCAGTACAGCACTTCACTTATTTTTTTACTTATGATTTAAGTAATAAGAAGCTTTGTCGCTGTCAGCAGTCAGGATACATGGGGCACAGTTGACATCAAACTCACAAATAATTGACAGAAACGTATTCTGATACTCTGAGAAAACATAACATTTACCTGATTTACCTGCTCAAGTAAACATAATTTTGCACAAATAATATGAAATATACTCTGGCATATATTTCTTTAAATTTCTATATTTTGTTTTGAAATATATCTTAAAAATGTCTTCTGGGTTACGCATAATCTGGGTTATATGCTGTTCGCATAGTAACCTTTGTTCAATTCTTATTATTAACGATTTTAATTTTGTTCTTCTATTTTGAAGCTATGGTATCGATTAATTCATCAATTGCAAGAGAAATAGCAACCGCTTTTAATTTTGAGGATCCTGTTATTGGCTACGTTTTGGAACGACGATCTCTCACAAACATGCCTGATTGTCGGACTCGATATATTCAATTTATAATCTCCTTCTTTCTTGATGAGGACACTTCAATTTTGAGATCACTTCTAGATAGGAAACAAGTAATCCAAAGCATTTTGCCTGGTCTTATATATGATGACGTTGACACAGTTCAACTGTTTCTACTTGCCTTAATTGAGAAAGTTGTACAATCGAGTGCTATCAGTAAGACACAGAAAGTAAAAGTTTTCAATCAAAGCTCTTTGGATTTTATTATGAAACTGTATCATTGGGAAGGACCAGAGAAGTTCAAGAATAAAACTACCAAAGATAAAAAGAAAAAGTCAAAGGAGGAAGACGTAAGTGATATTTCTCATTTCCTATCTTTATTCGTCGCGTTTTTTAATTTGATGCTTTCAACTGAGAAAGTATTAACTTGTCTATTTATTTTTAATGGTAGAAGTATTTATAATATGTAAAAACAGTTTGTGAATACCGCCAATTGATTTGATGTAAAATAGAATAAGAAAAAAAGAAAAGGAAATTGAATAAAGGTTGAAATGGAGGATGGGGATAAATACCCAATAAAATGCACGCTAAAATATGACTTAGTAATCTTTGAGCAAAGCTGCCATTGACAACAAATCGCAGTGCCAATTCGTCTGAAACCAACATAGCAGCGCACCCTCTTCTCCATCCAACTGGTTCCAAAGCTTTACTCTCTACCCCTTTCTATGAAGTTCCAAATTTCGTCAAATCTTTCCTTAATTTATCGTTACCTTGTTTCATGGTGTCCTGCTTTCGTTTGGCCCAAACTGGATTTGGTAGTTTATCATGCTTCATCCCTTTTTTCATTATTTCTTTCAGCCCTTTCTTTTTTTCTTTCATCCCCTTCTTTCTCTCATTATTTTTTTATTTCTTTTCATTTCTATCTTTCTTCATCATCATCAACCTGAAAAAGGAAATTAAATCACATTTTTATACAGCTTAGGGATGGAAATTTAGTTATTCTAATAATTAGTTAAAATTATCTTTGTCAATTCCTCTACAAACATCTTGCCTATCCGCCTCAACTTCTTGATTCTCTACTTTTACAACTGCACTGCATCCACCTTCTTTACTAACAATGCTGTTTAGGTAAGTTAAACTATCCATTTTGTCAATGTTCCCATTACCAAACGCTCCCTCTTCCTTTTCGTTTATTCCTAATTTAAGGCACTTAGTTCTCTTAACATAAATTTTCAATATCACGAACCCTCATAATCTCCAAAATTCATTCATTCTGCTAAAAATACAAACAACAAAAACCAAAAAACAAAAACCAAAAAAAAAAACAAAATAACAACAAAAACTCAAACCATCTGTGTAAGGCTAGAATAGTTTTACCTTCCCGTTTGATACCAATGTCCTCCCATAGACTTTGCTGTGCTCCTTGGGCCAAAGTGTAATTACATTCAATTTTCACTTTTCTCGTAAAGAGAAGACTAAAGTCTTCCAAAAACCACTAGGTACTTCCCCTTTATGAAAGATCACTAACATAATTTTCATTATGTTATTTCTTTCTTTGTACCCTCAGTCATATATGCTTATTTACTGTTCAAACAGTACATGAAACCTTAATATTTTTCAATCCTTCAAATGTTCTAAATCCTGCTTACAAATTTTTCTTGATTTCTAAACTACAAAAAAAATTTATCTCACTATTTTCTATACCGTTTCCTACAATTTTATCACGGCTACATGCAGTTTTGATTCCTTGCGGCGGAATACTAGTTACGTTTTTAGGAGATAATAATCGGAGCTCGATTTGGACCCTATATTAGAATGTATAAAGATACGGGGATCTGACATCATGCATCTCCACCATTTCGATATAAAAAAAAAGTCTAGCTGGGATTTAACAAGTCCGTCGTACTTCCATGTTATACTATCGATGGATATGCGCTGGAAGAGAGTGTTTGTAGTTGCAAGATTATTCTGAATAACGAACTCAAGCAGGGCTATATCATTAGGGCAGCGTTTACCATACCCGCGCCCTCCATGCGCTCCTATAGGGAGCTTGGAACTATCCATCTTCTGGCTATTTTTGGCTTTGAAGTGGCTATCTATAATGATAACATTTTAAAGCAGGATCCTTTGTTGAGTTCTTTGCAAAGAACCATAGAAACTCCGTTTTACTTCCTCTGGATCTTCACTAGTTGGGATGTAGACCTTTACGATAGTGATTTTTGTGAGCTTGGCTTTAAACCTGACATGAGCAATGTGTTTAGATAGCATGGCTCATGATCAATGATGCAATTAGCTGATTTGAGTGATTGAAAAAATCGAACCAAAACCGCCAATAAAGCCGCTATTGTATAATGAGGACCGTTTCCAAATCTGGAGTATCAGTACGCGTCATGTCTTGGCCGTTTATTCGTGTTTAGGAAACTCAAAGGATATCCAAATCATATTTATAAATCTCTTCAGCTGCGAAAGCTTACTTCAATGGGAGTGCGATTCAACAAAGATTCCAGTGTTCAATATTCAGGACTTGTCTTGGCAATAAGTTGTCAGCTATTCGAAGGGTCGCCATCAGCCTCGACATCTCACTTATAGCCAGGTATGCCTTAGCCACACTTTCATCCATAATATTTGATATTCCAATGATTCCCAAAAGTTTCTTGGACCACACACCAACTTTGTGCATTTGATCAAACAGTTTGAAGATCAATATATGAATCTGCTTCAACCAAGGTGAAACTCAAACAACTATCTACTACGATTTTTCGCAGGGGAGGGGGGGCTGTAGGGTTGTTCGGGGTAGGTGGTTTGGTCCTCCCATGTCACACATAGAAAATTTATAATTGGTTTTGCAAATTCTGCAGTCAGGACTTTGATAATTTATGCTTTGAGTAAGTACCTAGTTCATTTTTGCCTAAGTATGTACTCACATTGTGTTGTACCGACTCAGGAATTGTCGGGTTTTTGGGCAGATTCAGAACTTAGCTTGTTTATCAGTATAAATGAGCTATTTATTGTTTTTCAGTATTAATCGTTTATCAGGAACCGTTTTGGTGCTTTTTTTGTGCCACGTCATCGAAATTGAGTAGCTTGAACTTCAGTTGTTCTCGCTTCCACTTAGAACCTATCTTGTTTTTACACCGAGTTAGGCCGCAGCTTAGACTCGTTTCTCGACACTGAGATTGAGAATCCTTTTATGACTCCTTTTTGAGTAACTTGTAATATCCCCACTTTTCTGCTAACAAGTTGGGGGAGGGGAGGGGTGAAAGGTTTGCAGAACCAATTGTTAGCTCTAATCATAAATATTTTAGTTTATTTGTTTGCATGACTCCGTTTTTAATAAAGTGTAAAAGGCTCACCTTTTCTACTATTAAATTAACTAAAAAGTCCAGATCAAAGTCCTTCAAGATGAATGCTAGGATAATAAGGACTCATTTAAGTGTACTCGCTATACATAATAAAATAAAAGTTTTCTAAATCCGGCGTAAGAAGAATATACTTATGTTTTCAACCTTTTTATGAAAAACAATGCAGGCTAAAATCCAAGTTTTATGTAAAAAAAAAATGGTACAGAACTTCTTTGAATTATCATAGTTGAGCTAAAGTAAGGATATAAACTACCTTTTTTCAATAATTTGGAAATGAAATTTTCATCAAATAGATCTACCCATTTTGAGACCGAAATGTTTGAATTTTCTAACGATCCTTTCTGGATTTCAACGAATAAAAATAAGAACCATATTGGCTGCAAATGAAGATCACACGTAAGAATAATATTAAAAAAAAAGAAGGTATAAATCAATGAATCTTTCACTTCAGTTAAAAAAAACAAAGAAGTTAAATAATGGAATACAAAAAGTAGTGAAACGAGAAGAAAAGAAAATCAACAGCAACTTAAAGACAAAAATGAAAAAGTAGGAAAACCTACTTTTTTTGCTTAGAAATAAACAAAACATTGAAAATTGTAAAATAACAAAATAAAAATCTACTAGAAACTCGTGGAAAATAGCTACGAAAGAGCTATTTTTCTAGTTCAAGGAAGACGTTGAATGGCCCCAGGGATTGCTGGCAGTAGTGAAAGGCTCATACAAGCTACACGGACATTGCGTCTCCACTACGGAAGACCCAACAAATACTTTAACTATTAAAAAATTAAAAGATATGATGCCATTTGTATCTCTAAAAAGCCAATTATATTAAAATGCTAATGCAGGAGGGGTAAAAAAATTATCTTACGCTCTATCTTCCGTATATCTCTTTTAGGATGCAGAACCAAGTGATGAGTGGAAAGAAAGTCGTGAAGCTGTTGCCGAAACTGTTCACGAGCTATTGGTTAAACTTTGCTCCTCTCATAAACATGGAATTGCCTTTTGCGACTACTCTCTTGGTACTAGTGGAAGAAACTTCAACCCACTGTGTTGGCATTTGGTTCAAGTAAGTGACAACAGTGTCCCATTGTTTTAATGTTTTTAATCCAGTCTTTAATGTTTGCAATCCTTTTTTTCCGGGAGACGGACAAGTGGTGTTTTACAATTATAAATGAGTAATCATGCTTTATTACAAAAAGACCTTAAATAGCTACGCATGCGATGAGCTGAATTTGCATGTCGAGTCAGCAACGTAAATATGAAAAAAAGAAAACGGGAGGGAAATAGAATGTAAAATATAACCAAAGAGGGCCAGAAAGCACAAAATTGTATTCAGTTAAAGTAAAATTGATGGGAGCGCAGGAAAAACTTTATTTACTATGTAGATCCAAGGTCAAGTTAATTAAATATCCATAGTGCCTTTGAGTGATGGTGTAAGCTGAAGACTACACTGGGTCATATTTTGCTTTCGAACTGAATGTTTTCAGTATCTTGCTATCTTTACATTATCGATAGATTGGCACAGTAACAGCTCTTGTGCCTGTACTTTCCATAAAACAGTGTACTTTGTACCTTTGAGGTACTTCCTATATTGAATAAAAAATAAGTTTACAAATGAAAGTAACGAGTGACGATCAAAGCTTAAACGAACAGAAATTGTCTTGTACCAGAGGGGTGACCCCATTTTCAAAAAGCATATTTTTATTCTTGAGTTTTGCTGCTGCGTTACTGGAAGCATGTCTGAGTTCAAGAAATATAGGATTTTGAAATTTTGAAGTGAAAAGTGAATTTTTTAAAGCAAATGCGCCTTAGTAAGCCCTTCCGTTTATGGAAAAAAGCTATCATCCTTCTCAGAAGCCATATTGCGCAATTCACCCTCAATTAGTCAGACACCATTTGGTGAAAAATTCAACAATAATTTGTTAGAGTGCCATCTTACCTTCATGTCTCAGGGACGAATTTCTAGTTTAGTTGATTGATCCTTTCAAAAGTTAAACTGCAAATACTGTTTTAAGTAGGTCAATTTTGTTTTTTTGGCACCTTGCACATTGTTTTGCTAAGCTGTAATTATAATAACAGAAAATTTTTCGCTTGTTCTCTAAATTTTTTCATCAATCTAGAATCGTAAAAAATTGCGCTATTTACCCTTTTCTTTAATGCTCTTTGTCCTGATGGATTTCTCAGTCGAATTGTGAGGGGGCGAGAGGGTAATCCGGATATTTTTTTTTCGAGTTGAAACGAACGGTGTACGGTTCTACCCTACATGGGCAAGAGTAGATGATTGCTTTATTTCTTTGCTTACGACCATGAATGTTAAATTAATTTTAAATCTCAGTTCACGAATTACTTCCCATATTCAGTTAGTAAAGAGACTGACTGTGAAAAACGTCTACTTGACCACTTCTAGTGACGTGGATTTGCTCCCGTCCAAAGTGACGGACTTATTCAAGATCAGTTCAAGTCAGGTATATGCAGCAGCCTAATTGACAAAATTTGCCGGTTTCGTGCCAATGATAATATTTCTACTCCTGGAGGATCAACTAACCCCAGTCCTGCTCTCGGGCCATCAACCATCAATCTGCAAGGTCAGTTTGCAAGAATAACCTCAGAAATGATTAGACCTTTTCCGCTTATAGGACATGTCTACGCAAGCTCTCATAAGCGCGGCAAAGCAGGCAGAACCAGGATACTCACTGACACTAGAGAAAACGAAGGAATTGAAGCAAAAAAGCATGGAAAGGGAGAGAAAAACAACCTAAGGAGACGGCCATCCATCTGATGAATCATTACATCTGGGAGAAAATACAATAATGGTGACCTGCTGTTCAGTCCACCTTCCTTGTCAGTTAGAGATTACATCCTTGTCAAGTTCCAGCTTAAGAAGTCAACCCGCTGCTGTATTGGGTTAGTGCAGGACATTACTGAAGGTGAAGCTACGATCAGTTTCATGTGCAAGAAGAGTAAAAGGTTTTTCCTCCCGAGGCAGAAGCTGTTGCAAGTGTGGATTTTCCTGATATTCTCAAAAGTTTGCCAAAACTATTTTCCTGTGGAGGAATCAGCAGAGTGCCTCAAAGCTTTCTCTAGGAATTTGATTTTTCACAACACAATATGTCTTAATCAAGCAATCTTATAATTTTGTAATTTTGTACAACTGTATTCAAAGTAAAAAAAAACTGTTTTACGGATGAATTTACTGTTTGTACATGACTGCTGGTAGATTTTTGGCATTTTTTTAAGCTTTTCCGGTTCAAGCCTCAGCGTGTCTGAACTAACCCCACTAGGTGGGGTTGGTTCGTACACTTTGACTAAAATTATAAATGTAGATTTTGAGATAATTCTAAGAACAAAAAATCTAAAAAAAATCTCAGCATTCCTTATTTTGAGAGGTATCTAGAGAACATCGAATTTTGGGTTTCCATTCGTAAACAAATGAGATATTTGTGATCGGTGAATTTCGTCCAGTTCAACCCTGACCTCCCTACTAAAAGTTATCGGTATCATTTCCCCCCCCCCTTTCTAAAATCAGGACAATTTTCTTAGGCTCACAATTTTTGATGGGCAACATTAAACTTAATAAATTTTATATATTTGGAATCATTTATATAAAGCTCGATAGTAGTAATTGTAGCAGTAGCAGTAGTAGTAGCAGTAATTTTAGTAGTAGCCCTGAAAGTTTCAACTTAATTTCCTCAGCCGTTCCTGAGATATCGCTGATACGACCTTCTGACAACCTGCATGCACATTGTGTGTTTGATTTAATTCAACATGCCACTCAACATACCCTGAAAATTTAATCTTAATATTCTTAGCCTTTTTAAAGACCAAGGTTGTCCAATGCCCAACTTGCTTAACTTACAGCCCTTGTCCCATAGACTGTGGGGAGACATGTCATCCTCGGAGGCATAGATTTTGGACCATTTAGCTATTTTGAACAAAGTTGCTATCCTAAAATTTTTGACCTGATTTCCTTGGGAGGAAAAAAAAAACAAAAAGGGCGAGCGATGCTGGTTGTCCTTCAGGCACTTTTGACTCTAAAAAGTGGCGCCAAAACTTTCAACTTTCAATCGAATGAGCCCCCTCCGAAGTCTACGACAAGTTTCAAATGGTAACTTAATGAATTTTAAATGGATAGTTCTAGAATGAGCTCAACTACATTTTTTAAATTAAGGAGTTTGTCCCAAAGAACTATGGTTACTTTCGCAAGCTAGGTAATTAATTTTACTTTCTTAGGCTTTAATAAAGCCCAGTTTTTAGTCGTAAATATTGAATTGCTTGTTCAGCTAAAAAGTTGGGGATTCTACACTGTAAGCTCTAAGATTCCATTCCTTGTTTCATTCCTTCTAGATGGCTCTGTAGAATTTTTTGTGGTTGCTGTGTCGTTATTTTTTTTTCTTTTTTTCCAACTATAATTAGATTTTTTTTTTGTGAGGTCCTCATCGATAGCACCCGACTTTTTTCGGTATGCGTGGAATAGTTAACATCGTACATTCAATAAAAAAAAAAAATATTAAAAAGAAGGAAACAAACAAAGTCAAAAAATAATTATGAAGAACAAAACGTCAAACGTAGATGATGAAAATGATCAACTACATGTACCATTTCTGCATATTACGAAACCAGAAAATAATTTCTTAGTAATCTTATTTATTTATACGTACAGTGTGCAGCAACTTTGTTGAACTTTTTCTTTCGTGTTGTATACCATACTTAACAAATGTTGTTTTCTTTTTAGAAATGTCAAAAGCCTTGGGAAGATGAAAAACTAGCAGAGCTTATTATGAAAACACTTTCAGCCTGCCCAGATTTACTAAGGTTTTATTTTGACATCCTCGGCCCAATAGCCGCCCCTCGCGTAGGCGAGAAATGGAAAACGTTTGCCACTTTCATAAACAAGGTTGGTTTTATTAATTTTACTTTTTGCTTGCTTAGCTCTATGAACTCAACTGAATTTTGCTGCTACAACTTCATCGAAAACAAAAGTTTCCCAGTTTGTTTTGAACTTTGAATTGAGTAATTTTCTCTGTAATATACTTTATAGTAATTTCGAGGGTGTTTCATATTTATCATTTTAAGATTAAGTGAAAATTCTAATGATATCAACCAATTAAGAAATTATAAATATAATGTTTAAGAAACTAAAATGGGGCAATGAAATTTTATGCCACTTCTTCTCCAAGAAACAGTCCGAATATTTTTCTATAATAATACAAAAAAAAGTACTCAATTGCACACACTTAATCATAAGAAACTAAAAAAGATGCATACCACTTTAACGTTCATGTAGTAGGGGTTATTTGTGCAGAAGGACAAAATTTTCTAAGTTTTGAGTCTGGAAATCTGGTTTGAACCTAGGCTCAAATGAAATATACTTAAAAAATAAACTCCTTTCAACTGGAAACATACAGAAATGTCGAAACCTAAAATTACCAGAAATTATCCTATGCAAGTGGGGACTGAACCCCTTCCCCTTAACATCTCTTCTCTTTGCCCTAAAGTCTGATTCTTTTATCTCAGTGTTTCAAAAATAAATATTATAACGGAAGAATAATTTACAAAAAGTATAACTTTTTTATCACTATACTTAGAGAAAGAATTTAGTAACATTTGTGTAAAAAAAGCTCTATCTAAATAATTTGGGAGGCAATCGGCCTATCGAACATTTTTGATCTCGAAATTGCTGGTAGCCCCTCTCTTATATATGATAATGTCTATTCATTTTAGTTTATAGTGTCACTTTACTTTCATTTTAGTTTTTAATACAGGGGAAAGGGTGCTACCCCTTCTATCCTTTCTATTTTAGCTCATTTTCCTAGGATTAACAATGAAATTTTGAAGTAAAAGAATTGCTTTTTTTAGGGAGGGCTCTACGGACAAATCTTATTTTTAGGGGGTGCCCGCCTTCCATGCCCATACATTCTCTTTCTGTGGAGTCAATCATGTGAAAGTTGTCTTCTATGTTATACTCAAAGCATTTGTGTATTAAGAGAGGTGCTGTCACCCCGCTGCAGGCTCATTTAAAAAAATTCCTCATAGTTTGTAGACGCTAGGGGATGAATTTCCTTCTATATTTGTCTGATGATTTTCTATTGAAAGTGAAAAAATTTGGATCTAAAAATGAAGTATCTGAAGCCTCAGGCTTTTCCCACCGAAAATCATCTGAACCTTCCCTCCGCTAGGTAGTGCGTACCTTTACTAATGTACATAGATTGACGATATTCCCAATGAATAGAGTTAGTCAAATGGAACTTAAAAATGATTTTCTGTGATTTTCTAAGTTAAAGTGTCTGTAATGTGGCCCGCTTTGGGGCAAAAATGCTGTTCCGCCCCACAGAATCGCAGAAGTCGCTCCCATGCGATTTTTTTGCGGCCTGATCTCTTTGGATGAAAAAATAAATAAATGAACGCTTATCCGTGAGCATTCTTATCAGAAAAAATACAGAATTTAGTTCTTTTGTAAAGAGGAATTCACTCCAGTGGATGTCTTTAAGGGCCACAAAGAGGAAAAAGTCTCCTTTGAAATCAGTATCTTTAGAAGGAACACGTTAGGATAGGTGGTGACCGGTCCAGCTTTGGTTTTGGATCGTAGCTGCCGTAGAGCAATGGGTGCCGATTTGTGTTCTCGCTGCAGAGACTCGATACGGATTGATGTTTGTTGGATTTATTGATAAAATTAAAATCGACACCGTAATACGTAATTTCTAATTTTTTTTTTTTTTTTTTTTTTTTAGTACTCCAATTTTGGCAGTTTCATTACAACACAACCAATGGCATGTGTTTCGGGGCTGTAGATAATAAGTATATGGAATCAATATCAGCTGGATTCTTTGAATGCATAGTCTTTTCAGATTTTACGTTTCTTACTGTTTTCTTAGCCATGAGGTTTTCCTTTATTTGCCGTTCTTTAAGATGAATAGTTTGATTCCTAATATATTTCTATGTCTCTTTCTAGGTGTTAGCATCACAGAATGTAAGTATTGTTCTTGGTAGTCAGGAGCAACTTGGACCGAAGCAACTTGTAATGCGTGCAAGTCATATGTTTCTTCCTCCGCCAACTCTTGCTAACCATGTTTTAAAAGATTCTCTTGTATCTGAAGCTATTTCTGTTCAAATGCTTGCTGTGAAGATTGCTGTATCTATTTTAGACAAGGCCGTAGAATTCAAAATTGCACTCTTTGGAGAGAAAGGAAATCAGTATAGTGAAGCAGAAAAATTGAATGTGTTGAAGTTTCTCAAGGACGCAGTGTCAAAGGTATAGGCACCATTTTTATAGGCTATTTTTTTCTGTTTCATTTTTATAGGCTAAATATTATGACACGCTGAGATACGTTAATTTTGCGGTGTATTGTATTTAATTCCACTCATCAAGTTTTAAAGGAAGAAAATCTGCAGACCTAATGATTGTCTCTTACTTGTTCAGTGATCAAGGTATATCAGTACGTCTTGCATTGTTCACATTTAACTGGTGGTCACAAAACTGCAATTTAATGGTGATTAACGTTGAGTTTGATTTCAAGCAAAATAAACCGATTTTTCAAGATAAAATATTACATAAAATTATTTTCAAATACTTTTGATTTAAGTACTTTTAGCTTGTTTAATACGAAGCATGCCACGCTGACTTGCTAGGCTTGCCTATTGTCTGCATTCTCTTCCAGTCCTAAGCTTTCAGGTACTTTCACCCAAGAGTTCATGATTACATACCTATTCTTTTGCTATTTTTCAGTCTTGGAATAAGCTACTATATATTTCAAACACAACCTATTAATTTTTAAGTGTTCATTTCTTATAAATTTTTTTTCACATAAGTTCTTCTTTAGCTTGAATCTTTGATGCGTCGCTGAGCTAAAATTAACCAACTTCAGTGTATTTTTGAAATATCGTCAAAACTACCCACACAATTTAGTAAAGGTGGGACAATCGCCAAAGAAAAGGATATCGCTACTTCTCACGTAAAATTATGGTCGTTTGAATCAATGCGTTACGTCGTTGAAGGAATTGTATGATAAACGTTTACAGCCTGTCCTCGTATTTTTAATTTTTCCTCAGGTATCCCTTTTAGGATAATATATCATTGAAGTCTATTTTTAACTCTCTGTACGACCACGCAAGGATTGCGTTTTTTTCTTTTGCTTTTCTATATCTGGTGAAAATCGAAACTTCTCCGTGTACCATTGATTCAAATCGAAGAGAGATTTCCAAAGTGGATTACCAATTAAAATGTAAAACGAGCAAAATTTAGCTTCTGTAAGATATAAAATTCAAGATGCAGAGAAATTACCGTGAAAGAAGAAATAAAATGTACAACGAACACAAACTGCTATGAACGAGGAATTTGAAAGTAGAGTGGGCAGAAATTACCATAAATAAGTATAGTATTGATGCCCCCTCAAAAATCTAAAACTACTTACGTTGTTAAAATTGAAAATTTTGTTTTGTTACTTGATGTATTTGGTTTTAAGATGATATTGTGTGCCCTACGAAATAGCTGCCTCTTGTCATTTTGTTTAGCTAATTTTGTGCTGTTTTACCAAGTTTCTTGCTGTGATGGTATAGTTAAGCAAAGATTTAATGCTTTGCTAAGTATTATTGTCTCGCAGAGCTAGTATGAAAAGTCCAGATCAAAGAGTATAGATAACTTACAAGGGTGAGAACTGGTGCTAGTTTCTAAAAAAAAAAAAAAAAAAAAAAAAAAAAAAATCAACGCCATCTAGCTTTCGGCAATACTTGCAGTTTTTCAACGAAACAATGAGAATAACTAATTTAATTTGTATAGTTGGTAAATTTAGTCTAGTAATAAGTGTTTGATCTTAGTTCCTTTCAGAAAAACGATTTTAAAGCTTGAAAAAAAGTTCAAATGTCGCCAAACGCTAGATGGCTTCGATGGTTTTTTGCCGACACTAGATCTAGTTTCCAGTCTTATCACTTACCCATACTCTTTGGTCCAGATGTCAACTTTTTAACTCGATTTTTTTATGCTTATTACAATTTGTGGGTAATTTTTAACCAATTCCGTACGTTCAATTACTTCCAAATTTTATCAATATATGCACTTCCAATGACAGTACAATAATACAACATTAACATTCACCCATCTTGCTTACTTCCGCTCCCAATTTTTAGCAAACATACATCATCGCATATACAAGATGATATAACACACGAATCTGTTCGCATTTCATCGTATGCAAATTCACAATATTTGCATATTATAAAAAAGTGCGTTGACAAGATGATGATGTATATCTAATTTTGAAAAATTTGAGAGGATCAACAGCATATTGGGTAACTGTAAACAATGAACTAATTGCTTTAATACGGTGCCTTGGAACATCCACATGGTTTTTAGCGATGAGCTGTAACGATCTCAACTGGACGAATGTGAGAAAAGTGTTGTTTATTGACCGAGTGATAAATCCAGATGACATCACTATTTATGAAGTCCAACGGTACTTGTTAATCGCCATTTTTGAAAAAGAGTACAGCTTTCTTGAAACATAACCAAGTTAATGATGAGGTTTTGAATGGTAAAGTTTAAGATTACTGATGGCAAATACAGTTTCAAAACAGAGGCAGTCCCGGCGTTCATATAATCGTATTCATACTGATGGCAAGATTCCTGATAGCAAGTAGAGTTTCAAAACAGAGGCAGTCCTGGCATTCATATAATCGTATTCATAGAGAAAGTCAGAATTTTGCTCAGAATTTTGTCGCTTTGGTTTTCCTCGAAACGCATGTATTAAGACTAAAATTGTCTCTCACGAATTTATAAAAATGGTTTAAGAATTTATATTCAAAGAGACGCTAAGACGATAAATACGTAAATAATTTCAATGCTAAGATACTCGCATTTTGGGATGGAAATATGGACGTTCAGCTGTGTGGAACTAATGAGGCAATTGTTGATTATGTTGGGGAAGTTGTTATAAGACAAATTCAAAGTGAAGAAATAAATGTTGCACATAAACTTTTAAAGGCATGTATGCGGATATTAAAGAAGCGTCAAGTTTCTGCTTGTGAATGCGCTTTTCGATTATGTCGTCTGTCATTTTCTGGATCATCAATAAATTGTGTATTCTTTAATGCTGGGAAGCCTGAACAATGATGCCACACTCTTCGGTTTGAACATAACCAGGCGACTGGTGTATGTGCACAGTGTATCTACTGGGGCATGCTGACTATATATTGTTACCTTGCGCGCTTGTTAATTTTAATTAACTAATTTTCATTGGATACCTTAGACAACCTACGTGGTTTTTTAATGCTGAACTGTAACGATCTCAACTAGAAGCATATGCGAAAAGCGTTGCTTTTTGCAAAACAAAAGAGACCAAATATAGACTCAAATTACTCGTTGACGAGTTAGACATAATAATTAACTCGTTAAAGAATTAATGAGCAAAGCGATTTAAAGACTAGAAATATCTAAGTATACTAGCTTGATGCAATTTGGACTAATAAAGTGAGTGGTCAGGTGGTTTTTCACAGCTGCAAGAAATATTCAAGCACACTCACGGTGTAAAACCCGAATTGAGGACAGGTATACCACTACTCATTTCAAACAAGGGGAAGGGTGGAACTAAATCCAGGAAGTGCAATAGGGGTTGGGTGAGAGAAACTAACTATCAGCAGCGTCGGCCAAGATGCCTAGTAGCATTGCATGGTTCTTCTGCTCGTGAAATATCGCCTTTCCTCATTCCATGGCATAATGAACCAGTTGATATTAGTGATTGTGATATAACTTAACACTACCTATTCTGAGTCCTGTGTATTTTTCAGCTAACCATAATAAGCCTAATATAACCACGCACAATTTTCGAGCCAAAAAAATTACCTTTTTGAATAGGTTATTGTTTTTTTGTTTTTTTTCAAGAAAACAACTTGCCTCTTCTTAGGCAGTGAATGTAACGATTGCAGGTTAACTAGTCATATCTCACTTATGTAGATTACTGATTATAGGGCATGCCATATCTGGATCGATATATTGAATGCACAAGCTCCATTATCGATAAGCTGAAGAAAAAAGAAACGGAAATCAATCTAGAAGAGATCGAAATTTTTCATTTGCTCTTCAAAGTATTCAAATATGCAGATCAGTTTTTATTCTGTGGAGTGACTGATTTAGACCGGTTCTACTTAACACTATTGTCAGATATTATTCAAATTGGCAATTCAAAAGTTTTTAGTGGTATGGACGCAAAAGAATGTTGGCATAAAATTCAACTTGAAGCCATCCATTTAGTTGCAAGTTTGAAGACAGTAAATTCGCTTTCCAGCGCACTGAGCAAGGTATGATTACATATGCCGATTCATTTTATTTATTTAAAATTAAGTGTGATGAAACTTTTCAAATTTTATTCATATTTCTGATGTGTAATATTAGACCCCGGCGCCGCGCCGGCGGATCGACCGAACGCCGCCGACGCGCGGCCTGGTCGAACGCCGCCGAAGTGTCGTAACGCCGCCCGCGCGCCAAAGGCGCGCCGCCGCCGACAGAGGTGGCAGCGTTCGGTCGACTTTAAATTAATTTTGCGGTGAGTCTTTATTGCGTCAACCGCAAAGTCGGAGCTTTTCTTTCTCATGTGATTTAGTATTTCAATTTTCCTGATTAGAAATCAAGCAGGGCCTGCACTATCCTCGAATTTTCGGGTATTTCCCCTAAAATCTATGCGTCACCCCGAAAAAAATTTAGTTCCCCGAAAATCACGCAATCACGGTGCCACCCCTAGCAATTTATCACCAGTGACTTTCCCTGCCAAATATTACTTGGCATACCATAATTCTTCACTCCTCTCTTGTTCATTAATTTTCGTCTCTTTTGTTACTTTGCATAAAAACCAGACAGATGCAATATGCAATTGCAAATATTGCATTATACACAGTTCTTCATATGCTGACAAAAAACAGTATCGTCTTTCTGAAATTAGTTTAAATCATTTTGAATGTAGTTTCCCAATCGCTCTTTCTAACATCGTTCATAGTCAACAAATTTATTTTCAAGTTTAATAGAATTATAGAAAGAATTTACTACTATACAGCTTCAGCCTTCAGTTGGATTTTGAAATTGATAGCCGACAGATTGTTTCCACAGCTGAATTGTAAGTTTTTTTTTTTTTTTTTTTTTTTTTTTTTTTTTTTTTTTTTTTGTTTTTAGATACGATTATCTTAATGTTTAATACTCAATTATTGAACTCATGAATGTATAATACTCAATTGTTCGGAAGCTACCCCAAAAATATTACTGATAAATAAATTGTAAATGATTGCCTATCGGAGGGGATAGGGGGCTATCATGTTTAAGGGACAACACCTTATTTTTTTTTTATTGAAAGCAGGGATGCCAAAAGGATAATTATTTTTTTCATTTAAAGTGGAGACAGAAGAAAATGATATCAAATTCCCTGGAAAACCATTGAAATATTTTGATAGACCCAGGGCCCCCCACTAAGACTTGTTCATTGTCTTGGATATTTTGCGATTTCTCATAGGCTACTGGCCTAATTTGGCTTTTGTGTGTGCTCCCTTTTAGTTAGATTCTTTGGATCTTATTGAATGCCACGGTGAATCTATGACCCAGTTTTCCAATAATTTGAGGTATATCTGAATAATTTCGAAATTTTCGTTGTTGTCTATATACCTCTTTACTCATTCTCTCAATTTTTTTCAAGAAACACTAATGTGTTTAACATCGTTTCGCGAGCTTATTTAAACCGTAGAGTGGGCTAGTCAATTATTCAGTAAACTATCTTTCCAATGAGAGCTGAGACGGTATCCTATGACGGTGGTATGCAGAAGGGGGGGGGGGGTTAGGGAGGTATTACATTTAAAGGATAATATATCGAATTTTTTTTTATTTAAAGCAGGGATCCCAAAAAGTTATTTTTTTTAATTAAAAGCAGAGACGAGACGGCATTTTATCAAGGTGATATCCAGAAGGGGGGGGGGGTAGTGAGCTATCATATTTAAATGATAATACCTCGATTTATTTTTTAAAGCAGGGGTGCCAATAAGTTAATTATTTTTTTTTATTTAAAGCAGAGACGGTGTCCTATCAAGATAGTATCCAGAGGGGGGGGGGGGCATAGGAAGTTATTATATTTAATTGATAGTACCTTGATTTTTTTTTTATTGAAAGCAGGGATGCTAAAAAGTTGAAAAGTTGACAAAAATTAACAAGATTTTCGTGAGTTATACATGATACAGCACTTGCATGGTTTTATCGTCCAAAGGGAAAGGGACATATGCGTCCAACCTGTTTTTTTTTCTTATTCATGAAACGGGTTTACTTTGAAAACATTCATTCATAAGTACCAGGCAGATTTACACTAAAACGAATTGGTGTAACGAAAGGGATATCGACATCCCCACCTAACGTTGCGCACGAGTGACAATGGCGCCCTTGGTCCAGTGCCCAAGTTACATTAAAAGGCCAGGTCATAATAAAAGCTTTCAATTTGGGAGGTCCATAAAGGAGTCTTTGAGAGTCTTATGACCTCAGGGTACTATATGTTCAAACGTTCTTACGTATCTACAGTGGTTTAAAAAATTCGATCACCGCACAAACGATTACCAAAAATATGCACAAATATAACAAATGTAACATTTAGAATATTATAACACTTTTTTCAAAGCTTTGAAGAAAAGCAAAACAGGCTAAATACCCCTAATTACGTTTGCAAGCCATTTTAAAAAGAAACTCTTTGGCGATTTCCATGGAAATGACCATAGCAGAAGCTTTGAGCCTGTGTGGGAATCTAAGATGAGTCTTTGAATGTTTTGACCACAGGTGACTTATTGTTGCGACTTTCTAAAATTTGGTAATTTTTGTTAGAAATTTGAAATCAAAGCTTAAACTCAATAACTGATACTAAGTGTCCAAACATTTTACTTGGATTAAAAGTGACGAACTAGGATGAAAACCTCAACATCTTCCTGGAGCTACTTCAATCTGCATATTATTTCATTTAATTACATTTAGAACGGATGAGCTTTTCATTTTTTACCAGAAAATAGCTGGCATTTAATTTTTCTTCATACCGAATAAACCATTAAGTGTTTTTTTGTTTCATTATAATTGAAGTGTTCTAATGTGAAGCGTTCATCATGTATTTTTCAATTTGATAAATTTACTCCTTTTAGATGCAGTTTATAATTTGACTGATATTATGTATTTATCAATTTATAATTTGGAATGAATCCTCAAAAGAAAAAAACGAATAATGTCCAAAAGAGCAGAAGTTCAGCCTTAGCCTACCTGACACATATTCTATAAAGAAGCCAAAAAACTTTAAAATGAATTTTTTTTTTTAAATTGTAATTAAAAACCAGTTTTTAATACAAGAAGTCTTTTTAATAATCCAAAAGATCAAAAAAAACAATCAATCTCTAAGTCGACCATTTCAACTGTTTTAAAGGGGACAAAACAGATTTAGGCAAAGGGTATTGTGAAAAAACTAAACTTCTAAGTTCAAAGTTGCATTCAAAGTTTTTACCCAGGTAACTAAAGAATTTTGTGATACGGTATTTGAAGTTGTATATGCAGTAATACTCGATGAAAAAACTACTAATTTTGATAATTATTTATGTTAAGAATACATAACTAATAGATAATTCAGCTACTCGTATTATGCAAGGGTTCTGAAACGCCACAGCCATTTCGTTTCTACCACATTTCTACTTCTCTTGATGAATAACGAAGAAGACCAGTTTCCAGCCAGCGACTTGTGAATTTTTGAACTCATGAATAGGGTCGAATCTGTTGTAAATTTAAGCATGTGATTTGAGAAAGATTGATAAAAACATTAATGTTTGCGGCCAACATTGGTCGCGCCGGCGGCGCACCGCCAACGTGGTATTGGCGGCGCGGCACGCGGTTTTTGACCCCGCCACCACCAGTTTTCCCTCATCAGCGCGGCGCCAGGGTCTATGTAATATGTTAGAAATTCATGGACGCCTTATACGAGTACAGTTCTTTGTAGAGATTATTTATTTTATACACTTATTGTTCATAGACGTTATGTCATTATTATTATTTACTATCGTACTATATTATTATGTTATTTATGTTTCTATTACATTATTTATATTATGAATTACGTTATATTTCTTAAGTCAAGAAAAGATTTTGGTGGTTTCACAGAAGACTATGGAAGGCTTTCGCCAATTAATTAACTTTGAAGTGACTCCATAAAACAAGGTCCAAACACAATATTTAAGAATCAATGTAAAAACAAAGAGTATTCATAAAATGAAGAGAAGCCCCCCCCCCAAAAAAAGAAGACGTCATGGACGAAGGATAATGGTTTTTTTCATCAACCAAAAGACGAGAGGTTTCGATAGGAAGGAAGGTCGTGATCATTCTTAGTTTTATTAATTTCAATGAAGGCTCTCAAAAAGCGATATAACGATCATTTCGTGGCCATCTGGGGGGGGGGGAGGGGAGTGAGGAAGTTATCACTTTGTGACTGAAGTGTTAACATTGATTCATCACTTTTCATTTTATCATATTTGCCTTATAAATTCGGTACCAAATGCAAGGCTGATATTAAGACTGCGAAGCACGTTCGTTATTGCTAGATTTGGCATTGGATTTTGGACTAGACTATGGACGGCTTTCAACCGTAATAACGAGGACTGTTGTCTTTCGTCCGGCTTATGACTACAATGGGAAATCTGGGGGGGGGGGGAATTTGTATAAGCATTGTCCAAAATTGGGGCTTTAAAGTTATTCTGGTTACATTTTCCCGTCTTCACGTGATTAGTTTACATTTTTTTAGTGGCCAAGAAAAAGTGTACACGCACAAACGTGTGGTTATATGTATTTAGATATTAAGGAACCTTAATGCGACCATAGTTTTTTCGTTTTTTTTCTTTCTAAACGTGGATACTATACAATTTATCCAATTGCACATGCAGTTAAAATTACAGTAGGCTGGAGGGTGGGGGGGGATTGGATTTGCCTAATTAGGAATTTCTGGTGGTTCATAAAGTGCATGTTTAATGTCAATTATATGCAATGTTGCCTTCGATCTCTGAATAAACTTGATAGAAGATTATATCTATTATATTGTTTCGTTCGAAGTGTCGTACCAATTTTTTCTTTCAGGACACTGCTCGCTATGTTCTACAAACAGTGCTGTCGCTTTATACCAGCTCGAAGGATGTAGAAATCAAAGAAATGATTTTTTCAATTTATGCCAGTTTCATGTGCAGAGACCTGGCCATATCACATGCTGAATTAGGAGTATGGCTAGATGCTATGGAAGACAGATTAGAAATAATTGATATTCTTGCTGAAGCTTCACTTCGTTTTTTAGAGAATCCGACATTCTACGTTTCCCAGATGAGGGGGCTGTTGGCCGGTACGCCTGTGGAACAGTCTGATGTAAAAGCTAGAACTGCTGCAATTAAAGGTACCTTTCAAGCATTACCTATTTGTATTTTCTAGTTTTAGGCTTGCAAATTCACCTCGTGACTGTTTAGGATTTATAGCAAAGTGTATCTATTGCAAAAGATATTAGCATAACTTACAATTGGGGTGATTATACATGGTAAAATTGACAAGGAGACGAAAATGAATTGAATAAAACTTCCTATCATAAAATATTTTACAATTACGGGACATTGAAGAACCCTATGCCATAAAACCGAACATTTTTGTTCTTGGTTCTTTTTATCTTTGCACTGAAAAAATTCTTTAATAACCAATTTGCTGAGTTATTATGTAATTTTGTTCCTTTTAGCAACAAGTTTAATTGTACTTTAAATTAGTGATTTACTTGTAACGGGTAATAAATAATATAAGTGTCTTTTTTGTACGTTTTTAGTTAGTTAGTTACCACAGATAATGAGTAATGATCACTAATCCGCTAGTAATAAAATGTCGTAATTCTGATTTTTCTGTGGTAACGTAGAAGCTCCGTTGTTGAAATCTTTGTGGCTTGAACTTGGAAAAGGTATCTAACCTCTAAAAGTTGAAGATGCATGGTATGAATTTTGCTCAAATTTTAGGGCGGTCATGTATGGTAAAATTCTTAAGTCCAGAATATGACAGACTAGGAATACATTAGTACCCAAATATCTCGTATTATCGCTTAGTAAACACACGGTTACATTTAATGTCCTGATGAAGGTTTACTTTTAATTTTATCAATAGAAACCGAAACTCTAAAAAACGAGGTCTTGATTGAAATGAACTTAATACCGTAGACGTTTCTGGCATCAATTAGAATCAAACATAATTTGTGTGCATCCTCGACTTTTAGTGTATATTTTAGTGCTGTCACTTTTACCCAAACTACTCTTAAAGTAAAATGTATGTATCACACACAGGAAAAGGCCTTCAGCTTTTTCTTAGTTGGAATCTAGTAAAGAACGAACCACAGGGAATCAGGTAGCAGAGTCATTCAAATATGATATCATATGCCAGAGAAGCACTTTTCAATAGACACGCGTGTTATATTGTCTCGTCAAAAGATAAGTATGTTACGTCATCTTGTACAGAAAATATAGTTGTTTTTTTTTTAATTTGCATTTTATTTTAGTCTTACCTTTTGTTACTTACAAAAGTCTCTCGATGTAGCAATTCCTTTATAATGGGCCTTAAATATTTAAATGGTATCACAATGCCAGATTAGCGGTGACAGAAAAAAAAGAAGACGAACAAAAAAGAGAATAAAAAGAGGAGACACATGTCTGCTTCCCATTCGAAAAAGTGCTCCCTTGATACTCAAGATTGGGGACTGTAATTCTCCTATACAGGGTTTTTGGTTATGGAGAATCCAGTGGTACAGTTTTTTTCGACGTGAAACTATTTTTGTGGAGTCTCAGTCTGCTTTTCGAAATTGTCAGAAATTTGTTTTTGCAATAAACTTTTACCATTAAGATTAATTGAAACAATAGGTACCATTCTTGGTTCTTGCTTCACCACTGATGAGGATGTTTTAAATCAGATGTGTCTGGTTTCCTTGGAAATGGGATGACACAAGTTAACTATGGATTTTGGGTTGACGTGCAAAAAGTCCTACTTTCACTATTATGTTCATCCTTCCTACCAAGACAACTTGGATACTGTACTAGATTAACTAGAAGTAAACTTTTACTTAAAAGAAATTACGCTTCAGGAACGGAGCCTGTGTGCAGCCAAATTTTCATCATTTTAACCAGGGATTTTATAAAACTTGCTACTTTGGATTTTGTTATCACCGTTTTGTAGTCTTTTTTGTATATTGACATGCTCGTATTAACATAAAGTGACTTCATCTGTGAAGTGAATTTCATCAAAATCTATTATTTGATGAAGTAATATTTTGCTGCCTTGAAATTTTGACTCATTCATTACTACGTGAATCTTGGTGAAGTGCTGCAAGAGTTTCTGCAAAGATTAGTAGAGGTCTTTACCACTAGGTTACCGCTGGGATCGAATTTGCATAGAGCTAATTACGACATTATTTTTACTAACATTACGACATTATTAACAAATTTTATTGTTAATAATATAACATATAAGTCTAGTAAGTCTAGGCACACTAGACTTACAATCCTATGTCCTTCGGAGCTTGTGTCGCCAATCTCAAGTCCTGGCTTGGGATGGGAGTGGTGTGACTCTGCAAGCTCAGCCGCCCGGGTTGGGAGGCGATGGGCCTTTTAGCTCTGAGCCTCGATTTTGTTGGTTTCGCTCCTACTTTGAAATTGTGTGTACTTTTCTGAAACCTACTTCACTCAAAATCTTGAAAGACAAACTGGTGCTCCCTTTCTCTAGACAAGTCTTGGTAAGAGATAATAAGTGTTTTTTTTGGATACTCCAAGAAAAAACACACTGTTCCTAGATCTCTGAATCCACACCCACCCGCCTTTATAAACATGACTCGGGAAGATTTCCTCATAAACGTTTCGGTTCATTCAGCGTTAATGCTATACTGTCATATATATCTAAAATTTCATTTCATTTCAGCTATGATGGAAGACGATTTTGACCCTAAAAGCACTTCGACAGCTTGCGACCCTCGAGCTATTGAAGACTTCAAAATATCCCCATTTATTATAGCAGTTAAACAAGTATCAGATAATAAACTACCCGAAGAATTCTGGGATGATATCAGCCGAGATTTTCTTTCTCTTGAAAGTGACATTAAGTCGTTCCAGTCCATATTTTCTCTTATTCTTGAGAGTCTTTGCAGTAAAGAAAGAAAGAAGTACATATCTTATTGGGTAGATGGCTCTCCCGAAACATATAAACCGAAGATGGAGAAAAAGAAAGTGGTGAAAAATGCGGCAAAACTCCAAGATGCATTAATAGTGGCTATTGCAGATCTTGATGTATACTCCATTGTTGAAAAACAACTATCAGAGATTCTGCCCTGTAAGATTCGATCTAAACAGACTTTAGTACTGAATCAGTGTTTATTCTATTTACGACGCCCTAGTTTGCTAATCCCCGACAAATTAAATGCTATGCTTAAGTTGATTCAGATTATTGTTGACGAATCAGTCAAAAGTGGTAATGATTTAATAATATCTCATTTCTTGTTGAGCAATACCTCTTATGAACTATTTCAGGTAATTGATGAGGACCAGTTTCTCTTTGAATGCACAAAAGTTATATTGAAGTATTTATCTAAATGTAAGGAAAATGACATTGTTTTAAAATATCAATGTAAACTCCATGAACAGTTGCAAACTCTTTTATCACCGTTAAATAACAGGAACTTCAATTTAGAGCTCCTTGAAAGTTCGATTGTTATACTTCAACTTGATAGCCAAAAATGTCTTCATCTTTTGGGTTGTGTTGAATTTCGTCAAGACAAAGGGAGTGTGCATGTGACTATTGCCTCAGCACTACTTGAATGTTTTGCTCTAAATAGACTTAAGAATATTAGTCAAATGCCTCTCAAAACGCCTATTTTTGCCCCTATCTGCAAGTTTTTCGTTTCTGGATCAGTTGATGGCGGAATGAATTCACTGGCAAGGGCTATCAGGACGTACTTGATAATTTATCCAACAACTTTAGTTGAAGAAACAAATGATGGTGAGTTCGTTTCCTTCTTTTGTTATTGCACCTCCAAATCCAAAATCTTCTTGTTTTAAAAACTAGGTTTTTTTTCTGGTCTTTTTTCCGTAAATGTTGTGAAGTTTTGCGTAAAAAGTGGCTAATCTCCCTCATATTTAGAGCAATATAAGAGGAAGTAGGGGGAAGGGCATCCCATTTATATTTAGGACAATCCTAAATTCGATGTTGAAACAAGCAAAGAGTGAATAAAAGACTGACTTCGTTCAAATCAGCGAAGGTAAGATTGGAAAAAGACAGAAATTGTCCTTTATATAAAAGAGACTGTAGTCTTTCTCAGTCCCCCGGTCTTTACACTAAAATTTGACTTTTTATGTCAATTCTTCAAGAACGAAAACAAGAGCGTCGTGATAGAAAGTTGATTTTCTTATTATTACGTTAAAAGAACGAAAATTTCATATAATTGTTTTACTATAAGCATATGAATTGTCAGTCAAAATATTGTCGGTACTTACTTGTTATACTGACCACACTCAAGTTCTTGATCTGATTAAAACCGGTTTCTCTGTCTATATTCAGAGATAATTAGCTTAGTCTCAGTGAGATAAACAGCTATACAGGTATATTTTAAATAAATATTTAATATATAGAGTTGGATAGGTTAGGTATTTAATATAATCCATTCTGAGCAGCCTGCAGCCTGCTTTCCATAATTATAGTTGTAGGTTCCAAATTTTGTTACTAAAGTATTATATTTTCATCATTTTATGGTGTGTTTCATTAGGATTAACCTAACTTCACTTCTTTAGTATGTCGCTATAACACGTAAGTGCCATATTTTCAAATGCAATAGACTAGTAAAACTCTTGCAATCACCCACTGGCTATATTTGTTGCATTCTAAAATGCTTTCAGGAAAACATTAGTCAAATTTTAGCGCAATGGGCAGAGGGTTGGTGCTGGCAGCTCCTCTTATTTGTTGGATAAGTTCTGCTCGTTGCAAGTTTTAATGTTTTTGTTTTCATTTTATTTTCTTTATTTTCATTTAAAAAACAAATTATTTAAATAACTGACATAAAATGGTCTCAACTCATACTTTGTTGGGTGGTGTCATTGATATTATTTTTATTTGCTAAACTATATCAAGGATATTTGGTATACATAGAATATATTTTACAAACCCTGACTTCATAGCTTCTTTGTATCTTTCTCTATATTTTCTTTTTCAATAAAACCTCTAAAAAAAAAATAGTGAAAGACTTTAGTAAAGGTGAAAACTACCAATCCAAGTTGCTGCACAATAAGAGAATAAGATTGAATCAAAGAAAGAAAATATATATATATATATATATATATATATATATATATATATATATATATATATATATATATATATATATATATATATATATATATATATATATATATATATATATATTAGCATGTGTGTGTTTGAGATAGTTTTGATTAAATGAGCTTAACACGTGTTGTAAGCTTTTCATCTAACATCAAGGTAGTGAATAGACCTCCAAAGTCTTTCTTTTTTATATTGATCTCGCCTATGCGCGGATGAATTTTTGAAGTTCGTGAATCAATTTCAAATTGGACACAGAGGATAAGAGCGAGTCAATTGTTGTTATACTTCGCTTCAGCTCTCTGAATTATAGAATCTAGACCAGAACGTTTCATACTGAGAAGAGCAAGAGGTGAGAAGGGTACTGTCGTCGACAGTAGACTCGACAGAAGGGTTCGACGTCAATGATACTTCTGTCAGTATTGGAATCATTCAAAAGGTCATTTGATTATATAAGTAATTTCTCAGCCAGTTATAATTACTATCGCGTATTCCTATGCGACAAAGTTGTGGGAGTGGAATTTCACGACAAAGGGAGTCAAAAGTCATTCAGAGTCACATTAAAATACAAAAAGAAATCTTTATTACAATTAACGTTGTAAAATGAGTAGTTTTTAAAATACCTTTAAAAACTAAAAGAACTTCAATAACATTTATCAAAACATTATTTGTTGATGAAGTTTCTTTCAATGGAATTTTCCAATTAAATTGGATGAATTTGGGGCTTATTTCTTTTCCATTTTATCATTTTAACTTTCATCAGTTAATCATACCAGACTCCCAGCAGTTTCAAATTTATTGCTTTTTAAGAACCATTTTTGAACAAAAATTCTGTCCTTTTCAATTCAATAGGCCTTTATTGTGTCAAATTCATTTTTTTAGGTGAATGCATTGGCGATATTATGTCCAATTGGCAAGTATTTCAAAACTGGTCCTTTGAAAATGAAAAACTGGCATATCTCCTATTGAATTTCAGACCGGAGAAGTATGAGAAGTCGTTTAGGCAATTACTCAAATGTCAAAGGCGAAAAAATCCTTCTGAAAATAATCCAAAGCAAGTAAATGCTGTATATGTGAGACTGCTTGCAGCTTATTTGGAAGCCAAGGTAATAATAAGCTCTATCTTTTTTCGGGGTGTAAATGAAATGCTATGCGTTAGTGATGGGACATATTTAAACAATTAACTTGTTTCTGTCTATTTGTCATTGAAATGCCATTAAAGTCTTGTGTATCCAACATTGCGCCGCGTGTCTAGGGACCTTACGGTTATATATATTGCCTCGTAACATCTGAATTTCAGATATCAGGGGAGGAGGAAAAATGCCTGGTCCTGTTTCAAGGAGTTACGGAATCAGATCTCCCTGACATATACAAGACGATATGAATACTTTTGCTCCGTATTTTGGTCTTCTGCCAAAGAGGAAATAAGATTTTCTGCCAAAGGCGAAAAACTCCCTCTGAAGATAATCCAAAGCAAGCAATTGGCACTTGGCATTTTTTGGTCTTCTGTCAAAGAGGAAATAAGATATTTTAAAATTTGTCCCATGTATGGCCATTGATTTGCTGTTCTAATCTTGGAGAACAAGGTTTTTTATTATTTTTCGTAGTCCCAGGTAAATCAAGTGTCTGATATGCCGCTAGGTTTAGCCAAGTTTAATCGCTGGATTTGATGTATCTGATGAACTTCTGCTTAAACAAACCAACAGACGGCTCTGATCCACATCGCTTCTTTCGTTAGGACAATGGAACACGTTCTATTGCTTTTGAGCTTGATAAATGTTTAAACATATTTTTTCCTCATCTTTTTGACGGTACTTTGTCTGGAATAAATAACTATACCTAATTTTGAGAAGTTTAATACGTAAGTATTAAATGAATTCCAAATTCAACTTTTATAGATTAATAAAGCAGCAAATTAATTACGAGATTTTATGGTACAGTATATTTGCAGTTAGTATCAAATTGCTGTTTGCTAGCCATTATTGTTTATCGTATGTTGTCTTGCGTATTTAGCTTTTACAAATAAAGTCTTGCTATTTATCAAATGAATGTGAGTTTAATTTTTTTTAAATACCTGTTGGGGTTCCACCCCTGTTTCTTTTCCTTTTTCAGATAAACGACCTGTTTTCCTTTTCGTACACATTATGATTTGTACACATTATAATTTTCAAGTAAAGGTCAAAATCCCGTTGCTAAGCTAGTAGATTTGCAATAAGTATACTTTCAAGCTAAAATCTATATCTGTTTTCATGGATCAGGCCATCGATTCTTAATATATGCTTAGAGCAAATTCAATTGAAGGGCTTCATACATTAGATTGGCCCACGTCACACTGAGCCACACCTCAAGCACCAAGATTTTTTAATGCGTTAAAATATCATGTTTTTTAGTCTGCATTGAGACTCCGTTTAGGGAGTCTGTTTTCACGGTTTATAGATGTGTTATGTGAAGTGACCTTTGGAAGAAATACCAATTAGTTATTTTCTACAACCGTATAGATTATTTTTCCCCGAACCCATCCAGGGTAAGAAAATAGTTCGCGAGAAATACCGTCATTAGAATATCGGCAGGGGGGTCCGTTTATCATCCAAAGAGATAGCTAGAGATATTAGTGGTGTCCCAGGTGATGGCACCCTTGGCCGAGAGTTTGGCCCTATTGATCGTTTGATAACGTTACAATACCCTAGAACAGGGTTTACCGTAACAGGGTATTACCATACCCTAGACATACTTTACAATAGTGGTGGCCGCGAGGCAATTAGACTCCAAAAAGTGGTGCCAGTTTTGGGCCCAGTTATAATTGTGGTACCAGCGGTGGTCTTTCCACCCCAATAATACCCTAGTAAAATACAGAATGTAAAATTATATCATTAACCTACTTTATAACTGCAGGGGAATAGGCCCGGCGAGATAAGTGACAGACCGAAGAACACAGACAGTCCCTATGTCCATTTTTCATACTTTTTTTACCCTATAATGCGTCAAAGACTTGGTGTTGCGATGGGTGGGAAATCTAGAGACAAGACAGCAGACGCCATTTGAAAGTGACACAAACTCGAAATATTTTTATACCAAGTTTCGCTACTCAGAGTAGCCTACGTGTTTTCGTTTTCTGATATGCATTTAAGATTTAAGAATAATTCGTATCATCTGTCACCAAGAGTTACTTCTTAGCAAGAATTGTACAGCCCGATAATCTTAAGGGGTCAGCGGCTATATGCTGTGTTTATACTAATTGGTCTATTTTTTTCCATTTCTGACACATTTGAAGATAGGAAATTTTGTGTCGATAGGAGTGCAGTGATTATAGATATTAATGCAGAGTATTGACCTAGTTTTTACTTATCGAAAAAGAGTTTTTATGGTAGTTTCGGGGATTGCCACTTCCTCATACTGTTCAATTTACTCTTACCATCAAATAAATAAAAAACAAACCATAGGCGTTATATTCTGAGGCACACTTAGGTTTTGAGACACACAACAGTGAGGAACAATTAGCTTGTTCGTGGTAATTTTTATGCTATATACATGTAACAACACAGTAACAAAGTATAAGTAACAACATAGACTGGATTATATCTTACATTTTAGAGTAAAATAGCAAAAAGTTAGCTTTTGTGCGGTATGCATTTTCAGAGAGATGTCTAGGACAGAGTTGCCACCTGTAGCACAAAAGTGCTATTTTAAAACTATTTGATTATGTGTAGCACTGTAACACGTGCTCAGGGTTGCCACCTGTGGTACGAAAGTGCTATTTTACCACTCTTACAGTCGATTTTTTACTGTAGCACCGAAAATCGATGTGTAGCACGTAAAGTTCGTTAATTGTAGCCCTTTAGGATCTGACCATGGTGGCAACCCTGGTCTAGGAAGAGAAGGCTGGTTTTAAGTAGAAACAGCTTATTTTGAGACCGTCTTCTAGGAACATGGAATCATTTTTTTCGGAGAAAAAATTGCTCTTGGAACTTGTAATTTAAAAATTTTTAAGGACTAATTTTTAAGGACTAAAGGTTTAATGTTGGGGAGAAAGTAAAACTAATGTATTGCTCCTGCAAAGCTTTGTTGGCCACGCGACACTGTTGCAAACTCTCAAATTGCCCAGGCAACACAAATCTTCATATTGGTAATTTTATTATTTTTTTAGGCAGCTTTACACGTGGAAGTTAATGAAAAGGTTGCGAAAGAAATCAGAGCCAATTATTCCGGCTTATTTCTGCAAAGTCTGGAAGACCCTGAACGTTTTGAAAATTTAGCTCGGGAAGGAAACTTCAACTATTCCACTGTTTATAATTTTTTGGCCAGTTCTATCAAAAGTAAGTTGTCAAGTTTGTTTCTTTTATTTATGGTTTTCCATTATCTATCATACTTGACTAAATAGGGGTTTGAAATCCCCCAAGAATTACCATAGCATATATCCTTAAAAGAGATTCAAAGATTAGGTGTCGACATATTACAATATTTTGAGTCACAAGCTCGTATTAAAAAAAATATACTTCCCATGCCTCCCAGATACACCTCCCATCCAATAAAACAGCTCTAGTTGTTTCATCAGCTGTTTGTTCCCTTGTTTTAATACCTCTGGTTACGTGTCTCCCAAATGTTTTCTACAAGCATTATCGGGTGCATTTTTCTTGTTTTTATTCTTATTTTTACACCTCAGCTATTTTGTTTCTAAAGCGTAATCGACAAGTACTGCCACTCTGAGCAATGAATGGATCTTTCTTGTAAAACTAATTTTCTCTTTTATATTCTCTTACTTCTTTGGACTAAAACCGCTAAACTGATTGTATTAAGCAATCAATTTTAGATACTCAAGTAATTATTAGATACAATCATCATTATTGATGCATTACATCTTTCAACCATGATAATGCAAACAATTAAATTGTAAAAATAACAAAACATGTTTGATTCCTTTTGTCTGATTATAAGAAATGTTGATTTGCCGGACAGCTGAAAGCAGATTGTTCTCTTTGATTAGCCTACTATTTAATTCCAAGCTATTTTACCTTTAGAACTTTTCCCTGAGTATTAAAATGCTTTCATTGCACAAGAAAAGATTCCTCATTTTTGCCTTTCTTTTAGAAGACATTATAGTTTTTTCAATCTATCTTGTCCATTTTAAGCATTTTTTTTTCGGCGCATGAATATTATAACATTGTATGATGCTTGCTCTCCAAAGATTGAATTAATTTATTCTTTTTGGGGGACTGCAATTCCAACTTATTGAGGAACCAGCAATTTCATAGCTGAACTAATTAATTTCCATTACTTGAAATATTGATGTAAATTCAAGAAAGATCTTGGAGGGGCCTAACTGATTTTCCAATAAGAAGCCTACAGTAGGGTGAAGTAACAGAACTCAATAGAGTGCAGAATTAAGCCAAATTAAGTAGCAGGCAACTTTGTTCGTATGGATAACAGGGTGTGTAACATAGGACTGATAAAATTACGATCACAGATATAATCATTAAAATTGTCTTTGCTTGAAATCGTTTGAAAGGGCAGACGAAAACCTGGGGACTGAACAAGGTCTCTAGGGGTTAACTTCCCTCTGTCCCAGAACAGTTTATGCCCTGTGTGGAAACCTAAGTGAAATCTATATATAGAGGAGTTCAATGTAGCTCTGAAACATCAAAGCGCAGTTACTTTTGTGTTGGCTTCTTAAAAACAGAACTGAATTTCCATTATTGTTGATTTTACAGATCATCATTTATGTCGCCTTTTTATTTCAGACCAAGAAATAGTTACTGACTCCCTCAGTGTGCTGCTAAACAATGCTAAAATCAAACCAATCATAAGTGAACAGCTTCTGCCTGTAATTCATCTTGGATCATGCCAAACAATACTCCAGTCCATGTTCAACTCTGTGCCATCGTTATGTAAGCAAACATTGTCTGCTAAAGTTCTTACGAAATACTTTGTCGGCTATGGCTCATTGGTTGAAAGTCTACCTGATTTAGACAACGCCGAATTTCTTCGAGAGAAAATAGTGATGACTTTTATTAAGACTTGTTTGAAGTTTGGGCTCCGTCTTCAAGAATCTTCAAATGAAGACGAACTGGAGGAAGCGGAAGAAGCCAAAAAAGCAAGTAGCTATTTGTTGGAGCTCCTCAATGCTGTCGTATACAAATGGTTTACAGATGAACATGAAGATATAATTGAGCTTGTCTATAATATGGCAGCAGGCCATTCTGATTTTGTTTCTTTGATGATCAACGATAGAAATATGCATGAGAAACAAAAAGGTAGTTTTGTATTTATAATCTCTATTTTAAGCTTTTTCTAGATTTTAAGCCGCTATTTTCCGGCTTTTAAAGGCAGGTATGTCTACTCAGTTGTTTTTGGTTCATAGTGTCCCACCTGTGTGGTAAGGATCAAGTGACGAGAAATCATATATTGAACTGCATATATTTCCGATGTTAGATGTTCATGCTGAATCAATTTTCGAAGTTTGTTTGTCAATACTCCTGCAATTAACTAAGTTCAGAAGGGAGCAAAATTGTTATTAGTTAATTATCATATGATATTTTTTCGTTTAGTCTTTATCATTCGTGATTTTGAGTGAAGAATGTTAAAATTCCTTCAATCTAATATCTTGTTTCATAATGATATCGACAAAAACCAGAAAAAGCACTTTTTCCTCTTGTTTGTCAAATTTTGGTTTTGTATTTGACGCACTTATCGCATGGATCGGGCTATGTACATAGTTTGGGTATGCTAAGTTGGCCATACGAAGGTATTAAATTAATGACCACCTTATGTTAAGAAAAAGTCCTCGAAATAAAAATGATGTTCAGGCCAGACATGTTACTGACTATTTTTTTATAATCAAAATTTTTTGAACCGAGTTAACTATAACATAAAACTTACCTAGATACTGATAGAGTCACAGCTAATCAGGGCACTGCACTCAAAAATAAGGAAGAAGTCGAAAGGCTCAAAACTCTTCAGAGTGTGTTCAGAATATTCCATGCATTTTTCAAGTATTTCAATAAATTATTAGATTCAGAATCTCGGAGTTAAGACTCCGAATTTGGTTCCCTTACTTTCAGTTCTCGTCTGTAAAACTAGCAAATAATTGTGAGAGGAATTTTAAGTATTAAGCATTTTAATTTTGGGATAAAAGTCGAGAATAGTAAAAGCAAGAAGAGTTTCGGTTTACAGTTATTATGAGAGGAAAACAGATGTTCTTAAATCCGTCGCAGGCTGCTGTAATTTATCTTTGTGTCTCTTTCCATCAAAAATAATTTTTAGGAACACCTCTGAGTTGACTTTTTGCTACAATCTTTGTCTAGTTAAGAAATATAATATGATTGAGTTTTCTGCTTTTGTTTGTAAATTGAAGTTATTATGTAGAACATTTGAAAAGGAGAAAACACGGGAAAGGTTTTTGCACGCCCCTAATCCCTCTCCTAAATGACATCCTTCGCGCTAGCTAAAATTTGCTGTAATGTAATTACAAACGTGACTTCAAATGAATGTTTTGTATATTGCGTTGCTGTCAATAAATTGGAGATTAAAATAGCTTTGTTAGTCCTTGAACCTGTTATATCGAACTCACAGGGGTTGATATGGACAATTTGGATTATTCTGGCTGAAGCTAGCTGAAGCTAAATATCTTCTACCAATATCGTGTGTCCAATGTTTTGTTACGTTTTTCAGTTTTGCTTCAATCTGTTTACTTTTTAATATCATAGTTCTATACCCATTTCTCTTATTCCTTACCTTAATGAATTCTGAAATTTGAAATAAATTCAAATAAAAATAAATTTTAAATGAAATAAATTTCAAATAAAAATAAATTTTAAATGAAAATAAATTCCACATGAATCAATTTCAAATGAAAATAAATTTCAAATAAATTTGAAAACTTACCTCATAATTGTTTAATTTTGTCACTTACGCTTGTCACTTAAGGAAACTTATTTTTTAGGTTCCGAATCCTTTGGTTGAACACTTCCTTTTCTTTTCTTTTTTCTCTTTTTCATCGTCAGTTAATGAATGCCATATTTGTTTTGTGTTTACATTCTTCTGTGCTTAATTTTCATCTTTTTTACAAACTTCATTTAATAGCTTTTAAATACTATTAATCAAAAATGAAAGAATTAGTAATTAAAATTACTGATAATGAAAGGAACATGCAGTCTTGAACCGCTTGAGGCGTTCAAGACGGCAGCGAGTAGCCAAGATTGAGGTATAATCTTAATGGTTACTAATAAATGATATGTCAGTTTTAGGAATTTTTTCTCTTTTTTCAGGTGCTTTGCTAAAGTTGCTCTTAACCTTAACGCGAAAAAATTCAATGATTTGCAAGACATCTCATATTCCTCTCTATCTTAGTGCTTATCACGCAACCCTTGATAAGCTTGATCAGTTAGTCTACCAGGTGAGTTCGATTTAAATATCTATTTACTCTCTGAAATGCTCAAATAAGTTGTTCCAAGATTCATGAAACTAACAATTTCTCCTTAATTACTACTACTACTACTAACAACTCACTGCAGCACCAAGCCCCCTGAGGCCAACACAGCTACGCACGCTTCTCCTCCATCCCAATCTATCCAAAGCCTTCTCTCTTTACACCTTCCCAAGAAGTTCTTATTCCCCTTAAATCTTTCCTTACGACATCCTTTCACCCCTATTCGGAAACGACCTGCTTTTTGTTTGGCTGTTAATGGGAAAAATTATTTTGGTTTACTTTGACTAATTTGCCTAGTTTGACCTCTTTAATTGCTCGAGTAAAATGTCTGTCAACAAGTAAAAATCATTCTTTTTATTATTAATGTATTTTGATATCTTCGTATTCCGGGCCTGATAAGAGCATGCTTGCATACAAATGGTATCCCCCCTCCCAATATAAAATTGGCTGAAGTGCCTTTTCCTAGAAACATGAAAAATTGTTATCTAAAATGGTCTTTTTCATACCCCCCCCCCCCCTAACAAGTAATAAAACTCTTTTTAAGGGCCGAAATTCAGTGCACCTATCTATAAGACGTTCATTTGTTCAACATGGCTTTAAAGACTATAGGTCTTCGACTAAAGCCTTTCCCTGTGATTAACCGTTTTTGCTTCCTCTAAGAGATCGATGCTTTTGTCAATAAAATTTTAGGCTTATATGTTAGAAGATAATATTTTAAGGTCTGCTATCATAAATAAGAAGATTGCTGTTAGTTCAAAATTTACAATTTTTACTTGTACGTCATTCTAACATTTACAACCCGAAAAGCATAATGCGCTAGTCAAAAGACTGTATGTGTACTGATTTTGGTACCGAAGATTACATGCATTCTAAGAAGACGTTTAAGTGACTATCTTCCAATATTAAAATACTACTAGCGATAAAATGGAGTGTTTCAGAATTATATTACCGCCGCTATGGTTGTTTGAAGATGCTTAATACCGCTAGCGATAAGTCCATTGTTGAAATAACTCGTCAACAATGGGGTCATTGAGACATTCCTCTATCGATCCAAAAACTTTTGTTATGTTTTTAACTACGGCAGTGTAGCGTAGCATTCCAAGTGAATCTTGTTTGGTCGAATGTTCTACTCTTACTTAGTTGTAGAAAAAGGCATTAGATGGAGGTAAGTTTGTTGTTTTTATTATTCCGCATCTACTTTTCAGTCTCGGTGCATAATTTAGAGTTTGAAAGTAAAACGTGTATTAGGAAGTTTATATATAAATTGCAAAGAGGACTTTATCAGATCTTTATTTTATTACATATTAGTCCTCTACCTCCTCTTATTATTAATCCTCTTGTTTGAGAAAGAGAAATTTTCAAAGAAACGTGAGATTCTGGGCCAATAAGTGCAATGGGGGGTTGTGGACCTCCCGTGTCGTATCAAATCCCCTCTTATTTATCTTCTCCATATTTCTCCAGGCAGGCTACCCATTTAGATCTGAGTCGACCCTAGCTGAGCTTACAGAGCTACGCTATTGACCCCCACTCCAAACCAAATAACAAGTGACACCAGGACTCAAACCCCATCCTTACGGACATAGGATTGCCTATGAGGAACCGATATGGAAGAAGCTGGATCCATAATCCCCCATTGCACTTATTGGTCCAGAATCTCACGTTTCTTTGAAAATGAGTCTGGAACTGAGAACGATCCCTCTTGTTGACCTTTGTCCACTGGCCCCTTCAGTAAAGGCATATTTACTACATAAACAGATGGGGAGGTTATCCATGGTTGGGCCAGAAATGTTTCAGGACCTAGCTTAAAGGGTACCTAACTTAATTTATGTAGTATTTAAGTTTCTACTTAAACGGAGGCGCATGATTTAGCTATATACTGTAATTTGTAAGGATTTGTTATTCTTGTTTGAATCCTAGAATAAGACACTGTTTCCATAAAAATATGAGTAAACCTTTAGTTTCATTCTTGTTGCTATTTTTTTAAATATGACATAAAATCTTCGGTGTTTGGTTTCAGGATATGAATTCCGATCTAGAACAAAAAATTTCCTTTGCTAATTTGTTTTTATTTTTTTATGAAAACAAAAGATCTAGCCCAAATTGAGTCTATGCACAAACCTATTCTTCTGTAGGTTCTGTAGGCATTCTTCTGTAGGTTTTTGAGCCATAAGACCAGAAAAAAAAACGAATAAAGTAGAAAATAAGAGCCTTTCCAACATTATTTTTTTCACAATTTTTTTTTAAATACATCCAAAATTTGTTTATATACATTTTTGTTACGTTTTACGAATAGGACAAAAATTTAGGGACGGTTAAGATCTGGAATACCCCCCCCCCCTTTTTAGACACGGCCTTGCTCGTGGACATGAAGTGTTTACCTTGCGTAGACTGCAACCTAGCCCAGAAATGTTTTTTTTCTACTCAGATCTATTCCACTAACAATTGAAATATTGGCAGGCTGTAGGTCAGTTCAAAAGAAAAGCTTTTGACCTGTCCTGATTGTTCTTATTATTTAGCACCGAACACCTGTTTCAACTTTTTTTTTCTAAGCAGAGAAAGGAGCTTTGGCTGAATTCTACATGTAGAGCTTGGATCTTCTTAGTGCCTGAATATCAGGTCAGAAAATTAAAGATGCATCCATGAGAGAACAGAAATAAAAACAGGAACTTGGTTAAGAGACTAATTTTTCTAGCAAGCGCGGAAAGCTGCTTTAATTTCTGCTAATTGAAAATCAATGTTATTACTCGGTGATATCATTACCCCAGGTTGAAGGAGCCAACAAAAATTATAGCTCCTTTTACCTGGTTGGCTGCTTCGTTATCTAGCTCCGCCCTTTACATGTATGCCTGTAATTATTACTGGTTTGGGCGGTTATGAATGTCATATTCTCATTTCTCACTTGGTGTGCTACTGGTATTTTCGTCAGCGATGAAAACGTTACGGACATAGGGAGTATCCAGCCTTATATAGTTGCTATATGTAGTTACTATAAGTGAACCTTGTTGAAAAATAACTATTAAAGAACTAGCGCCTAAAGCTAAATAGCCACTACAAGTGCGCTTTTATCTATTATAGTTTTTAACATGTTTAAAACCCCTTTTGGCCTGGTTTAAGCCCAAAAAAGACACTTTGAAAAATATGTATGTAACTAAGTTAAACTTCTGGGACTTCTTTTGTGAATTCGGTCTAATTCAATATTGTTTCCTCCAAACAAACAAAACATTTAATAAAGTAATAGAAATCGAATCAAGGCTGAAAATAATTTATTAATTAGATCTCTAACAGAATTACTTTCCTTAAGCATACAATTTAAAATTTGTCCTCTGTTGTAATTAATATTAATTTCTATATTTAAGCTGCTTTGCCACTATGAAACAAAAGGTGCGTACCTTCAACACTATCGGCCATTGGTTTGGGGTGACGCCGCCTTAATTTATTCAAACACTCAGAGAAATTTATTGACTCAGGATTCTGTCCAAGAAGTTTTGACGCTTTTAGAGCCAAACACTATGAAGAAGACTGCTGAAAATTTTCCTGTTGATCTAAGGTTAGAGGTAAGTATTTTGTTTTCTTATTTTTTTATTTAATTATTTCATTCTCTTCTTTTTTAATTATTTTATTCGTTTTATTCATATTTATTAAATCAATGTTTTATTTTATTATTATTCTTTCATTCAAGAGACAGTGGAGCCTCATCACTGCTAAGGAATGACAAGCATCTACTAAAATTTTCAATTTTAATTTGGAGATGCTGCTGCACGGATATTTAATTTTATTTAATTTTTATTTAATTATTTCACTTTCTTCTTTTTTAATTATTTTGTTCGTTTTATTCATATTTATTAAATCAATGTTTTATTTTATTATTATTCTTTCATTCAAGAGACTGTGGAGCCTCATCACTGCTAAGGAACGACAAGCATCTACTAAAATTTTTAATTTGGAGATGTTACTGCACGCACATTTAATTAAAAATTTTATTTAATTATTTCGCTCTCTTCTTTTTTAATTATTTTATTCGTTTTATTCATATTTATTAAATCAATGTTTTATTTTATTATTATTCTTTCATTCAAGAGACAGTGGAGCCTCATCCCTGCTAGAGAACGACAAGCATCTACTAAAATTTTCAATTTTAATTTGGAGATAGTGTCGTGGCTGCTGCACGCACATCTCCTAACAAACAAGCTGATTTTTCTACAAATGGATTCTATATGCATTGATCTAGCTTATCATGCTACAACTTCTGATTGCAATAATGAGTGAAATTCCATCTGAATACATAACCCTACTTCATTTCTAAAAGCTAAAAGCACACCTCATTTGTATTTTACTCACCCATATTTTGGAGTAGTAATGCTAGGAGATGCTAACGAACTCGATAGCAAATCGCTGGCCAGGTCACTTAACCTTAAAACTCTAGTCGATTTCCCAACAACTGAAGGGGATACTTTTCTGGGTGTAATCCAGACTAATCTTTCAGAATACAACTAGAATCCAAGTAAACTAGCACTACTTGGTGGAAGTTATCATTATATGTTACAGTGGAACCCCTTGGAAAAAGTGAAAATTAAATATTCAGTAACTGAAGTTACTTCAAGGCCGGTCACTGATCATGGTCTGCTGCAATTTGGTGACTGGATGACGAGAGAAAAATGGATCATAGACTCTTCAGCTAAAGACTTTGATTCCCAAGCAGGAAGAATTCCAAAGTAAGCTAAATTAAAAATGTCACTAGTGCTTTCCCGAACGTAAGACTAAATTCCGTTCTAGTGATAAACCATACGTAAATTCAAAAACAAAGCAACTGATAAAACATAAATTGCACCTAATGCGAAAAGGTCAAGTGAACCAAGCAAAACAGTTAGCAAACCAAATAAAATGGAAAATCAAAAAGGCACAAGCAAATTACTATGAAAATGAAGTTGACCATCTTTTGGAGTCCAAGCCGTTTTTCAGTAAAGTAAAAAGTCTGACTGGCAAAAGTTCTCAACCAGTTAACTTCATGAAGGAGGAGCCTCTAGAGAAAACTGCAAATGATGTAACTGGCCATTTTGCTTCATACGTGCGATCTTACTACCTTAGTCTACCTGAGAATCTACCAGTAAATTCTACTACTTCTCCAGATGATATTTTAATTGCTGATATTTCGTGGGGATGTATGATCCGTAAACTCTTCTTCAAAAAGAACTTCTGTTGTCCCTTTTGATATAGCAGTTGCTCTCATTAAAGTATTTGCTAAAGAATTATCATTTCCCCTTCAGGTAATTTTCAATAATATAACAAAAACAGGATATTTTCCAAAGAAATGGAAGAAAGGGTTTATTACCCCCATTCCAAAAAAAGGAGCAGCTAATGACTTCTCTGGTGTCCGGCCGATCACAGTGGCCGTCAGTTTTTAGCAGAATATACGAAAGCTTTTTTGCCGCATGGCTGAAAAAATATCTTCTGAAAGTAACTGATCGAAAGCAATTTGGTAGCATCCTTAAGTGTTCCACAGTTCATTACCTAGTTAATTTAATTTATTTTATTTAAAACACCTGGATGAACCTTGAAAATGGATAAATTTAATTGCAATTGATTTCAGAAAGCATTTGACATGTATGATTACAAAATCCTCTTAGAAAAAATGGTGAAAAAAATAAACCCAGCTTCATTATTATAATCGTGCAGAGGTTTTTAACAAATAGTGAGAAATCTATTACGCATACAGACCAATTTTCCACTTCTCTGCCAGTTTTTTGTGGAATTCCACAAGGAACTGTGATCGAATTGTCCTTAACGAAAATCGTATCTAAGGATTCGAAGAGCAATGCTGCTGGTTTCATCGACCAAGTTACCTCAGAGGCGGCTGAACTAAACATGGTCGTGAATAAGGACAATGCCTCGGTCACGACATTTTCTTTTCTTCAGAATACTCTACTTACTTTCCAACCTCCTATCGCTTCCGAGCTAATAAGCCATAAAATAATTTTACTTGGTGTGGTGATTTCTTCTGACCTCTCATGGCGGGAGAATACAAAGACAATTGTAAAAAAAAGCTAACAGCGCAATCCAAATGCTAAACACACTGAAAAAATTTCGAGTTCCTATGGACAAGCTGAAACTAAAATTTTACACTTTCATCCGCCCCTTAGTTGAATATGCTTGTCCGGTTCGGCACTTTGCCCTTATCCAGGATGAAACTGATAAAATAGAACGAGTTCAGAAGAGATCACTGCAAATCATTTATGGCGGTACCTTACTCCTTTTACCTCAAGGAATTTAAACTTGAATCCTTTTCTTCCCGCCGAGAAAAATTATGCCAAAGATTTGGCTCCTCCCTCCTTCAACATCCAATCTACCGATCATTCCTTCCCCCACCTTTTGTCCCTATAAGATCTCGTCCCCCCCCCCAGGGAAGTGGCTGAGAAGGTTCCGAAACTAACCCAAGTCCACTGTAACACCGTGCGCTACAGTAAAAGCTTTGTGCCAAGCTTTGTGAAGTATTGCAATGATCTCAAATGTTTTTATCCTTTAGTGTATTTATCCTGACGAAGTTTTATCAGACAATTTTATTCTCAATCTCAAGTGTTTTTATCCTTTAGTGTATTTATCCTGACATGGTTTTATCAGACAACTTTATTTTGCTAATTATGACTAAGAGACATCATATTTGGGCTTTGCCCACGAGAGCGATGTCTTGTTTTGAATTAAATGAATTTGAATTTGAATTTTGAAAGCAAAGGCGTAAACAACCTAGTTTTTTTTGTCTGCCGAAGACCTTAATATTCTCGTCGAACGAGATGTGAGTGCAGCAGCTGTGTTGCGCTATGTCCATCAATAATTTATTAAATGTTCTGTGATGGTGTCATAAAGATATAGAATTTCTGTTGTTGTAGCTGGCTGGAAGAAAACTGCTATCAATTTATCGTTATAAGATTAGGGATAACATTTTTTTTTTTACCTATTTATAGAGTCTAATTTTTGTTGAGGCAATAGTTTTTCGTTTGTTTTTCTCCGTGAACAAATTATTGAAGCCTCTTTTAAGGACTGATGGTAAAACGATGCCTTAAACTTACTTTAGGTAATAAAAAATAAAAAAAAAGCCAAAAATTACTTAATAGGCAAATAACTGCACATTCCAGTTTGAACTTGAGCGTCATTCAAGATACCGAAAAAAAGTAAGGTGTGCTGTGCTATTCTGCAGCAAACACCGACTTTTTAAGATAAAGATCAGCTCAAATGACACGACTTGCCGTATTGTCAATATGATCCATCGGACTTCCAGATACCAAGTCTTGGAATTTTTCAAAATTGGAAACAAAGAGAACGTTGCATTGCACTATATTTCTCTGAATACGTGTAAACTGCTTTGCTATCACTCAATCTAATAAATGTATGTACAAACATATTATTATTATGCATTGCTCTACATATTTTGGCTAACATTCGTTCTATATTGAGGCCAAAGTTACCTCACTAGATATGATTGGTGTCTCTAACTCCATAACTCCCAGCCATTCACTAACCTGAAAATAGCCATGTGATGTTAAACGATGGGTATATGAAGCCTGAAGCCAAGCGAGTTTTTTATCGTTATATAATCAACAAGTTTTCCGGCTCACAATATGCTACTGTTTGTTTGTTTTTCTTCTTTATTCTTGCTTTCCCAAATACTTTTTGCTATTTATCGGTAATTTGATTATAGTGCTTGTTCATTTTTAAAATATAACTTTCTTTGCCTTATTGCATGTTATAAATCACTTAGATACGATAACTAGTTAGTTTTATACGAATCAAATCAATGAGTTATTGAAGTTTTAAAATCCAAACAGACACTTGCCCATGCAATAATCATTAATATTTCGGTTATGTTTTGCTCCAAAAATAATGGATAATTTTATGCTTCAAACTAAAAAGAAAACAGCTTGAAAACTCTTCTAATAGCTTTGTTCTATTAAAAATAAACATTAAAGCGTGGCTTTTGGATGGTCCTCTAGGCCATACGTAAATATAGTCTCTGAGTTATTCTTTTTATTCCGATCTTGGACGTTTTTTCTTCCTGAAAGTTACAAATTTCCTGATAAGGTCTGTTCCTGTAACATATTTATAGATATCACGCTAATTAATGAAGAAAATGGAATGTTTAAATTGACTTTCTGTTTTTAGGCTTATTTCCACGAGGGACTGGAAAGTAGCTTGTACGATCCGAGATTTCTTTTGCAGTCATTTTATCACTTATTGAGTCCAGACCAATTAGTGCCTTGTCAGGGCTTTATTGAAAATGGATGTCTGTCATTAATGTTTTCTTCATTAACTAGTGCTGATGAGGATATTCGAGCACTTGGATATGAAACTCTCTCTCGTTTTTATCTACATCTTGAAGGAGCCAGGTGAGAAAATTGAATTTACATTTTTATTTCGAAAATCGAAATGAATTAAATTTGGATTTACCAGCAGACCAAGCTATTTTTTATCACAACGAATATGAAATCATAATGTATTAAACTTTTATAAAAATAACCTATTAAGTTCTAACTTTAAGAGTGAATTAATCTACTTGAAGAAAAAACAACTAGAGACGAAATATATAAAAATGGTTAACTATTAAGCTCTAGGGAGCCTGTACAGCTAAAATACGAGATGAATTCCTCCATAAATAAGTGAAAAAAAGCATTAAATAAGAACAAAAAAGAAGTTCGCCTGAACAAACTCACGCCGAGTTATATCATTATTAAATTCAACTAAACCTAGCAAATACATAAATTAAATTCACAGAAGGATATGGAAAAACAATCAAAACATGTACATAACTACTAGGGAGAAAACGATCTGATCTGGGGAGCAAATAACTACTACTACTACTAACAACTCACCGCAACACAAAGCCGCCCAAGGCCAACACAGCTACGCACGCTCCTCCTCCATCCCAAACTATTCAAAGCCTCCCTTTTTACACCCTCCCAGGAATTTCCCATTTCCTTTAAATCTTTTGTCCAAAGACAAATTATGCGTCGTTGTTTTATTCTTCTTTTAATTTTTAGGTTCTATGAAAAGCCACTGTGGTTAAACTTAATAGATTCTCTCCAACACTCCTTATCTACAATTGGAAGTAGAAAAGAGTCAACCAACCTTAGGATTACCTCACTGATTGGTTTGTTTGTCTCAAGAGCCGCTAATATTATGTCCGATTCACAGGAGGAAATGTACAAGATTGTTCACAATTTTCTATTAGTTAAGCCAAGCTTAGATATTCAGCAGGTTCCAGAATTCTATGTACTCTTTGGGAGCTCCCTACCTGATTATAAGTAAGTTTTATTCCTTATTAATCTTGTGTGATTTAAATTGGCCTTAAGAGTAATGTTCTCTGTGCAAGTTTTGCATTTTATTTTTCTGCAGTACTACAGTTCTTGTTTTTTGGTCTAAAACGACATTACTGATATGCTTCGATAGCCGAGTTTCAGCCGTTTTCAGCTTCATCGAGTTTCAGCTTAGCCATCTATATTTTGAAATTTTCTTCTTTTTTTATAAGTTTACATCATTCTCTCAGAACAAGCTTAAGTAATGTCATAATTCTAGCTCAGAAAATGGATAGATCTGAGACTAATTTATACAATGATGTTAGTATCATTGGTTTTTGGTCCAAAATACAGCTCTAGGCTTGTCGCAAGATCGTATATTTCGCAGGGAATATAGACGTTAAAATCCAAAACTTTATAATATTTCAGACCAGTGTCTAATTTTCTGCTTTTAATTATCATGCATCCCCTATAACTCTGCAGGCTCTATTTATTTCCACATGATAATACAGATTATCAATACAGCACTCTCTAAACATCTTCTTTCGCTATTTTTTTTTTTTTTTTTGAAAAATCCAAACTTCAAAACATACTTCTTTGTAACTGAATTTTTTGGGCTGAAAAAAAGGTTTTATGTTGTAGTATCTCTAATAAATTTCTACGAGTGTTTCAATTTATGACATTAGCAAGAACTGATAGAGGAAAACTAGAAAACTAATAAAGACACTAATAGTGGAAGAATTACTAACTTGAGTTGCAACTTGTAAACTACACTGACAGAGTATGGAAGCGAAAAATTTGAATACGTTTTTTGTTTGATTTTGGGCCTAGCAGAGGGGAAGGGTGCTCTATCCCTTACTATAAGAATAAAAAATGATCCATATTTAATAAAAGGAAACTCGCTTATCCATTTTTCTTTTAGTGTCTTTTTCCTTTTAATGGGTATATTGATTGATCGTAATTGGTTTTTTTTTTTTTTATTTGGCTGTAATAGGTGATGCTATGTATGTTTTTATAAATAATTTTTATTTTTTCCTGGGTCTGTGGTGGGCCGTATCGCCTGATTTGACTTCTGGGTTTGTTCAATTTAAATGAATTCTCTCTCTCTCTCTTCTCTGTTTTAGCGAATGTTTTAAATATTATGTGTTTGGATGTTTAATGTTTAACTGTTTTGTCGCATGATCTTTCCTCCTTACAGGCCATGGACCCTTTGGGGATTATTGTTTTTGATTAATGAATGATCTTTGTGTTTTGTTTGAAATGCCTAAAAAAAAGAAGGAAAAAAAAATCAATTTTTATATCATAGCGCCCTTCCTACGCCGAACATTGGGGCTGCGCCGTTATATTATGTTTTTTGGCAATATTTGTGACGCCAGTTATAAAAATAACGGGCCGAAATTCTTGGTAATTAAATCTCTGTCCTTTGAAACTATCGAAACCCCCTCTCGAAAGGGTTTTTAGGTCGAAATCATCTGAGCATTATTTTTGCTGAGAGAGGATTAACCCACTCTAATATTTGCTAAAACAATTTAACTTTTCAGAATGCGGCGAAATTGGATTCTCCACTTACTACGAGATGGCTTTCGTGAGCATAATGATTATATAATATCTTCAAAGAGAAAGGTTTTTAGGATGCTGATGACTTTCTACGATTCTCCCTTATGCGATGATTTATCTAAGGTCAGTTCATCTCCGTTAATTCTCCTTAAAACTCATTCTTATGACTGAACGCAAAAATAAGGCTAGTAGTATTTCTATCTGTATACAACCTGTACATATATAACTCTTAATAGCACATGTTTCTTTACGATTATTTTTTTTGCAAAAATTTATAGAAATTTTCAGTGACATTGGATTTAATTTTTTCCTTTTTCTCGTTTTCCCGCTTTTATCACGGTTTTAAAATGGTTTATACTGCATTCTATTTTCCCTGTATTTCTGATGACTACATAAAATGTAACGTTGTTCCATGCAAAATAATGTTCCGTTAACTTTTGAACTATAAATCTTTTTTGTACATATATAATTTGTATATGCGTTACTTTTTGTATATACACGCAATAGGATCAGAACGAATCAAAAATAAAATGAAGAACAAAGAAATAAAGATGTAGTAAACTACGCACGTGTTAATTAAAAGTCATTGGGACCCTTCAGGGCTGTATCTATTCATCGTGGAGTCCTCCAATTTCCCAAGAATGATAAAGTTGATTCAACTTTATCAGCCAATAAAGTTGATTCATTTGGAAGTTGCTGCTTGGTCGAATTGTATTACCACCTCCAGAATCTCCAAATGAATTGGTTTGACCTTTTATAGGACCTCTCTAACTCTAAAGAGTTTCAAAACAAATCCGAAATGTGAACTTACGTTTTTCTTTTGTTTCGTTCAACGTAAGCGATGGTCGTACTATTTTCAGCTTCAAAGTAGCTGAACAAATTTTTCATCAAATCAATTAAGCGGAACATCCATCACAAACCCTTGAAGAATACCTTAGATTTAAAACCCTTATTTTAAAATACCTTCATATAGCCAAATTTAAATTTTAGACCCGATAAAGCTGTTGAAGAATGCCTTGCCCATCATTTAGATTATGGAATCTCTCGTAAAGTAATGGATCTCTTAGAGGAAATATTGCAAGACACTAACAACTATGCCAAAGGTTATATGAAAACGCGACAAGTGGAGGATAATTTAAATCAACCTGCTAATTCACTGGGACAACAGCCTCGGTTAGAAGACTAAGTGATAATGAGAATCAATATATAAAAGCTTGCCGCGTAGCCGTACCGGGAATCGGTGGCGATATTATATATATATATATATATATATATATATATATATATATATATATATATATATATATATATATATATATATATATATATATATATATAATGCATGTATATTCCTCCCTATTTTTGAGTTTTGTCAATGTTGTTCACAAGGCTGCAGTCAGGGAGGGGCTTAGGAGTTTGACCCCCCCCCCTCCTCCTCCCCGAAATGTTTGTTCGACTCGTAAAAACGAAAAAAAATGCATACAAATAAATTTTTTATGCATTTTTTTTAAGTTTTTGTGTAAACCGCCCCCCCCCCCTCCAAAAAAAAAATCCTGGATACGGACCTGGTTGTTCATTTCAGCTTTAGATCTTTAGGTTTTATATTAATACGGTTTAGATAAAAAATTTCAAATTCAAAATACGATGGTTAAATTCATGTTTCCGAGTTTAAATAATAATAATAATGGACGGCTTTCCTATATCTTTTCTGAAAAGTTGAATCTGGAACAGTTTCAATTCATGATTTTTTCTTACGTGTAAGAAATATCATCGTTTTTATTTTGTTTTCTATCCTATTTCTATGTTTTCTTTCTCTTTTCTTTCCTATGTTTTTATTTCTATGTTTTCTATCCTATTTCTATATCTCGAATCTATCTATAATATCTTTCTTCCAAATCCTTTTTAATATATTTGTCGTTTCAATAATGTAACCTAAGATATTCTAGGAAATTTAAGAACGTTGATTCATGGTAGTAATTTATTTTTACCACTTTGCTATCATCCAATGATTCGCTAATAAGCATGCATCCTTTATCAAATACTATTGACCTGGTAGATCTCGGTTTTATGGACTTTTAAGTCAGTATGCTCCCAAAAAGAATCCCTCTGACTAAATAAAAAATCTGAGCTTTATGGAAGACGCTTTTCGAGTTTTTGAAGATTTTAGAAGTTTAATCATTCTAATTATAAATCTTCATTTATAGGTTGAAGTACTTGAAGTGTTACATGCTGCTTCCAAAATCCCGTCGGCTGCATCTGACCTTGTCAAAAATCGAGGAATTTTAACTTGGATTGAATCTTATGTATTTCACTCTGGAAAAAGTTTTTTTGTAAGAACTCAGCTTCAGTACCTAACGAAGCTAACGGTTCAGCTTTGGAAATCAGCACAAATTGATTTCAATAGTAAGCAGCCTTTAGTAGAGATCAAAGATGAAGAATTGCTAACTGGTGATATAGCATCTGAGAATGAGGAAGATGATGAACCTAGGCCCAAGGTCCGGAAAATTGTAGAGAGTAATCAGAAACATGAAGAATCACGTCTATCAAGGAGTATTTTGTATAATCAGTTTCTGAAATTATGCACTTCCTTGTGGTCTGCAAACTATGCAGAAGAAGATTTTATTCCTACCGAGGCTGAACAAATTATCCATTTTGCTGAAAGCATCCTAACCGTTGCCGAATCATCTAATGCTTATGATTGTCTTCCACGTATTCTCCTGACTGATTTTATCCGACGAATTATTCACGACTGCAGACGTTTTATTGTTTATGACGGGGAATTGGTGGATTTTCTATCATTAGAAAACAATGACTATTCGTTAATTCATTGTTTGACCTCAGAGTTACTTTGCAATGAGATTGATAGCTTAACAAATTCAAACCAAGCTATTAGGAAAAGATTACACAGTCTACTAAAAGTTTACGTTCGTTCACCTGCGAACGGCTAATAAAGAGTATTGAATTATTGACTCGTATGTTTTTTAAACTATAGGAGATATAATCCAGTGTAATAATGGCATTTCACACGTGTTCAAGTTTGAATCGACCTAAGAGCTGTGAGCTTTTTTTCTTAGCTTAATTTCTATTGAAGTTACAATCTCTTATAGTCACTTGTACATGGGTGGATCTAGAGCAAAATCTTGAAGGGGGCCCAATCTGACCAAGGCAGTGGCAGATCCAGAGGGGGGGGGCGCCCCCCCCTCCTTGACGTAGTCTAAATTAGTGTAATTTACTTAGTTAACGCAAGTTTGCGTTAATTAAACTTGCTCCTAACGCAACTTTATTGAATCAATCTATTTTGCCCCCCCCCCCCTAAAACAATCCTGGATCTGCCCCTGGATCAAGGTGCCAAAAATTGACAAATTTATTCTAAAACAAAAGTAAAAAAAAAGAAAAATAAAACAGGGAAAGAGGGCACCAGAAAAAATCTTGGGGAGGGGGAGATGGCCCCCTTCGACCCCCTGGATCTGTCAGTGAACTTGTACTTAGTTCTGATGAATTTAACCTCCTTTTTTTTTTCTTCGAGTGACTTTTTCGTGAAAGAATACGATAATATCGTTATCAGTATCACTCAGTTTGAAAACATCGACTCTATATCGAACTAATTGCACCTAAAACCCGCAAATTGCAGCTTAGGGTATTAAGGTGAAGGATACTCAACAAATATTTATGTATAATTAATGTATGTCTCATTATAGTTGTAGAACCTGATATATAGCATTTAGTCCAGTGCGTTTTTAGGAGGATCTCTGTCTGGTTTGTAGTGTATTCCTCAGTTTGCGACGTCAACATGGATACTCTAACCTTTAGATCGCGGATAAACCAGCATACCGACCAGTGGTAGGATCATTAACATTTCTGGCTTATTAGATTATGCAATTATACCATCTAGCCTTTAGGAAGCTTTTTTGTCAATAGACTAGTTAAGGACAAATTTTCGCTAAACCTAATAAATGAAAGAAAAATGTTCTACTTATGCAAGCTACAAATGGTTAATAGCTTTGTGACAGACAAAATCAAGTATTTTAATATTCACGTCAACAGATGTTTCCTAATTTAATTCGTCAGTATTACTTATTAATCATTAAGCCACTACTAGAATTAGCGTTGAAATTAGAAAACTGTGGATTATTACTAAGGAAAATAGATGTTACTAAAGGCAGAAATATCTTTTAGTTCCATGCAAGCAGTATTTCTTTTCTAATAAAAGACACTACAAGTTTTCATGAACAGTTTATATTTGAAAGTAAAGAATTAAATACAAATTAGTATCCTGAAATGAATAAAATATTGTTTTTGTTCGTATTTTATTGCTCTCAGTGTTGCAGTGTCAACAGTGGCGGATCCAGGGGGCGGTCCCCCCCTAGTATAGTCTAAAGTAGTGTAATTTACTTAATTAAGTCAAGTTTGCGTTAATTAAACTTGCTCATAACGCAAGTTTATCGGATCTACCTTTTTTGCGCCCTCCCCCCTAAAAACTTTTTTTTCGGATCAACCTATTTTGCGCCCCCTCCCCCCCTAAAAAAAATCCTGGATCCGCCCCTGAGTATCAACAAATAACCCTTAACAAATGTCATCTGCAGAAAAATTGAATTTTTGTTTTGTATTCAATATTTTTATATGGGATAACCGGCCGAATACACCGATACTTTGAATTTGTGTTGAAAGTTAAACATTAATAGAATATACTATACAGAAATTAGGATTGATTATTGCAGCAAGGCTTAGCAAATTGTGTCAGATTGTTTTTACCAATCATTAAACCTTTGTCTTATTCTTTGGGCAAATTTAAGAATATGGGTAACCTATGAGCAGAAAACGGCACCATGCCCCCCCCCCCATGTTTTCAGCCAGTTAGAAAAAAAAAATTGAGTCGGTAAAAGAGTTGTGCGAAGCTCAACTATTTTGTTCTGTCTATATTCTTTTTTATTAGCTTAAGTGAGCTGATCGAAATATATGACGTAAAATCAATAAAAAAAGATCAGTCCCATTTGGTGAAAAATAAAAGATGAAATGGTAATTTTTATTGCATACCACCCAAATCAATCGGTAAAAATGATCAGCCAGTCATAAAAATCCATTGCCCCCCCCCCCCCTCGAACATCTTGGCCAGTGACGCATCTGCCCGGCACTAGTGTCGAAAAAATAACAAGCAATATCTAGAGCTCGTTCGCATTTTTTTTAGTTTGATAATAAGGTAAAATTAGTGCATTAACAATTATCTAACCTGCCTAAAAAAAAAAACAATTGCGAAGTTTGAAAAAAAAAAGCCTAGAACTTAAAATGCTAGATGTGTGTCGGTAAATTTTTCCACTCTAGCGTTATTTTCTACTATTTTAAGTTAACCATGCTCTTTGGTGTAGAGCTTGAACGAGTAGCAAGTTTAAACATCTTTTTTAATTAATGAGGTTTCCGCTGACTGGCGGCAGCGTTCCGCTGACTAGGAATTAATTTGAGCCAATTCTTTATTGCGTCAACTGCAATGTCGGAGCTTTTCTTTACTCGTGTTGCTAAGGATTTCGATTTTCCTGCTTAGAAACCAAGTGCGGTTTTCAAAATTAAACAAGTGCGCACACAAATAATTTGCATGAATTCCTTGTGCTCAAAGGGTGTTTTTATTCGGTACTAGTTCTTGTAGCACATCCATTGAATAGACAATTGTCTTCTGAACAGACACCCGAATAAATTCTTGGTAGAGAAACTTGATATTTAATGACCTCTCTATTTCAAGAAACCTTGGTATATCAAAAAATAAATATTTCTTGAGTCCTTGCCATAGGCAGGTGTTTATAAATACTGAGGTTTTGATCCCGTGACATAGATGCGTTAATTGAAACGGTAGGTACTGAAAATTCTCAAGTTCCTAACTGTCAAATTCTGAATTTAACATCGAGGACAATTAATGTGTTTCATTATTTGTCATAAAACCACTGGAGGTGTAATTACTAGGAGCAGACTAAAAGGTGTCTAATTATAGGACGGGGATCTATTTCAGACATCGACAGAAATGAACAGGAAGGAAACTACAAATACAGGTCTCCCTAATCACCATCTCAATAATTATATCTATTATACCACCTGGAAAATTAAGTTTTCTCTCTTAAATCAGTACAAATTTTTTTAATAATTATTTCATTAGTTTGAATATTTTGCCTATTTGCAGTGGTAACAAATGTAAATGCACAGACAGTTAGTAGTAGGGATCTAGTTGTATTTACAAATTTTTAGCTTGCCTCTAATCTCAGAAAATAGGCTACTGCACCAGTGTTTCCACTTATCTTTTCAAACAATCTGTAAAATCTTGACAATTTTCGGGAGAAAATCGGGAGATGGATATCAGGATTTGATAGAATTTTCAGTTTTTTTTTTGTATTTTGTATTGAGTTTTTGGAGGTGTTCGAGCGATTAGAGTATAAAGTACCACATTCTAAATGTTTGGAGTGCAGATTTACGGGAGCCAGCTGCAATTCCTGAAAGAAATTCGTTGTTCAACGTTGTCAAACATGACAAAAGGAAGTAGCTAGAAGCTTGACATGTATTTAATTTTGAAACTAAGTGCAGTTATATTTCATTCAGACTCTAAAGCTGTTTAATTAAGACATTTTTCTTCATCGACCCCTACTTTTTCTCGACCTTTCAGATCCCACGCGAAAGCCCACTAAGTTCAGGGCGGGGACAGAAAATATAGACGAATTACGGACGCTAGGCCTTTGGCCATTGTGTCTGAGTTAAATGGATAATCTTTTTTACAACCATCCCCAGAGGTATTCACAAATGATAAAGAGAAAACGCAAAGTTGCAGCTTCTTATTATTCACATAAGTGAAAAAAAAATTATAAAAAATAGCAAAACTTTCAGATACATATACCGCATTACATTCATAATCTGTGTCTATCGCATGGCTTTTTATGTGAGCAGCCTCCTCTGATGATGCAGTAACTCAGCTGTGCTGACATACGCTACTAGTCCTTTTAGCCTCTTTCTGAGGGGCTGGTCAACTGTCAGTGTGTCTGCTGTAACTCTGTCTCGTTTCATTTCAAGTTTCGTCTGAATTGTGGAAGCCAAAGTTACTGTTACCAAATGATCCTTCTGTCTGTCTACTTCTTGAGTAAGCTGAAGTCTTTCTGAAGCTACGTTCGAAAATAGGAAGGAAAACAAGTATTATACAAACTTTGCTAAGTTTGGTTTCCACAGTGGTCATTCGCACTCAAAGCCAATTTCCAGTAATCCACGGCTGTCAGAGTCACTGTTTTATCATCATTGGCACTATCGAAATGTTCCCGCCATTCTTTTTCAATGGCACTTTTCGACCACTAATTGTACTCGTTTTCATCCTTTCTTTGCGATTTTATGTTTTATAATACACTGACAGGCCATGGCGGACTACATTCGTCACTTTCTGCTTACCCAATCTTACTTTATCAGTAACATTCTTATGCGGCATATTTTTCAGGAATGGGACTAACGTGTCAACCAGCAAAAATGGTAAATTGTTTTCAAAATGCAGCAATTTTCGTTTCTGTTTCTTGTATTGGATCATTTGAAGCAAACCCCTTCAGTTCTACAGAGCAACTGCAGACAAAGTCTATTTTTTGTCATATTTCTTTAAATTTATAGTAACTTTGGATCATTTGAACCTATTGAATCAGCTGGACCCACATAGGGCTAGTGCGAGCCAACACCTGTGGTTAGTTTATGAATTGAAAATAATTAGTTAATTACAAATTTTGAAGTTGTTTAAATGATCAAAATAGAAAGTCAATGCAACCACTGCGTAATGGATAATGGGCAAACCTATGCCAATAAATTCAAATCGCGGTGCCTCAATTGCCTGGGACGTTAAGAAAAATCCCTTAAAAACCACAGGCAACGGCCAGGTAAAAAAAAAAAACAAACAAAGAATGACCACAAAGTAAAATCATCCGGGGATTCAGTTTTCTGGAGATTCGGTATCTTCTTTTTTTGTCGGGAGATGGATTAGAAATTCGGTAGATCTCCCGAAAAATCGGGAGAAGTGGAAACACTGTACTGCACAATCTTGAACAAAGGATCTTAAAATTGAAGTATCTCAATCATGGACAGATTCAATCACTGACATGTATTGTGAAAAAAAAAAATCATACTTAAATAGACTTGGCTATAAGATTGTAGTCAGCCAATCTTAACTATCTGCATCAGATGTAAGATTAAGATCCTCCTGTCCTTGTTTAGGGGAGATACATTTAGTCAAAACATTTGTCCAAGATCACACACTGTCCAAGTTCTGGTGTTTTCTACTCTAAATCCTCTTTCATGTAGTAGATATGATCTTGCTGTTCCAGCCACTTTCACAGCTTTCCCGCCACTCAGTCATCACACCTCTGCAGTAGGTTCTACCTTCTCCTTAATGGCCCTCATAGATGACTTACAAAGTTGCCAACTGCAACCCAAATGAAAACTAAGTTCACATTCCTTTTCACTATTTTACCCAAGAGAACTGTTTGAGTTGCCATCAACAGTCACTGTCTTAACCTTTCCAGTTTCATTTTCACCCTCAGTGCTGTCTTCTCACCAAATCTCTTCACACCCTGCTTCTTTTTTTTGCTACAATTTTTTCTTTTCCACCTCTCCTTTGCCTTCCTTGTAGCAAAAGCACCATAAATCTTGGCTTTCTCTGATGTATCAGTGAACACTTTTGTTCTGCCCTTCTTTCTGTCTTAAAGTATTTTGTTTCATGGTGGTGCTGAGATGAGGTTGTACTTGTTCAGGTGTGACTATCCTATTTCACACTGGCTGCAAAATCAAAGGTTTACTGAAAGCATTGGGTGAGAGGATGGCAGTGCAGGTAGGGATGGGGTAAGGCAGTGCAGGTAGGGATGGGAGTTAGAACCTCTAATGAGCACAACAATTTGTCACCAGCTTCATGGGCTAAGAAACATTTGGTTAGTCTGTACTGAAGAGCACATTATCACATGATCTTCATTATCAAACAAATAGAGATTGAAAGGGGATATACCTCCCAGATCCCTCCTGGATGTTTGATAGTATGAAAGCCAAGGAGGAAGATTTTCCTACCAACCCAGCTGTGATGGTCACAGTTCTTCTTGATGCTGACGGTTGCTCGATGATATGCCACAGCCATTTCGTTTCTACCAGATTTCTACTTCTCTTGATGAATAACGAAGAAGCGTCCAGGCACTGACTCGCAAAGTTTCTAACTCGTGAATAGGCCAAAATCTGATGTAAATTAAAACTAGGATTTGAGAGACTGATCAAAACAAAAAAAAATTTTAATGGTCAACAATGATCACGCCAGCGGCGCGCTGCTGCTATTTTTTGCCACCGCCGACCTTCCCTTATTGGCACAGCACTTACGCCTACTTGTATAATAAAAATCTCAAAACAAAAAATATAAGGCAGCGTCATTTGGCCAGGGGGGCTGGCACACCCCCTGCCCCCCCCCCCCAATTTTTTTGTCATTCAGCAGAAATTTAGCAAAATTCTTGATTTCTGCACAAAATTCGGCAAAAATCAGGTAGCGATTAGGTAAAATTTACGAAGATCGCCCCCCCCCCAATAGAATGAGCCTCAGGACGCCCCTCCCCCCCCCCTATGGGCACCCATGAAGGTTACCACCATCTTTGATTAGGAAAAGTACAAACTCAATTACCATTCATCATCTTATGGAGAAATGTTGTAACTTGAGTCCTCAGATATAAGGACTTACCTCTAATACAAACAGGTTGTCCTTTTTTCTCCAAAGATTGAGAGATATATCATTATTAACGTATGTAACTGCTTAAGTGTAACAGAATGAGCTACGAAAAAAAAAAAAAGTTTTCGAGACCGCTGTGCTGTATCTAATCCGGAAAGGTATACCTTGACATACTTGGGCTACATTTTGATTAAGGAAGATCCCACAAGAAGATCTATATGTGCTAATCGAAGCATTTTTAACTTAGAGGAAAGATATATTTGCAAATAAGACAATATTGTTCATGTTTCAATTTCCGGATTTTTTTCTCCTTTTTCTCGATTTCCTGCTTTAGACGGTTTTAAAATGGTTTATACTACATTTGATTTACACTGTATTTGTGATGACTACATGCAATGTAATCCAATGCAAAATGTTTCTTTGATTTATGAACTATAAATTCCTTTTGCGTATATAATTTGTATATCCGTTAATTTATATATATATATATAATATAAATATTTAGTACCGGGCCCCGGCAGGCTTCTATATATAGATTCTCACTGTCGCTTGTCGTCTAAACGCAGACATTTGAGCTTTTCTTTGTCATGAAGTCCAAATGGGCCTTAAATTAGAAGTGGTGCCTTTGTAAAATTATATTTTTTTTATCGGACCTTTAACTTTTGCATCGGCTTGTCTTTTGTCATAATGAGACATATCGCCAAAGCTTTGTTTCTTTTAATTGTTCAGGTGGTGGGACAAAAACTTCTTTCTTCCGACGATTTATCTAGTCCAGGTTTTTGATTTTACTAGGGAGGTATGGAAGGCATTGACGACCATCTTGTTTCTTTTAATTGTTCAGGTGGTGGGACAAAAACTTCTTTTTCTTCCAACGACTTATCCAGTCCATATTTTGATTTTCAAACGTATGGTAGGTATTGATGACCTTATCCATGTCAAAACCCTATCATCATCACTATCATTTTCAATTTTTTTCCTTCTTTACGTCTCGGCTTATCTTTCGTCATTAAGAAATACATAGCGCCGAACCTTCGTTTTTTTTTTAAAAAGGTATGGTAGGCATCGATGACCTTATCCATGTCAAAATCCCAAACTAAATCATCATCGCTATCAGTTTCAATTTTGACACGTTTTGATTCTCGCTGTCCCGGTTGATTTTCATTGACTCCCTGCTCTTCACTTTCGTTTTCGACTCCCTCACTTGTTCGCTGTCGTGTTTTCTAACCGCTTGTGTCTTGCTCTTCATTTATAACACGCTCTAATCGCCGTTTTCGCATATCATCTAACCACCCGTGTTAGCTCTTCATTTTTGACACGCTGTTGATTTCGATTACTTCAGACACTTTAGCAATGGCATTTGCTTTAGCTGTCCGTATTGATGTAGTCTCAATTGATAGTCCAGTTTGTCTAATTTAACATCTTATCACTTTTGATAGTTCAGGTGTCGACACCCAAGCAGGAATCGAACGCAAGACACTATTTCTAAGTCGAACGCTGTACTAACAGAACCGCGCATCTAACAAAGAGCTTTGATATATTAGTGCATTTACCTTAATTACGTAACTTACTAATGGGGCTTGGAGGAGGAACATACGAGGTATTCTTGCAAACCTCCAGTTACGGGTTTTGGACCATAATTATTACAATGATGATTTTGTTCTATACTTCCCAAGCTTTTCTTCTTAGTGACATCAATAGTAGTTTTTAGTGCTATATCACACTTACGGATGGTAGAATTGATAAACAAGACGTAGATACGAACAATAGCTTTCAAATGAGCCATTCAACGTCACTCTAAAAGATACTGGTAGCCCACTAGCCCCAGCTTTTCCCATTGAGACATGGCACCAAGTGCCGTTTTTAGTGCTATTTGGAACATGCTGATGGTTGAATTTATAGGAAGGACGTAAATACGAGCACTATCTTTTGTATGAGCTATTAAAAATCTGTCTAGATACCTGCGATAACAATACGCCATTGTTATGAATATGGTAGTTACGTAGGGCGACTTCACCCCCTCAGCGCGAATATCCAAGCTTCGGACTTAACAGTGAACTTTTCTTCTCCGAGATTTCGACGATCCCAAAAGTTACCCTACTATGTTACTAGAACTCGTTGACAAATTTAAATAGTTCTAAATCTTGCACTAAGAACATGTAATCCCAAAATAAAGCAGACATCACAAATTGATATCAAGAGACAATACTTGATAGGCTTACATCTTCACACACGAAAAAACGGCGTCAAGAAAAACAGATATGTAAAACTCTTAAACTATACAGCACCACAAAGAGACATTAATCCCATTAAAAAGGGAATGAAAAAAACCGTACTGAACAGGAAAACACTACTTTTAAAATGATGAGATCTTCAAAAGCTTTTAGAAATTTTAAATCTTGTCGAATTCTGGATCAAGCATGGCTATACTGAAATTAAGTAACGAACATCGGAAAAAAAGAGGTCAGTAACCACTAAGATTACTGAAAGCATGTCAATCAAAATGAGGAGTAGCTATCCCATGGCACAAAGGACGGTGTTTCCATCCCTAATCGAAGTCACCGCCAATTCCCGTCCTATCTATTTATAGGGTAAGTAATTTTATCTCTTTTCAACCAACAATAAGCAAAACTAACACACGAATTGAATCAGTAAAAATTGGGCCAAGGAGACTAGTGTCATGCTGGTTAAAACAACAATTTGCATTTCGTCTTACTTCTTATAGCATAAGTGTTCCTTGAAACTTTTTTCTTTTGTATTATAAAATTTCCGGTTTTTAAACGGTTCCTTTTTACTTAAGTTCAAAATTATTTCAGCGTTATTACAGAGCATGCTGAGACTAAGACTTCAGACTCAATTATCCCCCCCCCCAAAAAAAACTAATACAAGACTGTACTCTTAGTTCTGACTATTCGTCGGGTAAGCATGGCCACCAGAATTGCTGGTCGTTATTCGCTCTTTATTTTCCAGCTAAAAAAATTTGATGTCTTTTTGCTTGCAATTATGCATACAAATTTGTATTCTCGTAGCTTCAGGATTCTTCGTCAATACTTTCAAACTTCTAGTTTATATACCGCAGGCTGGTAGACACCTGAATTTATATTCAATACATATAACGCTTTTGCGCTAGTCAATCCAAGTTTACTGTTTTATGGGTCAAAATGTTGGAATCTAAGAGGAAATGTAGATATGAAGACCAATAAACCTAAGAAAACGATAGATAAGTTTCACATAAGGATTGTTAGTTTTTCCGAAATCTCCTTAAAAAGATACATATGTGTACGGGACGAGGGGTAATAATAAACATCCACCCCCTAAAAAAGAAGAAAAATGTGTCACTAGTATTCATACTTGGTGGTTACTTAATGACTAACAATTAACTTTCTCAATGTTAATCCACCCCTCTCTAGTTGAAATCCCGATATATACCTGAAGAGCTTGGAATAGCGACATATAATTATACCAGAGGTATACAGCACAATTGAATACGCTAACCGTTGATTTTTTTAATTAAGCCAATTCGGTGGAAAAGAATAAAAGAGAGCCAAAGTCTCAGGCGGACAACCGGGTTTTAGGTTAGGGTAAGATAAACTGAACACATTATATGGAATTATAATAATCATAAATAACAAAAATAAAAAAGATATCAATAAATTGAATAAATACTTGGTAATAATACTGTATAAGAAAAACTGGAGAGTAATATTAAAAAACCGCTTGTCAAGCATTCACTGTTCAAATAATATTCAACCACCAAGTTCATAAGCCTGTGCCTGGTTAATACGCATCTCGTTCTGGCTTCACAGGCATCTGATTTGTACTTACGTCTCACTTCAACCTTCCTCGTAATGATGACCTAGGAAGAAAATGGACTATAAGATAAGGATACAATTCACTAGAATAGACATTTTATGTACAAAATTTGCTCAGGATAAATAGTGTCCTCAATTGCAATTCAGACCCGAAAGATGGAACATCATACTTATAAAAACCTAAATAGAAACAGTCAAGTGGTTGAGTAATGGAGAAATGTTCAGAAAATTGGTTACTCATTAAGGAACTAATAATATTATCCAGTTCTCACTCAGTCTTGGATTTATTGACCTTTTTGTACAATCATACGCTGAAAATAGACTTGAAAATACATAAAAAAAAAAAAAAAAAAAAAAAAAAAAAAACCAGCAAACCTCAGATACAAACGGACCATTTTGAGACTGGATGGTACCCCCTATTTGACTCATCTATTATAAGCGTAAGTGTTCTTAAATCTGTTCAATCTCCACAAGTATCATTAATATTAAAATTTGTATCAGTAGAATAATATTAGGGTAGTTAAATGGACAAAATCTAAGTTTACAGCTTCTTAGTTGCTCAAAAGCTAACCAATAGTCAGAATAATATTCTTTGTATTTCAAACAGACACTCTTTTTTATACATCTTTAATCTTAAAAAAAAAAAACATTCCCAAGAACTTAAAAAAAAATCCGACGAAGCGTGATAGAATACTAGTTAAGAAAAACCTTATTGTTTTTGTGTAAATCAATAAAAGAACACACCTCTTACAAGTCTTATGACTTCTTTTCCAACAACATAGTTGATATGATATTATCTCAGGTTCCAGGGGAGGCAGTTGTACCATTATTTGCTATTACGTCTTAAACATGGGTCTTCGACTTCAATTACCATTATATTTCTTTCTTGCGCGCAGTGACCTAAAAAGGAATTCGACGATACAAAAAAAGATTTGATAGATGAATACACACGATATTATAGATTTAGCTCAGGATGAATGGTGTCTTCAAAGATAAATCCGACCCGAAAGATGGAACATCATAGCTATTGGAAGGAGATGCTAATCTGTTCCAACCAAGATTAGCAAAAATTTCAATGGTTGAATGACCTTGAGTGACTAAAATAATTCCTGTTTTTATAGAAAAATACCATATTGGTTCTTGTTTAACTACTGGTTAACTAACCGACACGAAAAATCAATGTGTCGGAAGTGTCAGAAACAATAAACAACCAAAAGATAGCTAATTTGCACTCGTGCCAAAATAAAAACCTCAGACTAATGCTACATTAACTAAGGACGTAGAACTCATTATTTAAACAGGCAGAAAAAATTTGACACGCAAAGCATTTTTCGAATAATAGGACAAAAATTGTTTATATCATGTTACAGTTTCAAAGAAAATTACTTGAAAAAACTATAACTCAGTTTTATCGTATAAACCCTTCAATTTAAAGTTTTCAAAAAAGAAAAGAAAACAACTCGCAATCCCAAGTCATGGAATCGTGCAGATACAAAGACAAAAAGAAATACAAAAATAATCGAGTAGTTCCACAAAAAGGATTATTAATGTACGTGGGACCTTTGTTGAGAGAAGACTTTGCTATGTATGTGTGTCCATTAAGAGAGTCATGCATACTCCCGCCATTTACCTGTGCCCCAGCCATTTAAACATTTGCCTCTCAATTACTTGGACTTTCTCTGTCTACAATTAGCCATGTCTTGATACAACCTACTGCAAAATACTTGATACCTTCAATTCAAAATCAACGGACTTGAATTGAAGTTATCAAGTATTTTGCAGTAGGTTGCATCAAGATATGGCTAATTGTAGAAAGAGAAAAGCCAAGACAGATAGTCCAAGTTTTAATTAAACCGTCAAATTCATTCAAAGCCAAGTAAGGATGGTCAAATGGCTGAAAAGCCAAGACAGATAGTCCAAATAATTGAAAGGCAAATGTTTAAATGGCTGGGGCACGGGTAAATGGCGGGAGTGGCTGTACACAGCCACTTCAAATATAACACAAATTTGGACATGGGACCTTTTTTAAGAGAAGAACTATCATGCGTTGTTATGTATATGGGAAGGGCACTCTTCACAGCCATGTCAAAAAAAGAAAAGAAAAACAATTACAAGGTATTACACGGTAAAAAAATACCTTTCCCAAAGTTGACCTAGATCCAATTACAAAATTTTGGGTATATATACCTGAACATATTATAATCATAACATGAAATCACATCGTTATTATGCAGAAACAAACGAACAAAAAATAGATTACTAAATCTTCCATTGATCACGAAAGGAGTTTATTATCGGAAGGTCAAGGTAGTCTTATACATAAACTCAATATAAAGAATAAATAAACTCAAATTACCTTTATTTCATAAAGCAACTAAGAAAACTGCCATGAAAACAGCAACATGTTTCCTAGTGACGTTACTAGGAGACACCAAGAAACGATTCTTCTATGTTTCAGCACCAAGGATACAAAGTCCACAACTTCTTAAATTTATGTAGCCGTGATTCAAACCAGATCTTCAAGTATCCAAAATTTTTATATCATAGTATGTTTTGCCAACGACAGTTATTTATTGCGTTGTCCCAACCAAGCATGTGCTTGGCTTTAAGACTTAGGGCTTCTATCTCCATTCCACCTTCCTTGTAACGATGACCTAGAAAGGAAGTATTTTTTTTTTTAAACATATATTACTAGAACATATTCATCTTGTACACAAACTTTGCTCAGGATAAATGGTGTCCTCAAGTATAATTCAGACCCGAAAGATGAAACATCATTGCTATTCAAGACTAAATAACAACAATCAACTGTGAAGTTCCTTAACGAAATTTGTCTTTATTCAGCTAGAAAAAAAATTGTAGCCAGAATAAAAATTATTTTCATTGCAGTGAACAAAGACCAGCTTTTCAACTGAAGGGGAGGGGCTAACGAAGACAGAATAATGCAAGATGGTGGTTTCACACTAGTTGTTTTATCCTTTCAATTTTAACATATCGATTATCAATTTAATACAGCAAATTAATATACAATGTACATAATTTTTTTAAGAATAAAACTCTTAAAAAATTGTTAAGAAAAGGACAATTTTTCCCTTTTTTAAAAAGCAATATCAGATCCTTCTCTAAAAAAAGGTCAAAGTATTATCATAATTCTTGCTCGGTAAGTGCAATCATTGTTAATGCAAATATATAGGTAGCCTACCATCAGAGGCTGTTTTAGGGAGAGGACAGGAGGGGCACTTGCACCGGGTACAGAAATTTTAAGAGGGCAAAATTTCAAGTGAATAATCTAACGGTTAGAACTATGTTGTAATTTTTTGAAATTCTGTTTTTATTGAAATAAAGTAGAGGGCGCAGTTGGTAGTAAGTATAGGCACATTGAATCCGAAATGTTTGTTTTTTCCCATATTTTCATCACAATTCCTTGAAAATAAAAAATCGAATGAATTTAATTAATTTTTAGACAGAATTAAATAAATGGAAAAATAGAAATAAAAGATTTTATTAGAATTTGGCCTGACATTTTTTGGGAGACGGGGGGGGGGGGGGGGTTCAATATTTTGCCCCGAGCGCAAGAAGCCAGAACCGCCCCTGTGTACCTTGTCCTTTTGATACGAAATATTGTCACAAAATCATTTTTCTCGACAGGAGCATATACCATAAGATATCAAGAGCCAGGGCAAATTCTGTCAGTTATAAACCAAAATAATTTGTAGCAACCAAGGAAATAATGGAACATTTACACAGTTGAAGAATACAATTATAAAACACAAAGCAATAAGTTATCCTTGATAGTATCAGTAAAAGACAGTTCTTATTGTCAATTGAACTATAGTTAGCCGCATAAATAGAATTTGCAATTTTTTTTAACACGATTTGAAAAAGTTCAAAACACAAGTAAAACCATAGGCTTCCCTATTCCACTACATATAGTCATTAACTTGCCTGTAATATATTATAAATTTGTTTTTTTTTTCACCGATCGACCATTCTTTCTTCCCGAGGATATAGCCAATTAGAAAAAAACAAACAAAAGGGTTTATCACGACATTCTGTCATCGTTGAATTGGTATTAGATAATAACAATTTAAGCAGAAACTCAAATTCATTTTACCAAAATTGACAAAAAATATATATATTTTAATTAAATTCTTATTAGGGCTCGATTTTGAAGTCTGGCATAAAACAGTGACTCACCGATTTTCAAGATAATCCAATGCCGGAAAACGCAAGTTCGTCAACATTCTAACCAGTACCTGTAAAAAAGTTTCAGTTAAATTCAAAGTTATGATTTACCAGTGAAATCACATCTAACATTTAGAACAGCTCAGAACATGATGGGCATGGTTGCAATTTTTCAGAGAAGAACTAAATTACACCCAACTGAGCAAAAAGGAATATTACTACAGTTGTCATTCCCTATAGCAAATTGGATCATAAGAAAAGATTGATAACACTGATATATCGGCCTTATTGAAGTCCAGCACCACCATGTCGACAGAGGCAGTCAGTCCTAGGGGGGCACTTCGATCCAAAAGTGCAGAAATTTTAAATTTTGGTAATCAAGATTTTACCCTGGGCCCAAGAAGCGAGAGACCTGAACGCGGATCAATTACTTTTAGTCCCACTGCAACCGTCACCCTGCATTTCCGCACCACTGCAACCGTCACACAATTATTATAATTCATTTATTTGATCAAAGACAAACTTTATGTCTATAAGGTTCATATAACCGGTCTTCCTACAAAGCAGTTTATTTAATTATCCAGTATGATCTTTCCGTATCTCACCCATTATAAAAACACAGACCGAGGTGCGAGTCCTCCAGAGAACGTTTTTGCAGATATAAACATAAGCGGCATTAGATCTTTTCACGGGTAGACAAAGAATAATCACCTACGGAACAAGTACTGACAAAACCACTTGCCCGGCTCAACCAATAAGTGGACAATAAGTGCAGAAATAAGTGGGAGGAGCTTTTTGTTCGCACCGAGAATGAAGAACCAGAAATCATCTGCGGTAAACTTACTGATATATTATATAAACTGTGCTTCAAAGCAAAATTAATCACCATAATTTTATTTTTCCGATCTGGTAATTTTCTAATACGATAAAGAAGTGAAGGGAACTTGTCTTGAGGAAACTTCAGGATAAAGAGTCAATAATAATTCACCCCAAACAGACACCCAAATGGCCGTTGAAGAACGATATAGAAAGTAGTCAAATGGCTTAGTCTCTTAAAGAAAGAATATCAACTTCAATGTAAATAAATATTTATTTCATTTGAAATAAAAATTAATCCAAACAGAAGCTCCTTTATTAGCAATAACAAAGACAACATAATAAACCATCAAGAAATGCGAAATGGTACAAAAACGAAATTCATGCAAGATAAAGACGGAAGTAAAACTCAAATAAGAAATACACAGGTCTGGCGTTCCTACCAACTATAAAAATTGGCGCCAAGATAAAGATTCTAATTTCCAAAAACGCTTGGCATTTTAATGATCATGAGCAATTCTCAGGCATTTAAGTAAACGTCATATGATTTAGTTACTGCTTTTTTATTAATGTTTTACCGTTAAAAATTGTCATCCATTCAGGATTTACTGTACGCTTCGTTTTACTGAATGTTTAGTTTTAATAAAACAGCTTTCACGGTGAAATAAGCTCTTATTCCAGCTTTAAAATATAACCCAATTCTTGTCATTAACTTAATTATGAAAAAAAACTGACCTGTTTTCATGAGATAGCCAAGGTGCGTAGTCGTGACACAGTGATAGTTAAGACTGATGATGGGATAAATTCAGCGGAGACTTTTTCATCCTTTAGAACCACTAATATTTGAATGCTTGGCTAAACAAAACTACTTTCCAAATATTGCCCATTTCCTTCTGCAGAAGTTTTTCAATTAATCAACTCAAATTTCTTGGCTCTTTACAATATACTTTAAATAAAGGCAACTCTGAAAATCGAGAGAAGCAATCGTTACATATTTAAAACTTTTGAATTGACCGTTTGTCTTTAAGATAATACAACGTAAAGTAAAGTAAAACCCTTACCAAAATAGGTTGAAATAGCAACAACTAAGTTTTATTGTAGTCTAAAATCTACGACGAACGGCCAAAGAAAACTAACAAAGAATCGACTCCTTTATAAATGATATTTTTATTGTAAAGGAAAGACTTTAAACAAAAAGAAACGATCTTATGGGTTTTATTTTATGATGCAAAAAATACATTATTAAACAGTTTAAACCGAGTAAAACACTTGAAAAACACCATTCTTCGCCAAGAACAGCTCCATTCCGGTACCTAAAAAAAATTAGTCCGTTACGATACTATACATAAAGAAATTGATTATAAGGTGTCTTGAAAAATAGCTCAGAACATGATGGGACGTTTATGGAATCTTCAAGATATTCAGACCCGAAAGATTAATCATCACAGCAATTTCCAAAAAAATAAAACACAAATAATATTAATTCATAGCGCCATTCCTATGAACTACTTACCAGAAATAAATATGGTGCAATTCTAGTTATCGTACCGAATTAGCAAGCCGTCAGTTATACAAATTTATTGAACGTGATTTCTAATTGACATGCCATTTTTTGGTAGGATGAACGTTAAATCATCCCGTTCCATTACTAAGGATTACTATCCCTTGCTAGATTGCCTAGTTATAGAATATTAATATATTATAGGCACAAAAACAAATATTTACTGTGCAAATTGTTCAGTTAGCAAAATTCTTTGCTTACTTCCCCTGGCTTTTTCGTCATTAAATCGACCACTCTATATAATCAATATTAAACCTTAAAACATGAATGCGATTAATACCTATTTGCATAATCAACAAGAAACACCTGGCTAAGATTCTTCGAAAAACGTCTCGAAAAACGACCTTGAACAACACACACAAAAAAAAAAACAAAAAAAAACCTTGAACAACACAAAAAAAACCTTGAACGCCACATGAGAAGAATCAGACCAACCCCCAGGAACTCATTTAATCTCCCAACATATTTTAGGTTGCGGGATCAGATTACATAAGGATTGGACACCTATTACGAGATAATAAAATTCCAGTGATAGAAACTATGGCGGAACAAACACTTTCATAACAAATAACTATGAATGAATATATTTTCAAAGAGCACTATCAAAACAAAAACGCGAAAGGTCTTGCAACCATCCGTTAACTAAGGACTCTAACACCATACTAAGCCCTCAGAATTTTTACAGATCAATTTACGACGTATTTTCAGAATGAGCAGGCGGTTCTTCAATATCTCCCATACCATGCCAAGTTAATCTAATGTCATGGAGGAAATCCCAATAAATATTGCTTAAGGGCTATTGACATTGAGATTTTAATAAAGCTGAAATTAATCCCGTTCCGAAACCATGTATCAACAGGTGCTAGTGATCTTAAGGTACCATTCGCTAGACAGATTAAACACTGAAATGGACTAATACCATAATTATCCGATGGATTTTTCTTTATGCAAAATAATGATTGGCTGAGCCTTAACTAAGGCCAAATCAATTAAAATTCTGTTTTGGCTCGATGCCGTTCTGGACGCTAGCTACTGCAAACCGGTTTTGTCCTAACTGATCCCTGATATTAGCCGTAACTTATCCTTGGCAGTAGTAAAATATACTCTATGGGTAACCATATTTCCTGACAATTATTGAGACTCCACAAGCATGTCGTGAGCATGCAAATTTCAGCAGCTAATAACAACATTTTGTCTGAGTCAGATAGGTAAATGAATAATTTCGATAATCCTTCAATCAATCTAATTTGCTGCTCAGTTTATTTAGCTTGACAACGGGAAATCTTTTTTGAATTTTGAGTTATTTTATAGTATCTAAAAAGTGTGCTGAAGTGTACCATTCCTTTTGGGAATATACATTTTGTTTATGAGTGCAACTATTACTCAAATTCAATTTCGACGCTCCACATGAGCCAAGCATTTTCAGAAGATCAAACGGGACACAGTGAAATTTGGACAATATTCACACTTATACCTGTATCCACCAGTATTATACAGTGAATACTGGTGAACACAAGATACAAATCGTCACTTCAAATCAATATTGTCCTACTGCATAAGGAATGTCTTTTTTTTTAATATCCTCTGCCATATATCATACTTTTAAGGAGCTTTTGAACGGTGTAGTTGGCATTTTCTATGTACTGTAGTTTTGCCTCTACTACTTCTGCAATTTTGTCCTTCTGCAGCAAACCACCCGCATTTAAAATCTTTAAACACAATTATCTCGGAAAATTTTTTCCGGTAGGACAATTTGGCTCCGAAGTGACGAAATGTGGATACTGAAACACGAAATGTGGATACTGAAACCAGTGTGAATTCTATGATCATGTAACAATTTCGTACTGAAATAATATCAAATACAGGGAAATGTATATTTTGGTACATGATGATTGAATACGTGCTGTAATTTTTCATATCTTTTGCGCAATTTGAAAGTACATGCTAAAGATCCAAAATAGTGCAGTACACATTAGGTGTTTTTATCACTATTAGCAACCCGATAAATGTTGGAATTCTTAATATACAATTGGCAGTGTTGGTGGGTGAATGTTCGACTGAACATCTTCAAATTGTTCGTCGGTGAGATTTACATGGGCGCCCATCAGGGGGGGGGGCGCTCCCCCCGGGCTGTATGATTTTGCCTTATTTTTATATATTTTTGTTCTGAAATTTCTATTTTATAGCATTAAGTGCCAATTAGACGAGGTTTGTCCCCCCCCCCCTGGAATTCAGCTTATGGGCGCCCATGGAGATTTATATTTGGTATCTCAGCACAATTCCATGCCGACATAATTTAATTGGTTACACTGTAAGTATAAATCAACTCGACACAGTGGTCTATGGATAATTACAAGTAGGGATGAATGGTTCATATTCATCAGCTTTTTTTAATTGACTTACTTGCAACCAGTTAAATGTTTTGTAGCTTTCGTTATACCAAACTCTAGTACTCAATGAAGTTTTTTTTAGTATATTTAGGACTTTAAACCGTTGCCCTAGCTGCTGAAAACTTCTCATGGTCCACTATGTACCACATGACAAGTGATGGTCCATACTGAGCCAGCCTATGGTCCTTACTTGGCCATCGAAAGATGCATACATGTATAATTAGTTTAATTGCTATGGACTCCTTTTGACCTAGCAGTTTTGCTTCTTTTCTTTCCTCCTCGGCTTCAATTTCTGGTTCATCTGGAGTATAAGTTGATATCTGTTTTCCCGCTAAACCGCCTTCTCCTAATAGATTGTTTTCTAAAAAAAAAAGCTTTTACGGAAGGTTTGACCTGTTCTGGAGTGACAATGAGAAGAGGTATTAGTTCCTGTGCAGCTCTTGAGATTCCTTTGTTATTTTCATTTGCCTTATAATCAGACGACATGCTTGGTCCGTTACTTGTCTACAAAAATTTTTCTTAGTAAAGACGTTAGGGTTGAAAGACTAAATGCCAGATTTGGCAAGCTCACTCCGGATACTGGAAAGGACGAATGCACGTGGGAAGGATGTACCAACCAATCCTGCTATACTCTAGATGGTAACCGTTAATCCCGGATTGCTTCGCATCAAATTATCCATCCCTCTCTTGTAAGTGGACTTTCAATGGATAAAAAAAAAAAAAAAAAAAAAAAAAAAAAAAAAAAAAAGTTAAAATCGATTAAACTTCAGCTTTGGCTTAATAATCCCGGACACTAGCTAAATATCTAATATGAATCAGTTTTGTCTCAACTGATTCCTGAAATTAGCTCTCGCTAATCTCGGCATTAGGAAAATATCATTCTAAATAGGCCTTTAGAAAGTTTCATTCAGTCAAAAATATTACCATTATAAAAAGAAGCTTTAAACAAGATGCATTTCTTGATCAAATTTGTTTAACAAGCTCACCTTAATCGTCATTGGCTGTTTCTCCATTTCTTGTTGGTGATCTGCTCCTGTCTCTGCTTTCACTTCTTGTGCGTGAGCGACGATCTCTACATAAAAAAGAGACAATCAGAAGTGGCATCCTAAACTCCATAGGCTAATTTGAAAAACTTCAACGCATATAAAGGTATTCTTGAGGTCACAAAAATAGCCTTAAAGGAAAAGCCAATTCCTCTATTACATCATGAATTAATCAGTTTTTTTACGTCCCAGATACGTTAATTTGTTTTGTTAGTATTATATGGAGTTTTAACTGTTCTGTTTTCTGTAACCTATTTGTTCATAATAATAATAATAATAAAAAATCAAATCGTGGATTAATGGTCCACTCAAAGAGTATGGGTAACTTAGAGTGGAAACTGACACGTGTCGGAAAAAACTATTAATGCCATCTAGCGTTTGGTGACACCAGGGATCAAGCTCCGTAATCCTTTTGAATCAGAAACTGAGATCAGACAATATTACCCTAGTTTTACCAATTTCAACAATTAAATTAATTATTCTTAATATTATACTTGAAAAATTCCAGGTGTCGCCAAACGCAAGATAGTGCTGAATTTGTGTCGACACTACTGCCAGTTTCAACTCTAAGTTGCCCATACTCTTTGGGTCTACCATGAAGGTCATAAGATTTCGATTCATGAACTTACTTCCCAATCTTTGATGAAATGTCAGCTTCATTACATTTGTCAAAAGTCCCTAACCAAAAATGATTTCTACAACGTTCTTTTCAAAGCAGGTATGGAGTTTAAGCATGAGATAACCTACTAAGTTATAATCTGCTAGTTTCAACTGTAAGTTGCCCATACTCTTCGGGTCTACTATGAAGGTCATAAGATTTCGATTCATGAACTTACTTCCCGAATCTTTGATGAAATATCAGTTTCATTAGAATTGTCAAAAGTCCCTAAACAAAAATGATTTCTACAACGTTCTTTTCAAAGCAGATATGGAGTTTAAGCATGAAATAACCTACTAAGTTATAATCTTCAAAAAAAGAAGCTTAGACTGAAAAAGTTTTGAGAATGTTTCTATTATAACATACGGAAATTCTAAAAAAAAAACGGAAGCGTCCCCTCGAACGTCACAAGAGATGGAAGGTCGACGGCCCATGGTGCCCTATGACAGCTCCAGCTGTCAGGATAGGTCTAGTTAATAAAAGAAGACTTCCTCAAGAACAAAGCTTGTCACAATTAAAAGTAGTAAAATAGCCGACAAACAAAAAGAATTGATGTAACCGATTATCTTATGTTAAAAATTATAAAAAGGTAAAGAAAGTCCAATTTATGGCCTAGATCGCATCTATGAAACAAAACGTCATGTGTGGTTGTTTTCTGAAATGACCAACAGACTGAGGGTCAGAAAATATCTTCTCTGCAATTTTTATATTTAAATATAATGTATATAGAACCTTACTTCATTTACAAGCACAAACAAAGCCACATTAACAAAATGCTGTTCCTGACGCGAAACTTGCGGTTCCTTTGCATTCGCCAATCTAGCCAACTCGATTTTTTTATTTTGGCTACATCTCTGAGATTTTCAACAACTAATCAATTACAGTATTTAGATTTATCTCATTTCCAATACAATGATTCATAATCACGTCGTTCCAAAAGCAGCAATATCTTTCGCTTCATAGCACACAACAGCTAACACTAGTTCGAACGTTTATGTCTATTCAATTTGTGGCTAAAAAATCACCATACTGAACAATTTGGTGAAATCAATATAAAATAAGACACAGATTGGCTTATACAAAGGAACTGTTAGCGCTATGAATTTTTTCCTATTGAACTGATGAGTAAAAATCAATATTTAATCTGATCCTTTTCTTGTCAATATTAATTCCACATAGCAAGTAATATGCAACAAAATAATCTGTCACTACAAATTTCGTAAGTAGGAAGCAAATGAAAAGCAGAACATTTTCTTTCTACAGTTGTCGGACAATTTTGTATATTTTGATACTTCTCAAATCCATTTTTGAGCTCGAAATTTCATCGGAAACTGATATATCAACATCACTTTGAACATAACCTAAAACTATTAGGGAGATCAAATGTGCCAAGACGCTGGACTAAAGCATCTAAATCCTGCATGACATTTTCCGTGTCTTTTCAAGTTTCTAAACCACACAAAAACTAATTTTAACGTGAAAGATTTCACTGATGTCCCGTTATCTGACTTTTACCAACTTTTTTGTCAATGAGACATGGTTACGACTCTAGCCAATGGAGAGAAGGGCTTAAGAACCAAAACCGGAAACGAAATCCGAGAGTAAAAGTTATGAGAGGTGACTACAATACTCTCGACATCACCAAAAAATTCTAGTGCTAAGCTATGGTAAACAATCGCTTTCCAGACACAATTTTTTTTATATGTTACAGTTAAAAAGTAATAATAGGTGAAACAAACTTTCAGATTTTCAATATTCGAATCCGAGACGATTCCACTTGGCTCTACAAATTCCTTAAAATACCAAAGCAAAACTGTCCAGAAAGCTATTCCTTACACTGCATCATTTTTTAAATATTATTCCCAAATGGATTCCCTCTCTTAAAGACTAGCTTAACTTTCCAGCAAATTTCAGCAAAGAGATCAGCAAATTTTAGTTCTTTCATAATTAATAGTTTTGAAGCTTTACAAAACAAAACAAAAAATAATTACCTTGAAATAGATCGGGAGCGTGCCTTTTCATCCCTGACTGGTGATCTAAAATAAAACCGCTTTAAAACAAAACAAATTAAATTATAAATTTCTATCCACGCAAAAAAAAAAAAAAAAAAAAAAAAAATGAATGTTACCGAGTCAAGATATAGAATAAATTTCGCGCACATCTGAAAACATCTGCTATGGAGTAGGGTTCACTCTCGAGAGAAATCCAATGAAACATACGGTACTACACTGAAATACAAACGTTATTCTAACAGCATATATGTTACCTTTAAGAGAAGTGTCTAAAGAGACCCTTCTGGCATAGTTACAGTCACAACACTGAAAGCAAGGTGAGGCTACTTTATCAAACCCAACTCGGAAACTCGGAACCCAGGAAAGCAGTTGCATTTTAGTCAAGTCTGATAATTACTTATCCCGAAAACAGAAAGGAAGTTATTCAAATGTTAAAGAGACGGAATTATTATTTTTTCTCAATCGTGGTAAGACTCGGTGAGGAATAGCTGCCCATCAATAGCCCATGCCCCCTATATTTATTTGAAGACAAGATTATTACGTCAGTTAAGCAAGCATAACAAAAATTACCCAGGAGAAAGAGTGGGGAGGTGTCCACAAGATATACCCTACTTACCAGGATCTGATCAGAGTATTTCTCACATCCTGGAGGGGGGGGGAGCTATACTCCTGGCCTGATTCCTGGTGGCGATTACGATGTCAATTCGTGTTATAAATAAGCGAAGGTCCATGAAAATAGTCATGAACAAACTAACTTGCGAGGTAATTGAGTCTGGATAAACAATCCCTTTGCACACACACTTTCTTCAATACTGAAGACAGTATCTGAATAAGGTAAATAAAACTCTAAGATTTCAAAGCCAACTCCTTTAAGATATCAAAAGTTAGTTTGAAATGCAATTTTTATCCTACTACACTTGAATAGACATGTCTCCATCTTTCCCTTAGGACAATAGTCTTAGTGACCGAGTGTCCTTACACAGGATAGAAATTACTGTACCCACCGCTAGCACACATCAATAGCGAAATACTATGATGTCGGCTTAATTGAGTGGGGTTGACACTTCCAAATTTGATACAAAATAATGAGCATAAAGTAACACGGACAATCATAACTAGAAAATAAAGAACATCGAAATTATCAGTTCTTTCCATACGATAACTATAGATAATTAATGCGATCAAAGAAAGAAATGTACGATCAAAATTCTCATAAATAAATTGATATTTTAATAAGGCAATAGATTTAAAAAGGTCTGTCTCTATCGTTCCCTTAGGACAGAAGTCCTAGTGACTGAGTGTCCTTACACAGGATAGAAACTACTGTGCCCACTGCTAGCACACATCAGTAGCGGAATACTATCTGATGTCGGCTTAATTGAGTGGGGTTCACCTTTCCAAAAGTGATACAAGATAATGAACATGAAAACAACATGGACAATAATAATTAGAAGATAACAATATAGGCATTGCCAGTTCTGCGATCAAAGAAACAAATGTATGATGAAAATTCTCAAACAAATTACTATTTTAATAAGTCAGTAGAATTTAAAAGGACCAAAGTCCTAGTGACTGAGTGTCTTTACACTGGATAGAAATTACTGTGCAGCTACTTAGCAAAATATACAAATAAGCCAAATTCATAAACAATATGAGATAAAAAGGAAGGAATAATAATCTTTGACTTTTTTGATAATAAAAAAACATGCATTGTATTAGAACGCATAATTGAAGAACTCGAACATTTTAAAATAAAATGAAAAAAATTATTTTGCAGAGGTTTTAAATATCATGGATAAAAAGAGCTAGTAACAACCAAAATCTGTATCGTTTGGACAGACACGTATTGTGAAAGTGAAAATGAGCAATAAAGCGGCTTAACCTGAAAAATTGCATCAAATGAATCTTTTCCACTCGGCCAAAATTTCTTGCAAAATTGTTTTAGCAGCATAAAGAATAATTTATTTGGTTTAAACACACTCACCCAAGAAAAATGCTAAACCCCCTGTCACAAAAATACTAGGAATTCAGTTATTTATCCATTTTCTGTGCCAGATACGCATTTCCCGTCTTAAAGGAAAGAGAGTGAGGGATTCGAGGATTTTTCGTATGATGATTGTGCACCCTTTAGTAAATTTCTTGTATAGGTAGTTTTTCCAGTCTGGTCACGTATCAAGGCGGACAAGATTTTTGTCTGAAACCCTTATGAATCTGTTACAAAGAGCATAAAAAAGCGAAACAAAATGTATGCATTGTGTCCTTACACATTTTAGACTGCTATGTCCACGTCTACCATGCATCGGAAGCAGGCCCACATCTGCTTTTGGTCCAATGGAGATGCTTTTAACTCCCAAAACCAACACAATGCGAGAAAAAAAAGTGTAGATACCATAGAAGAATAAAGCATCCGAAATTCCAAATGAAGGAACTTTCGGAACCAAGCTGAATATGCAAAGCAAACAGACCCAAGCTTAATATCCATAGAGCAGTTAGCATCAAAAGAATTAAAACAGCGGTTTATGAGAAAATCTAAACAACACTTAAAAGTAATATTAAATCAAATTTAAAAATACAATGCTTGGTAGTCCCTAAAATTACAATACTCATTTGATCTACTTGATACCTTTTTTTAAATAAAAATTAAAACTAGAAAATACATCTGACTTAGAACAATTATGGCAGTAAAAACCGCAAAATAAAAAATCAGGAAGGTTTAAATATCTTTTAACAAGTGTAAATGACATTATAATTTTTTTTGGAAGATTCAGTTAAAAGAAAAATGGAATGATAGGGAATAGCATTACAATAGAAATAATACTTGAAAACTCACCTGGAGCGTGATTTATCTGCCGATCTGGATCTTGAACGGTCACGAGAAGCACTTCGTTTCGCTGACCTACAAAGAAATGCTTTTGTTAAGCTAAGTTCTGACAGAACGCAACAAAAAAAAATGGTTTTTTGAAAAAGGTAGTTCGCTGGGCGAAACAAAAATCACTTGCCAATTCGCACTGAAGGCCATTTTTTTTTTGGCTTAAATTATTCAAGCTCTAATTGGAGGATCTATCTTATGTTATGAACAGTAAGGCTACAGTTATTTTTTTATTTATAAATGTTGATTTCCCCCTTTATTTATAAAGAACTAGGCTATTAATTTCAAAGATTGAACAAACACCCCACATTTTTTACCTGACTAATCAAGTGTTTTTGCCATCTCCTTCCATGCATTTTGATTCCCAGGTCCTTGTATTCTTTGCAGCATATATCAATACAGGATACGATATAATGATTAATATTGATTTTTCAACATCCATTCTCTCACCTCGCCATAAATTTTTTCAACTTCAAGTTAAAGCGTGGCAAATTGATTTTTCTCCGCTTCCCCTTCGGGAAGACTGTGGCTCGGCGAAGCAATATTTGCGCTCTGTCAGAACTAAGCTTTAACGCTATATGAAAACAGACTACAATCTTTCTGATTACTACAAAAAAAAACTTCATAACTAACTTATCCAAAACGGAGAGAAATTCCAGAAATTGAAGCTGATACCATCAATGACTAAGGGCAATTTTTCAAGGAGTTGAATTATTCTCTGATCTTGCATAGAATTCAATGCATTAGAAATACATCAAGAGCCAGGAGAAACTCCCGAAATATTCACAATTTAGTATTTATCAGAAGCCCTAATGCTTTATCAAGCGTTGGATTTTACATTGAATTTATTTAGAGAAATTATTTACTAAATTAACTAGATGAATTATTTCCTAGTATAAATCTTAAATTGAATTTAAAATATAAGAAACACATTGATACCAGGAAGGAGATATCAAAACATTAAAAAATTAGTATAAATAATGAGTGGGTTCCACACTCACCAAACAATTTATTAATTTCCAAACACGTCTCACCAGATATTTAAATATGTTCAAGAAATTGTGAGAATCAGGCATCGCATTAAAAATCTTCTAGGCTTCAGTGCAGATTCTGGCTCAAGTAAATTAACATTATTTTCTCGTTTGAAATAAAGAATGCAAACTCACCTTAGATCAACAATCAAAATATATTACAATTACCTTGAACGGGAGCGAGAAAGAGAACGCGACGCTGAGCGTCTTCTAGACCTGGAACGGGAGCGGCTGCGAGAGCGACGACTACCATTCTTGTCTTCAATCAAGCGAATTCGCCGACCATTTAACTCGGTATCATCCAACTTGTCTATGGCGTTCTTCATATCTCTGTATGTAGCAAATTCAATGCATCTGAAAATAAAGTTGTCAACATTAATGACAAGAAAATTAAATCTATACAGCTTTTCCCCATTTTATGATAGTTATACCTTTGTGACAAAAGTGTAAAACGTGAAAACACGATATGAATTAGAGATTGTTAATTTAGTAAGAAACCATGATTAAAACAAATGCGGTCAGTTTAGCCTAAGGTAGCCTGTTCCCATTTGACTTACAAAGTAATTTCACGTTTATAAAAGAAAAGTTAACACCCTGTCTAAATTATCAGTAGTAGTAGTAGTGATCGGATAAACGACGCTTCTCCACTACTGAGCTCCCTGCCTCGCTAAAATTACCAGTAAATTCTCTTGTGAGTACAAGAGAAAAATTCTCTTGTGAGTACAAATTTTGTGTCCTGTCCCCCACAAAGTTCTAAGTCTTCTTGCCCCAGCCCCTAAAAAACGAAATGTCCATCTCAATTTCCTAACCACGGGGGAGATTACCCTCTGTAAATCACAAAACAGGATATACTGAAAAGCTAAATATGAAATTTGCACATTTAGTGAAACCTAGCAACTATATGCAAGCCCTAGAATGGTTCTCTCAAATTAAACCGTAAAACCTTCCACACTAGCATAACCTTAGACTTAACGTTATGTAATTTCCCTGAGCATATTTTGCTCTCAAGATAGGCAGTGGCAAGTGGTTTCGAACTCTACATAGAATTTTACCCAACGTAAGCTTACGTTGCCTTATTGAGGTCAACGTAATAGCAAAAAATTTAAATTTCCGGAATAACAATCAATAGATTTTTACAATTTTCCGGTCTTCCATACGAACGTGAACATCTGTCTCCATTACACATTTCAAGTTTTGACCAATTTGTTTATGACAAGAGATGCTGGTATATAATGAGGATTTTTATGAATCTTTACGTTAGCCCACAATAAGCATATAAACAGAATGATGTCGTCTATAATTACTTCTTATACGAAAAAATGGATACTTTTTAATTTTACTCTTATGATTATTTCAGGCTTAATTTTCTCTGAGCGCTACGAGCAATACAGAATTTTCCTAAAAGTTGGAAATAAAAATTTCTGTTAGCTCACGGAAAAACAACTGTTAGTGACATTTGTAACTAAAATTTTTTAACACTCCGGAAAAGGCACATGAACTTCACTGACTTGATGTGTAACCAAGGCCGTATCCACGAAAGGGGAGAGAGAGGTTAGGAAAACTGACCCCCCTCCCCCCGAAAGTTTGTCCGACTCGTAAAAATGTATCTAAAATGAATATAAACTAATTTTTTGTTTGTTTATAAACAAATTTTGATGCGTTTAAGAAAAACTACCCCCTCCCTCAGAAATAATCCTGGATACGACCCTGGAAAGCGACATTTCAATTTGGCAGCAATTGAATAGCACTAAATTATAGATTGAAAAATGGGCACACGGCAGACAACTTACCCCTCATTTTTGTTTCCTTTGTGTGCATCAGCGTAGGTAACTTCTCCAGCACTGCGCATGTAATCCTTCAAATCCTGCAAGGGTTGACATATTAGCAAAACAAAACTCTGAACTTCATTTTCAAGACTAGCAGCTTCAAAGCAAATCTCGTCAACACAATTTCATAATAAACAGAGTGCATGCATAATTTTTTTTTTTAACTTCTTTTCTTTTTAATTCATAAATTCTTCTACAAACATAAAACAGAAAACATAACTAAAATGCTTCACAAGCTCTTGATGAAAAACTCAACGTTCAAAAATATATAAAGTAAATTCAGTCATAAGAATAATTAACAAATTTAAGATATCCAGAACAAATTTTTTTTTGTTCTTTTTAAAATTCCATCTCTGCAAAGCAAGAATCCAAAACAGCTTCAGACGACAAAAATTAGTAAAAAGTAAAAACAATCAATTAGTTACATGTGTGACAATTAACATTTTTGTCTTTAATTTACCATGAAGTGTTTACTCAGTGGATTTGCTTCTCATAGAGAATTTTTTTGTTAAATTTTCTTTTATAATTACGACACAAATTGAGTGATTATTTTTAAACACGAGTTTTAATTGCTTATTATCTAAACATAAAAATGATACAGCGAGCCGGTATTTCCAAATGTACAACCTTGAAAAATTACCTTTATGAATTAAATATGACAAAGGCCCTCGAGGAAGAAGAGATAACCCTTTCACGACTTTGGTAACCAGAGATGACATCTGTGGCTCAATTTCGGGTATGGAAAATGAATGAAACTTGCTAGACGTCTGAGGTCTTAATGGCATGAATTCTTCTTGGTATCTTCTATTTTTGGTAATTTCTTTTGCACTACATCCAAGAAGAAGTCAAGTAAAGAGTTCACAGAGTCATGTAAAAATGTTTCTCAAGTCCAATGAAAGTAGAAAATAGAAGTCTCAGTCTTGGTCTAAGAAGTCAAAGTAGAGAACTAAGGAAATTTTATAGGAGGTGAAACTAGCACTGGTGTCGAGAAGAGAAATCAACCTACGCCATCTGGTGTTTGGCGACTTTCTGAACTAAAACTACTATATGTCTTTTTGGGTACTTCAAAATACAGAAAAAAAAATAAAAAAAAAAAAAAAAAAAACGAACTCTGTCTACGAAACGGCCTACTATCTTAACTAATTAACCTGCTTAACATACCAAGATATCCAAGGTTTACTGTATGCAGACTGTGTTTGACTTAGAATAATTCAAGAAAAAAAGAATGCTAATGAATTATATTTCATATGAAATTTCAGCTTTAATCATGTTGAATTGCATACTATCTTATCAAATATCAAAAGTCTTCAGTTTTCCGTATTTTTGAAGTCATTCTACACTAGTCACGCGTCAACCCAAAATCAATCCAATCTTTCATCCCTAAATTCTATGACTATTTACCTTAGTTCTGCCCTAGGAATGACGTATGGACGGATGATAGATAGATTTATCTATCAATAAATAAAATGACATCATTTTTCTACAATCCTAAAAAGGACTTACGCCCGATTTGCCTCTCACCCACTCAGACTATGCGTCTTGGCTTTTTCTACAATTAGCCATGGCTTGATACCCACAATTACTTGATCTTAATTCTAGTCGTTCTCACATTGGGTCGGCGGATACAAATTCCTATATGCATTAACGGGACAAATTCTTCCTGGTTCTTCAATATTTGTTTATTTCTTTTGTCCTACATCCTAAGTCGGGCGAAAAATTGACTGAAGCATAAAAATTCGGAAAATCTAATGAAAATCCGAACTGGAAGTCGATTCCAACTACTGGAAGCAAGATCTTGATAAACAGATGAGCATAAGTGAAGCCAAATACGAGTAGTCAAGTCTAAGGTCAAAAAGTCGAATATTACGTACAGCAAGTCTGAGTACAAGAGTTAAGTTCAAGTAAAGAGGTCTGGCGTAAATATATATATATAAAAAAAAAACAGCGGAAGTACAAATGAAATATTTACAAATTAACGTTTAGATTTTTCTTTAAGAAAATCTAGCACCAATTTAAGCTTATCCCAGCCCCTTAGAACGAAACTGATCTTAAGTAACATCTATTTAAAAATATATCATTATTAACAGTTCAAATATAGAGCTCAAATTCGTCTCACGACCCCCCCCACAACCCACCCAAAAATTAGCAAAAATTCAGCTTTAGATTTAAAACTACCAATTTAAACCATATTCTTTAACTCGAACGTTTAAGAGTTAATTTAAAATTGAGGTATATATAATTAGCAAATCAGAATGATTTAAATTAGCCATCATATAATACCCAGAAACCCAACCAAGATTCTTCATGAATGGCACAAGACGAATGCTGTAACAACACCTCAGAATTCTAAGATTGATTGGACCCTCTCTATTGAACATGACCGCTCGGCCTTGGACCTCAACTGTCCTCTATATGACCTCGTTCGACTTTTTGGACTGATAACAACTGACTCAAAAGGGGGCTTGTTTGGAACCTCATGGTCACATCGCATCCATGGTTCTCGAGGAGTCTTGGTACCCGTCATCACATCTCAAATGAACTGTGATTTTAAAATACAAGAAATTAATATTGGTTCAAAACCAAGAAGAAAGCTTACAACTTTAGATAAGAAAAAGAATTTTTACAACAGCAAGACAAAATGATATTATTTTTGACTAAAGATGAAATAATGGCCAATCAAGAGCGTTGGAATTATATATCAGACATCATTTCCTCTAATTTTTTTTTTTTTATTTGATAAATGCCTAAAAACAGTTGTGGCCCAGAAAAGACCTTGACAATATATATATATATATATATATATATATATATATATATATATATATATATATATATATATATATATATATATATATTTATTCAAGCAAAAAACCGGATACAAAGCCAAGAACAGGCAACTTGATTGGTGATGCAGCTGTACCAATATTTTGCTGAGTTATACCTATGCACAACATCAGAGTAATTCACTTTACAGATACAAACTAAATCAGCAATACAAACATTTCAATTGGAAACTGTCAATATAGCTAGCTTTAAAAACATATAACAAAACATTTTCAAAATGTTTTATGATATTATATTTAATTCAGCTTATAACCAATTAAACCCTTACACTAAGCTATAATTAAATCACAGCGTTTTCAATTTAAATAGAACTCAGTTCACAACTTAAAAATGGTAACGAGACTAATCCCTCTTTTCTTTACAAATGCTGTAGATAGACAATAGCAGCAACAATGGATCGCAATAAATCATCATTCACAATAAATAAAAAAAAAAAAAAAAAAAAAAAAAAAATGGATAACGTCTTTTTACCCACTTAGGCCTTACCTGCTTTTTCAAGATACTCATACGCATTTAGATGAAAAGCCAATTCTTGTTGCATTGTCAAAGAACAAGAACCCAAAACTAGATAGCATAACACTGTTTTTAATACTTATTTCCTAATAGCTCTTATCTTTGGAAAATCTAGATATTACAGAAGATTTTTTTTTGACATATTGTGCACAAAGCGAAAAGTAATTTCTGTATTTGTTAATTTACTAGCATTTTGAGTGCTCATGCAACCAGGTAACGAACTCCTCTACTCAAGTCTTGACAATGATTACTTTCTTATTAACAGCTCTTCTCTTTGGAAAAGCTATGTACTGAAATGGGCATTCCCATCAGATATATATATATATATATATATATATATATTATATATATATATATTATATATATATATATTATATATATATATATATATATATATATATATATATATATATATATATATATATATATATATATATATATATGTATATATATATATATAAAGCAGAGATAGACATAAATTTCTTTTCAGAGGTTAAAAGTATATGGCTTGACAAAGGAGATTTTTTTTTTCCAATACAGCATTTCAATTAAAGATTAAGATACATTTTACATATTGTTTATAATATTGGTGAATATGAATGTTGTGATTCTTCTTTTTTCTTCAGTATTAAAAATGTTAGCGTAACTATAACGTATTAAAATTCCAAACATTACACATCAGGGTCATGGAAAAGGGGGGAGGGGGTATAAAATTTAAAAATGTATAGAAGTAAGAAAATAAGATACATTTAAATCTAGGTATTAAAAAAAACTATATCCTGGTAGGGCTTGCTCCACCCCCGGGAAATTTCCCGACGGCGCTCATGATCTAGGTTCTTCTAGTAGTCAGTTTGGTTTACAAATACTACAAGTTACTTTACAAAATATCGGTCAAGAAGCAAATACAAAAAAAAAAAAAAAAAACTACTAACCTATTCAGTTCAAATCCCCAAATAACGTTTGTGCTTTTAAAAAAGGTGAATACATCACCTGATACAAATTCTCATCTTTTAGTGGCAGAAAATTGTTTCCAAAGCCTCAATTTTGCCGATGCAACCTACCACTAGGATAGAATGACAATTCGGGTAAGTTATTATGGAAGCACGTTAATTCTACTACCAACAAAAGACACATAAATTATTTCTCTTTAAGACTAATTTAGATATTCCGATTGGTCCTTAGCCTACGATGGTCAGACAATCTTATTATGAATTTGGGAATTGAGTTATTTAACGGAGAACAAGGATAAACAGCGTCTAAGTTCAAAAATATACTTTAAAAATCACAATTTTTTAGAGACAAATGAATGCCTAGTAGTTCAAATTGGTGGGAAATTCAAGTTAAATTACAGGAAGAAAAACTTAATCTACGACAAAAGCTTACCTGCCAAGAAACGCGTGAAGAGAGATTTTCAACTATTAGACGGTATTCGGTTCGAACCGGTGGTCCATATCTGAAAGGAACAAGAAATTCATTTCTTTGTAACGACGAGATACAGGTTAATCAACATACTTGACAACAATTTCTATGATTAGTAAATAGCCCACGTTACAACAGAAAACCTCAAGTAAAATTGGACTGCTAGTCCAACTAACTTTTAAAAAATGAGGCATTGGAAAAACAATTCATTTTATTAGCAAAAAAGAAACTAAGAAAAATACTTGTAATGCAATAGCAGAAATATTAAGTATAAGGCTTCAGATAAAATTCGACCATCCGTAAAATATTAAAGAAATGTAACAGTTGCGTTAGTGCAATACTTCAATGTAATAAACAAATAAGCGGGTTTCTCTTGTCTTTAGGAGTGACTACAGCTCCGTTTAGATTGTGTCATTCCTTTTCAACACAATTCTTTCCAATTGAATCAAGATTCTGGCTTTTAGATTATGATAAATTCTGAAAATTGTTGTGCTTGTGTGAAGAAAAGATGACTTTATTTAAGTCAAATCTTAAAAACAATAAATCGACAAACAAATGCGATGACCCATTGCATTAGAAGGGTAAACCTCCCAAACAACGAAAAAACAAAACAAAAAAAAACACTTGATTAATATTAACATAATAAAATAAAGTATGATTCACAGAAAAAAAATCTGCAAGTCCAATGAGTTCACGTCCGATTCTCCATCTTACAGAAAATCAAACATACCCATAGGACTTTACAGCTGTTTATGACAATTCGCCAGTACATATTTGTGACCAGTGCGCCCATTAGAATAATGAAAACGTGTGAAGTAGAGAAAAATTGTCTGTATTTTCTGAAGTACAGAAAAAATATAGTTCGAAAATTGCTGCAAAGGCCTTTCCAAAATAAAATTTGCTTAGTTTGGAGCACGAAATAAAAGACTCTGAAAACAAGGATATAATTGTTTGTGTATTTATCTCACTATAGTTCATTTACGTTTATAGTACTTTCCATTCAGCTAGGATTTCCCTGAAAGAGACTAGATCCATTATAACGAAAGGGAAAATAGAATTGAAGATGCAATGAAAGAATTTTAATCACCTTTAGTTACGCCAATGTTTAGTTAACATGCGTTCACGGTCAGGTGTTTTCTTGCGTGCAACAATTGAACCTATTCCCCTCTCCTTATGTATCTATTTAACAAATAAAATATTTGGACATCTTTCGTTAAGCCTGAAACTTTCTCCAATAGGTGCCCAACACGCATCAAATTACGTAAATTGTTTTTAGGACGCTCGTAAATACTAAATATAGGATATTTTGTGGGGTTCAATCGAAATTCATTACGGCCACTTATTACCGATTGGTCGAGAATATAAAAATAAACGAAAAGGGCTTATTTGTACATAATGTAGGGGGAAGAGGACATACACCCCCGAGCAAAAATCAAATGAGGAAATCATAGTAACTGTATATTCTTTAATAAGTGTATAGATGGTTTTAAAAGCATTATATAGGTTATCATTTTTTTTCTGTTTTACAAACAGAACACATTTCCAGAATTATGGATAATGTAAAACCCTTTTCAGTGGACAAAAATAGAATATGAACAAGTATCTCCAATTGTTTATCAAAATACTCGGAATTATCAGGGGGGTTTTAAATGACTAATTGTTTTTGCATTTTAGGATACCTCAAAGCCACGGACGTCAAGCAAGAACGGCTATGAACAAAAAATCTGACGTTTAGAAAATGTATGTCATTAAAAAAAACACCTTTTGGATTTCCACTTCCAGAACTTTTGTATTTTCACTTCCAGAACAGATCTCACAAAGTATATTATTGTTACTTTTAAGTCCCCCGATTTCAGTTCATAGCCCTGCAGTACTTTATTAAACAGATTAAGTAGATTTTTAGGCATCAATATAAATAAAAACATCAGAATCTTGCAAAGTAATCATTCTCAAGTGAGAAACTACTCATACAATCTAACAACAGCAGAAATTGATTTTTGAAAAACAGCAAACTTATTAATATTTCACTGAAGTTTGATTACTTTCACATATCCTCGACTATTATTGTACTGTATAATTCATGTAAGGCGTCTACAGGTAAAGTTGCCAAGCTTCAATTGTTCTTTTTTAACGAAAACAATTTCCCACTAAAATATATTTCAGTTTATAAGAGCTTGCTTTCTTTTGTATCTGTTGGAAGTTAATCCAAGAATATATAAATCACATAAAAACAAGATCTTTAGAATTTCATGAAGTTGGCAACACTACTTGCAGACGTTAGCAACAGAAAAAGGGAGTGTTGCACAAATACTTTTAGGCTCCAAATAATACTGAGCCACCCCAGTCAGTACATACACCACCAGTAGAAACGAGTAAAGAGGCTTATAGAGGATAGTTTGGTAACATTCCCTTTTTACTATATACTTTTTTCTTACTTGTCATCAAATCTTCTGTCACCGCGACCCCTCTGAAAGGAACCCCTTCTAAATCCACCTCTAAAGCCTCCTCTTCGATCATCTCTGCGATCGTTTTGAAAGGCGTCACGAGGCGTTCCCTTCGCATTTTCAACTGAGAGTCTGAAAACGAATTTCACATCAGATATAGAATATAATACAAAATAAAACTGTGTTCTTACTTGTCCATCCACTGTTTCCTTTCACGACGAGTAGGAGGATAACGGCTAGAGCTATAACGCCCCCCACTGCCACCGCCGCGTGCAGTACCCTTGGCATGTTCGATAGCCAGCCTGGAAGGATCAATTTCTTACATAATAATTAATCAGGTCTTATCCACCCCAACCCTTAATCCCATCAAGATATTGATGTACAAAAAGCTGGGCTCTTATTATTTTTGGGGGGAAATGGGACAATAAAATTTAATTTTAACAGGAAAAGTAAACCCAACTTAGTAGACTATTTTAAGTGTATGTTAGTTAAATGGATCTTGTTATTCATATTTTGAACTTTTACTTCAGCTATTTCCTTACATCCAAAGGAGGATATCAACCCAACGATAAGGAATCACTGCCCACTTGACTAACACTTTTACCATTTTTAAGTCACTGCCATATTTTTATTTCATTCATTCAGCTGCCCATCCTAATCAATACCAGTACTTCAATGTACACTAAAACAAAGCTGAAATTAATCGTTCCTTCGCGTGTAATTCTTCAAGCTGCATTGAATAGTTCAGCTGTAAAACATCTCAAGTTTTGCTAGAAAAGAATAAGCAAGAGAAATAATAGATTATTTTTTTTGTAAATTTCTGCATTTTTTGTGTCAAATACGCTGATTCAAGAGGGAATTTGAGGGTGATTTTTAGAAATATGTCAATAGGATTTTTACAGTAAATCAATTAATAAAATAAATATGAGACAACGGTTCGTAATCGCCAAAAAATTTTTTTTTTTTTATTACCAAAATCAAGGATCCCCAAATTGGCTAACTGGTCAGATGTGGCAATTAGGCACTTTAAAAATATCATTTTTCGTTTCTTTTTTTTTTTGCAAAACTTTGCAAGAAATGCGCAAAATTTAGTTTAGACTCAATTCCTTTTCTGTATTAATTATGGTCCTCGATCTATTCGAGCATCCTTGATCAGGTCTTATGATCTGAAAAAATCAAGAGATCTCTGATTTAAATGAATACAACAACATAAACCACAATGATAAGAAGCAATAAGCAATATATAAGCAGTATATAGGGTAACAATTCTGTTAACACAAACAATAACTTGTTCTTTTAATTTTTGCGTTCAAGTACACCACCATATTAATCTACATCTGAAGTATAAAGTATTTATTTAGTAGTATGAGATACAAGGCCGTTTCCAGGGAGGATTAGGGTGTTATGACCCCCCCCCCTCCCCCCAAATGTTTGTCCGGCTCTTAAAAACGTTACAAAAATAAATAAAAACTATTTATGCGTTTTTTAGGTTTTTTTGTAACCCATCCCCCGAAAAATATCCTTGATACGTCCCTGATAAGAGACGGATATGAATCGTCAAAAGGAAATTTAGCATTTATTACGGATATTCGGAAAACAGTCAATATTATTAGTTTAACAAAGCAATAATAGTTCATCAAATAAGAATTATTGAAGCATATTGAAGACAGGGATACATTTTGATGCAGCACATATTGAATATTCTCTGAATGCACAAATCACTTACTGAACATTCCAATTATAATGGCTGTCCCGAAATTTTGGCAAAGAATCCTGCCCCCCAAAACTCTGTTCACTGCAAAAGAAAATGCAGGGAAACAAGCACTTCAGATTACAATTAAAGTTTAGAATAATACAAGCTACTAACACAAACATTGATGACCACAGTTTGTCATCTATGTTTTCAGAAGTTGCCAAAGTGATATTTCTTCAATTTCTGCTTGTAAAATCCACATTTTTAGGATATTAAAACTAAATTAAGAACAGGCTTAGCTAAAAACCTGACAAATCGTGAAAAGTATATTCGGCGTGCTTTGACAAATCTTATATTTGTCCCGTGATCATGCTCTTTGTTTGAGATCCGGAAGCATTACTTCTGCCATTGGCTAAAAATTGTGTTGATACTCCATGTACTTTTGTAGCTATAAATTTTCCCTTAATTTATCCCAGCACTATTATAAAGAGACAATTATTGCCAAAATATGGACCTAGTGATATTATGCAACTTCAGAGGGTACTAAATGAGTTGTCAAAGATGTTTTTTTTGGAGATACAATCAGGCTCACTGCATAATCTTTAAGTTGTTATTTCCCGCTAGAAACCCTTTGTCACTAATTTTTGCCTGTTAATCGTCTTGTTTCTAATTTTGTGGCTCTACTGTTTAACAATTTTGTATAGTAGGTAAAAAAAATTACTATAATAATGCAAAAGCACAGAATATGCAACTTAATCATTTATACAGGTCATTAGTCATTAAGCGATTTAGGTAAAATACCCTTAAAAAAACTAACCTTTCTCCCATTAAGTCTTTCCCATTGAGATCATAAACTGCATCATCAGCATCACGTGGATCATCAAACTCCTAATAACATAAATGGTTCATTAAAACCTAACAAAAAGTGCAATAAGTAAAACAAAGAGCTAAAATAGATACTAGTACCTTCAGGTTTCTGTAGAGTGGTGTTTTCAAATTGTGGTCAATGAAACCGGGGGAGGGGGGGGAGGTCCACAAAGCGGTCGCAATTGGGTCCAAAATGGATCTCAGTGTTTCTGATTGTATACTTGCACGTTGCACTGCGCCATTATAAAACATACATGTGTTTTACCAAACCTATAATTTTTTCTTTTTAATTGCTTGTCAAAATAGACACCACATTTTTTATTTATGCTGACAAATTATTTGGAAAAATTTATCCAAGAAGGCAGGGCTCTTGTTAGGCTACTACCCTCACATTTCTTAGCTTGTGCTCACTTTTGGAATTTTACTATTTTTGGAACAAATTATATTTCCTGATAAAATTCCATACATCTGCCAATTTTGGGTAAATTCCATATTTCCAGCGCATTATGACAAATTTGATTCTATTTGTTCCTTTTTACTTAAAGAGTTGAAGAGTTCCAGCTTAGTTCTGCTTTATGTTGACAAATAGTTCCCAAAACATGTGAAAATATTTCCCCATATCCAGTCTGAAATACAGTACGAACAGACGAGAAAACCTATTCAATACTTCTTAAAACTGAGATTTGTTCATGAAAAAGGGAGAGCTTAATAGAAGGTACTTGCAACTACACCTTAAAGCTAGTATTTCAAAAAGAATTGCTATTAAATTTTTGGTTAAGATGTTGAACGCAGTATCAAGCCTATTTCCAAAGGGTTTTAATATTACTTATGCCCTTCCCTATGAGCTTTGCTTGTGTAACTATTGTCTCTGCTTCCACTGCTATGGAACCAAAACACCATAATAAATTAGATGTAAAACTTGTCACAAAAGTCACATCCATCACTCAGTTACAGCTGAAATTACGTTGTAGTGAAAGTGCCTTTTTGTAGTGCCAAAGTGTGTTAAAAGCCCTGCACTACGAACTGACAATAGGCAAAAACTGTAGAAATTACACCAAGATCTAAATCTAAAAAAAAGAATTCTGATTCGAACTTCCATTAACGAAATTTACCCTTGAAAACAAAAAGATCCAAGCAACATACGAGTTTAATTATAGAAAGGGTCAGTCTTGTGATAAACCAATACAATCCACAATAACAAAGCTTGATGACATTAACCGCTATTTTGAGCAGCAGATAAAATTTTTAAAAATACATTAACTTTGAGGTAAATTTTTCGAGTCACATTATCTCACAGGTTCAAAATTTTAAGCTAGACTATGGCAATGTGTGCTCAATATAAACAAATGATAAGAATAATTTGGTGATGTTTGTCTCTGTCTTGAACAATAAATAACAGTATGAACATGCGTTGGTAATATAGCAAATAGTTATCCATGCTCAAAGCCCACTGTCTCCATTCATCCAATAGAGGCTTTATAATCCCTAAATGTGTTTCTAGTGATGCCCAACAATCTCCCATTTACACATTTATTATTCAATGGAACTAAATACCATACAGTGTTGAGCTAGCCACAAGTTTCCATATGCTGTACAATAATGTAACAAAACTTGAAAATATAATTTAACCTTTCAACTCTTAACTAATTTGTTTTAATTATCTATGTTTTTTTCTGATTTCAGTCACTTTAATTTCTTTCTTTTTTTTGTCATGGTTCTTAACAAGTTCTCTTCTAGGATCTTTAATGTTATTGATGTTATATTTTATTTTTATTCAAATAAATTAATTGAATTCAATAATGCTAGGAGCATATTGCAAATAGTTTCACCAACTTAATGAACATGCATAATTATTGTGCCCTTTTGAATGCTATTTGAACATAAATAATTTTTTATGTAAATAAAAAAAAAACTTGTGAACCCATTGAAATTTTGGTACTACCAGAAAATACTGTTAACATACACAACTAAATATTACATAAATTTTGTTTCTGTAAAAGAAAGCTCTGAAGCACATAGCTCTGAAGCACAATAAGCAAATAATTTGGATAGGCTAGTGAAAGCTAAAAACTACAAAATCATTTACATTAAGCTCATTGGACACAGGGTTAAGAGTCAACCATATGATTTTATGCTAGAGAATTGAGGATAATAATTTACTTAAATTGACAGTCTTTCATATTTGTTTTTATTATCACAAAGTGAATTCCTTAACTGATTCAAGTTCATACTAGCAATTCAAACTTGAAAAAATTGTGTTAAGCCACAGCCAAAATGGGAGCAGAAGCAGTGTTGTCCAAAAGAAGGGATAACTACCTGTTGCTATTGTCTGCTAAAAAACTAACAAACAAAACAAATCACTTACCACAAAACAATAGCCTTTCTTCATTAGGACTTCAACAACCCGTCCATATCCTCTAAAGAATCTTTCAACATCTCTTTCTCTGCAACCTCTGGGTAAATTGCCAACAAAAACTCTCTTGCTATTGCCACCCATCTTGAGAACCTAAAGATAGTCCTCAGTTTAATGTTATGCTAGTATTTTCAGATTCCCAGTATTTATTAGTACATATTTACACCAGATATTTGAATAGCCTTTGTCATTCACAAAAAAAACCTAATAGCTGATTTGGGTATAATCAGTACACAAATACACAAATCTACTGTCAGTCACTTTTGGGAACAGAAAATATAAGGTTACTAGAAAATTAGAGCAGAGAAACCTTGAAATTTTTGCATTTTTAATACAGTAAATTAGTCTTTAATAAGTTGCATTTAGACAGTAAATCCCAGATTTTGACAGATTAATAATAAAATTAAAAATAATAATAAGCTGGAATAGCATTTGAATTAATGTAAATTTATTACCAAGAATACACTTTGAAAGTAGTTGGGCCTGACAATAAATAAGGACACTGTCAAGTTGGTATGTATTGCAAGTTATGTTGTACAGTAGACTGTCTACCAAAATTTAACAGCATTTAGGTTCTTCACACCATTCTTTTATACCAAAGTCATCAAACACGTTACAACTCATTCACCAGGCCCTCAGTGTTAGATGGCCATCTCTATGACAAATGGCACACTAGCATATGTTTCCAGTGCCATGGGAAACTCCCAAAACTGCAAAATTACTCAAATGGTATTTCCTTAAAATTTTGGTAGAATTTAATAGATCTTATGATGTGTCAACAATTTAAAAAGCTAACTAGAGGCAAGTTCTAAATAAGCAAAGATAAAAAAAAAACTTTCACTAATTGTTAAGTTAAGTGCTGTTTATTCAATGTAACTATGGCATAAATAGTATGTTCCTTGTGCTGGTAAGGTTTTCAATCAATGCTGGTAACACCAAGGAACTCCCAAAGTTGCCAATTTGCTCAAGACCAAATCCAGAGGGTTATTAGGTCTCCACCCAAAAGGCATCTTGACTCATAAGAGCAACAAAATGCATGTAAACAATTTTTATGCATTTTTGGAAAGGGCCCAGAACTTAAATACAAACCCTCTTCCCCCAAATAGAAATCTCCTTTAAGCCAATTTTTAAAGTTTTCCTAAGAGGTAAGCTTGCCTGAATATTTAATATTATTATCAATTTTGTAACTAAAATAAAATTTTCTTTATTCAATTACAACAAAAAACACACCAAGATAACCTAACTAAAAATCTAAGATTTAAATACATGGATGACTAATTCATAAGCCAACAAAAATTGCTCATCAAACGCTGCAAAAGTTCTTAATTGGACAAGGCCTACCTAACAAAAAGCAGCAAGTAGGCCAGCAGATTTTAGTTCATTTTCAAAGGCATTTGATTAAGCAAAGTGATAAGGCAAATACAAATGCAAGTAGACAGGATCAAACATTCAGTTTTGCTGAAGAAGATTATGAAAGCTTTAACTTCAGCACAGGTTGGCAGCTTGTGAGCAAAAGAGCAGTAGATGCAAGCACAGAAGAAATGCTATATGATACTCCAGAATTAGAAAAGGAGTTGTATGGCAAGACTTAAAGATGGTAGTCATTTTTTCCTGTCTATCCCAAAAACAGGCTAAAATCAATAACCCTGACAGTGACAGTACAAAAGAGGATATAGAAGCTGGACTGCAGACACTGCGTGTGGTCTTAGTACCAATGTGACATCATTTTTCATAGAAAGTTACCAGAGTGCAAATCAAGATGATAAGAGCAAAGGACAATGAACATAAAGGCAAAGAAAACACTTTTGAGAGATCTGCATATTGCCCCTGAACTGCTATAAAAAGAACCAAAGAAGACTTCTCTCATCAAAAAAATGGCATAAAGAAACCAGTACTAGTGCATTATATGGGCACTTCTAAAAAGTCGAGTTTGGTTAATGCTAATGAAATAAAACAAAATAGGATGAATATATAATAGTTAATAAACAAATTTGGGCTATATATTTGCACATTAGGGAGGGGGGGGGGGGGGGTAGGCATAGCATATATTAAAAATGTAGCCTAACCTAGGTACCCCCTCCTAAACCCTGAAGAACAACAGTTTAAATATCATGAATGCAATGAAGACCCCACTTTGCATTGTGTGGAAAGTGTAAAAGAAAGAAATAAGAAAGCCAATCAAGCTTAGAGGTCAAAGAAAAAAAAAAATCTAAAATCAAGATCTTGAAGCAGATTTAGAATTTGGGAAAAAGAAATAAGTATTATTGTTTTTTAACTTGTCTTTGTTCTAAGCAGTAACATAAAAATTTCTTTTCTTCTTTTTTTTTAAGTGCCAATTTAGTAAGTTCCAAAATATTCATGCTTTAAAGTTATTTGCAACACCCGTTCCTTTTTTCATTTCTTGTCAAATGGCTATCCATTTCTCCGGCAAGCTTATATTATTATTTTATCATCAAACGAGCAATCGCCTCCTGTAATCAAACAAGATGTCAAGAAATTTTTCTCACTATTTAACCCTCGGAGATATAAGCACTAGCTTCTCTTCAATGAAGGAATTGCGACAAGGAATCAGACTAAGAGGCGATAGTTCATTCAAACGGTGCTATAATTCCAGTGTAAGATAAGAATTTAAACGGAAAGGTCGCGTGAGATGAAAGAAAGAAAATCAAGCGACGCCAGCCCAGCATTAAGCATTTCTTAAAGATTGCAAAAACCAGCAATGACGGTAAGGAGTTTACTACTATTCTGACAATAGTTTGTAATTAGTGGGTTTAGAAGCACGCACGTGTCACTAGTAATTAAATGCAATTCCCAATTTAGATTAAAGACGACCAAATCTTAATTTGGAAATCTTCTTGTAAGAATTTTTCTTAGCTATGATCAATTAAAGGAAACAGTAAAAATGATCATTATTTGGGTGGGATCAAACTTTTTTGAAAATTAATCTTTTTCTAGATCCCAAAATGGGATTATTAATAGTTCATTCATTTTATGTTCTATTTCTTGTGTAACTATTAGCATGGTTAATGTTGGAATACCTTCATACTCCCATATTTCCAGAAACAAAAAGTAGAATCCCGCAAAAATTTCTTTTCTTCTTTTTTTTTAAGTGCCAATTTAGTAAGTTCCAAAATATTCATGCTTTAAAGTTATTTGCAACACCCGTTCCTTTTTTCATTTTACTGTGTGAATTGATCATAGAGCCATTCTAGAATTTTTAGCTGTGTCTCTAAAATTCAATACTTTTGAAGGGGGGGTGGGCAAACTTTGACCTACCAAACAAGTCATGTACGCAAATAATTTAATTAACAAAATTTAATTGTTTTCAGTTTTTACGAGGAAAACGAGTTTTTGCGACCATTAGTAAAATTGGGAGGAAAAATGTTCCAGGAACAGCGAGATAAGTAATAAAATGAGTAATTTAACGATTCAAGGGCAATCTTTGAAGCCTTGGAACAGTCGGGTAGAGAGCATTTTCTTGGTACTTTACTGTTAAGGTCACACTACATGATGCTCCAACAGAGGGGCTAATAACTGACCATCGCAGGTGTCCCTTCCTTCGTGCCTCCGGCACACCTGAAACAGCGTGTTACTGGAAGCGAAGGAACACAGTTTTATCTTTGGCTTATGGAAAGCGTACGGCGCATTTTTTACGACGGCAAGCTTTCTCCTCCTGAGAGGTTATCTTTACTTGGTTGTGTTGTTTACTGCGTTCAACATTGGAGATCCTGGGTCCTAAAAAGTGGACATTATGCTTTGAACAAGAATTTTATTAAACAAAACCTTTACCATTGCCTAGAGATAAATATGCATTCCCTAGTGCTTCTCATTTGTCTATTCAAACGGCTTGGACTCGAACGTCTTTTCAAACTCTCCAACATGAATAGCCAAACGTGTGAAGATTTTTTTAGGAAGATGCAGTCTCAAACCAGCACTTACAGTACTGTAATAAACTTTTTGTTCCTCCAACTTCTACATCAAATTCGTCGATATGAAAGTATAACGGATTTTGAAGCTCAATATTCTAATGAACAGTTGTCCTTGCCCAAGGCCAAGCGAATTAGATCCATTGGTGTTGTGTCTGTCAGTTCCGATTTTTCTTTGCCCGGGGACGATGAAATCAAGCTCGAGCTAGGGCGAGCTCGTATTGAAAGCCAGCAAATAATGAAAGCCTTGATACCCGACGACGTACTTTCTGCTTTTGGTCACCAAGTACCAAATGTTCGTCTCTGTACTTCACGACAGTGACTCAGAGGAAAATACTCTGTCTGATAAGCAGGAAAAGGCTTCCGCGACTGACACTGAATCAAGACTTCTGTTGGCTCCATAACACCAATAAAAAAAATCCATGCTGTTGTGGCTTCTGAGGGAAAGCTCTGAGAAGCTGAGTAGTGACCGATTAAAATGGGTGGTGGTCCAGGGCTGATGAGTAGGACTACGTGAGTTGCCACAAACCAATGCAGAGGTTGGTGTGAAATTGGACAATAAATATCTGAGAAACTAGTTATTTTTTTTAGTTGGTTGCTTTACTTACTGCTTTTTACTAATAACTCAGTAGTAACAATTTTTCTGACTGTTGCTTTACAGTTTTCTCTTCAAACACCCAAAGGCCTGGGTTTAATACCAATAAAGTTGGATTCCAAGTACATTCGGGAAAAAGCAATCTGTGTTTCTTCTGGATTCTTTTGTGTAAAAGCAGCAGATTCCTTTTTTTAGTACAATTAAGAATCCGAGATCCAAGGGTGCGTCTTGGCACAGCCACTAAACAGAAAAGCAGGTATGATAAAAGGGAAAGAGGCGTGTGAAGATGTGATAAAAAGCAACTTTTACCGCTGGCCAAGCCATATTGAATAGGGCTGTGAAGCATGACATCAATTCTTGGGTGAGAAATTCAAATAACAATGAAATGCAGATGCGTGGACACGTTATTTCAGAACTTTGGCAAATTGTTTTTGGCCTAAAATATTTGTTGTAGATCCTACTAATCCACCAGAACGTTTTCACATCGAAATAATACTAGGAATATTGACAATGAGTTGTTAGTTACAACTAGAAACCACGTTTCACGGTACTTTGAATTTTTCACCTTGCTTTTTACGTCATCACCGCGCAGCCCTATGTTGTACAACTTAAAAACCGTGTTCCGGGATTTTATTTTTGAGCTGGTGGCAATGCTGAATGTGTAATAGGAAAAAGTGGCACCATCGTAGGGTCACCTAGTTTTTGCATGAATATCAACAACTTGCAGTCCTCCATTCTTCTTCTTTAGGTACATATCAGTTGTTTTCAGTCTTGGGGGTTCTTTTCCTTGCCAAATAAACCCATAAATGATTTTTTCCAATTTTTAAAAGATTGCTTTTGAAGGTGCTGAAATATTTGACTGATACCAAATAACAGGCAAGCAGTATTTATTTACATATTGCACCCTTTGGAATATGCCTCTGGAGGCATGCCTCTAGGTGTCCCTCAAAATGCCCAGTTGTTAACCCCTCTGCTCCAACTAGCGCTTCCATGTGGAACCGATCACACATTTTGTCATGCGAATTCAACAATATCCAGAGTATTTCAATTTGAAAAGCATATAGATCATATAAAATAGACAATCTTCAGAATGACTGGACATATTAAGATCTTTTGCTGAATAGGCAATCGTACAGAAAACGCAGCGTTTCCAAATTACTAGATTTTTTCTCTAGATCCCATGTTTTGAAGGATTGAAATTTGGCATGCTTGTTGACCTGGGTCTTGTGTCATGCATAAAAAATTTTGAACCCAAAACTCAGATTGGACTAGCAGAATAATTCACACGTTTTGGTTTTGAAGAATATCATAATGTAGAAAATGGAAATCTAACTTTAAAATATAGATAATATCTTCAGTCCTGCTTTAAGAAAATATAGGGTTTGCCAAAAATAAGCAACTAATCTTTGCACCCTTTTTTATATGTTTTTCCAAGAAGCTTTGGATCTAAAGCTGAATTGATATCTGTGTTTTTTACTTCCTGTCCATTAAAGTCTAAGATATTTAAAAGAACTATGATTAATTATGATTTATCTAATAATTTGTAATTCACACTCTTTTATTCTGGTTTTTTACTTTTTGCTTATTTCTTTTTGTGACTTCATTTTGTCTTTTTAATTTTAGACTTGGATTTTGGCGATGACAGTAGTACCTCTGCTTCTAGTAGTATTGACTATATTATGAGTGGTGTGGATGCTTCTTGCTTGAAGGGCTCAGATATGACCAAATTTCACCAGCCAACTAAACAGGATTCTGTAGACTCATCCTGTGTTCTTTCAAAGTTAGATATTAACTTGTATGCTGGAAAACCAGATCAACTCAAAAACCTTTCAGATGAAGAAAAATACAATCTTTTAACAAGTCACTTCAAGCTGAACCAGAATTTCCCATTTCATTTGAAAGCATTTATTGAAAAGGGAAAAACAAAAGTTTGATCCTTTCAGTACTCTTGGTTACAAACTTTCCCAGAATGGGTCTTCAGTCCATTGTGCATGGGTATCTTTTGTGCAAAATGCGTTTTATTTGCTTGTCAAGCTGCTAAGAAGGGTAGCCATCAGGTTCAAGGCTCTCTAGTCTCAAAACCATACACAGGACTCAAGCATTTCCTTTCAGACATGCGGGCACATCAGAACTCTCGTTACCATCTTGATTCAATGATTAGCACTGAAAGCTTTGTCTCCATTTATGAAAAACAAACTAGGAGCATTGTGTCTGCTATATCAAGTGCAGAGGCTGAAATAAAAAAAAATGTGAAATACTAACACCAATTCTGCATGTGGTCCTTTTTTGTGGGTGGCATGAGTTACCTCTGCAAGGACACAGAGAGGAGAGTAAACTATGCAACAAAACTAAGGTAAATGAAGGCATTTTTTGTGGTGTTTTGCATTTAATGGTAGAGAGTGGAGAGCAATGTCTAAAAAACACTTCAAAAATGGCGCAAAAAATGTGCAGTATATATATCCCATCATTCAAAACGATCTGATCAATTGTGCTGTGCCCATTATTGTGCCAAGCATTGCGAGTGATGTAAATAGTTCAGTAGCATTTTCAATCCTTGCCGACAAGACTACAGACATTTCCAATAAGGAACAATTAGTTCTTGTAGTCAGATACTACAATGAAACTTGTGCTTTACTTGAAGAGCGGTTTCTCAGGTTTTCTGTATGCAGAAATTTCACCAGCTCTCCAGTAGCAGAGCAAGTCATTGGCCAATGCATTGCATTCAGCTTAAAAATGGAGAAATTTGTGGGGGTTGGTTTTGATGGGGCCAGCAACATGTCAGGCTGCTATTCTGGCACACAGGCAGAAATTTGGAAAAAATATCTGCATGTGATCTACACCCACTGTGCATTGCACAGCTTAAATTTGACTTTATGTAAAACTAATAGGGTAGGACTTGTTAGGTCAACCTTTGCTACTATTCAGCAGATTAAATCATTTTTATCATCTTCACCAAAAAGAACAAATATGTTTTTAGAAGCGGTCACTGTCGTTCGTCCTGATAGTCCCATGAGAAAGCTCGTGAAGTTGTGCAAAACGAGATGGGTGGAGCGTCATGACTGCATTTTAGTTTTTATGTCTTTGTATTGTGCAATTATTTCTGCACTCGAGGAAATAGTTGGTAGCATATGGTGCGATACGGAAGTTATTTCAAAAGTAAATGCATTGGTTTCAGCAGCAACCGAATTTAGTTTTATGTTCACGTTGGCTAAGCTAGAGTTTGTTAGTGCCATAATGCTCTCTTTCTCTAAGGCGCTGCAAGCTAAAGATTTAGACTTAGTTGAGTGCTGTCGGCAGTGCTGTAAAGCTATGTTCTGATACTTTACTGCAGTCAAAACAAAATGATTTTGAAACAATTTTTCAGAAAGCCCATGAACTTGCACAATAGGTAAATGTGGCTCTGGCTGTTCCAAGGTCTATCCCCTGAATGTCCATCAACAATAATGAATCCATCAAGGTTTTTTATTGCAAGCCATTGTTCAAACCTTACTTTGCTTCACTTATTGAAGAACTTGATCAAAGATTTTTATGCCATCAGGAGGCATCTTTCAAAATTGGAAGGCTTTTGCCAGCTAACGAGTCATTAAATATTAATAAATTTGTGAATGCTGTTGCTGTTTATGAGGGATTTCACAGTGGTAGACATGTGCTCAAATGTTAGTCCTTTGGAAACAGAAGTGGCTCGGAAAGTTTGAGAAACCATCAACTGTAACTTCAACTCTTGCATCATGCAATGCAAGATTTTTCCCATGCATTTGAAGGCTTTTGACGATTTTTCAGACATTACCAGTGACTACTGCTTCTGCTGAGAGGAGCTTTAGCTGTCTTAAGAGATTAAAATCCTATCTGCAGAGCTCCATGGGCAAGGAGCATCTGAACAGACTAGCTCACATGACCCTGAACCACAATATCCAGGTCAATGCTGACCAAGTTTTTGATTGATTTGCAGCCAAAAAAGACTGGCAGCTATTACTGTGAGAGGTTAGGTTGTCTTTCATTGCTCATTTCTCTAAGTGCAGTTGATTCTGTTTTTTAAATTTTAATTGTGCTTTATCCTCTGTAAACAATTACCTTAAATTACCTTAAATCACAGCTTGGAGTGAAATAAGGATTTTCGATCCTGTTGAATCACTCCTTATGATGACTGTTGTAGTTGGTTAAGTTCTGGTGGAAGATTCTGGTGCTTCCCAGTCAAACTTCCATGGTGTATCTTTCCACTCAGCATCCAGATGCCGTTTGAAAGCATCTGTTGATTCAGAAGCAACAGTGTCCTCCTTGAGGTTATTCCAGAGGTTCTTAATCTGATTCGAGAAGAAATTGCATCTTGCTCCAGTTGTAGCGTGATGTTTGCGGATTTGTCTAAGGTGTCCTTGTGTTTTGTGGGAGGTGTCGATCTCCAGGATCTCATTTTCTTGATTGGTTGAGAGGAGTTTGTACGCCTGGATCATGTCTCCACGTTTCCGTCTGTATAATAAGGAGGGGAGGTTGAGTTCCTTCAGCCGTTCACTGTATGTCTTGTTTTCCATGCCGACAATCATCTTAGTGGCCCTTCGTTGGATTTGCTCAAGAACTGCCTTGTCCTTTTTGAATCGAGGGGTGGCCAGTATCGTCCCCACCTCCAGTCTAGGTCTTACTAATCCTTTGTAGAGTTTGGTGATTACGTGTTTACTCCTACTGGTGATGCTGTGTTTGATGATGCCTAGGGCTCTACTAGCATTGGTTGAGATTTTTTGTGAGTGGGAGCTGAATTTCAACTGGGAGTCAACGATGACGCCAAGGTCACAATGTTAATATCAATAAATTTCTTGCTTTCATGGCTGTTATAATAGGCAGACTGAAGCCCCACCCCTCCAAAACCAAATTCTAGGCAAATGTCTTTTATATAATATTATTTTTTATTGATTTAGTTCTCTAAAACAAGGGTCCCATAGGCAAATATAAGAAATAATGCACTTCTTTATTTTATATTTTCTAAATTCTGCTGCTTTGTGGCAGTTCCAAAACAACTACTTGCCCAAAATAGAAACTCGCACTGCTTCTAACTTTTTTTTAAATTCTGACTTAGTTGGCAAAATATTGTCATCCATTCTCAAACAAAAAGTCTACAACTAGAAATACTCATGATGAGTGTGTACTTTTAATTTCTTTACCTAGCTACCCCCCTACCCCGCCTGAAATCTTGCACTATGATAGATAATTTTCTTGCTCACATGACTGCTATAAAAAGGTAGACTGAAGGCCCCCCCCCCCCAAAAAAAAAACAAAATCCTGGATATGCCACTGGTTCTAAGATCTTACAGCTCACTGATGTTAGCAAAAAGTGTGAAGACCACCACTGTTCTGTTGTATAGAACAATGATGAGAGAACTTTGGTCATCTACTCATCATTGTTCTCAGACTACTGATCAGAGCAGAATGATGAGAAGTTTCCACAACAACAACCGAAGATGTAAGATCTTAGCACATTGATGAGTGAAAAAACACCCCTAATGCTTGAAGAAGAGTTGAGATCTCTTAAAGCAATAAATGCTTAAATGATAGGTTTTATAGTTATTTTCTACTTTATATGCTTGAAATATTGCACAAGATTATATGGAGCAGAAAAACTAAAAATTCAAAATTCTAGTTTTTTGGATTTCAAAATCATTTATTTCATAGGCTAGGCCTAGTTTTAAAGTTTTCTGTAGGCTTGTTTTGGTAATGTGTTTTGTCATTCTTAAAAATGCTCTTTTTTGCTGTAACCTTGGATAAATAGAGAAAAGGAACATCTTTCCCCAACTTTTTTGGCACAGCAAATAATATATATATATATATATATATATATATATATATATATATATATATATATATATATGACTTGTAAGAGCAACAAAATGCATATAAATGATTTTTATGTTTTTGAGTCTTCTGTAAAACCCCCAAAACTTGAATACACCCCCCCACAATAGAAATTCATGATAGTAAAATGGTTTAACCAAATTTCAATAGGCTAGGTATAGGCTAGACCTGTCATGTAGGCAAATTTTAGGACCCTCTAGAGGGAGAATGAGAGGAGATAGGTACTTCAAAAACCTTCCCAGGACATAGGCTACTTTAGCATGTAGACCCAAAACCTGAAAGTTTGATTTTCCTAACCTAACCCCTTTCCAAGCTAGCCAAAAGTAGCTAAACTAGAATTTTACTGGGAATCCCCTTGTCCATGTGAAATTCCTCCAGAAACTTTCCCTCCCAATTGAACCCCCCCAATAATGAAGTGTGTAGCCTAGCATGTTTCCTAATTAAGAAATAGGGTAAATGATCTCCTTTTAGGAAAGACCACTTTTCTTTAGCATTCCTGGAAAATAGAGATTAGTTTTTTGACCACCCCTAAGTAGGCTATTATACAATAACATGATGAAATGTGAGGGTAGTAGCCTAACAAAGGCCTTGCCTTCATGGTAAATTTTCACTAATAATTTGTCAGCATAAATTAAAAATGTGGTCTCAGTTTTGACAAGCATAGAAGAGAAAAAATTAGGCTAGGCTTTAGGTTTAAGCATCCTTGCTTTAAACAGCAGACATGGGCTAGATTGGGATCCCATTTGAAAATGGCTAAATTGAAACTAATTTGAAATTTGAAACTAATGTTGTTGTGTGTGTAGGCCTAGTGCATGGTTTTGAATTAAAATTTGGGTAGCCTAAAGTTCTACAAAATAATATTATTGAGTTAGGAACAAAGTGAATACACCATTCGATGCCTTTTTTTATGCTGATTACGAATATAATAAGCATAGGCTATACCTAACCTAACCCTGAATTGGCATATATAGGGGGGGGGGGGCTTAAATTAATTTATAAAAGAAAAGATTATTTTATTCTTAATAAGCATAAAAAAAGGCATCGAATGGTGTATTCACTTTAGTCCTAACACAATAATATGATTTCGTAGAACTTTACCAAAATTTGGGGTTAACGACATATTTTCTAGCCTAGGTTTTCACCACTGAAGTGGTGACTTGACTATTACCTAGATTTAACCAAACTATCAGGAATTGCCTAGGCTATGAACCCATCATCAAAGGATTTATTAAGGGAATTGTTTACATAAGAATGCGGGTTATATAGAACAAAAACTAGGTTATTTTCAAGAATTATTTTGACTTTCTTTACCTTACCGAATAACAGCTTCAAAGCACACAAACGAAATGGCGGATATTTGCGCAGTTGACAAATAAGAAATGAATTTAATCAAAGAAAGACAATTTTTAGATGCCACTAGTATTCAGACACAGAAAAAGTACTTTAAGCCGCTTTAGTTATGTAAAAACAAATAAGTAAAAATCTGATGGAAAGAAATATAAATATTCATTACCAAATTGATAATTGGAAACCGAAATTTCAGTAGCAGGACCAGACAAAAGATTTCCGTACCGAATCAATTTGAGGCTGTTAGCTTCACTATACAAGAAAGTATATTCCGCGGAAGGTTTGAATTACAAAATTTTCTGGGTAGATAGCAATTACTAGAGTAAGGTATCAAAGAATAAAGAAACCAGTATATGTGTCAAGAAAAAAATGAGGCAATAGCTTAACTTAGCTGAACGAAGTCCATTATTTGGACCTTTTTCTAGAGTTAAATGGGTAGGAGGTATTTCAGGTTGCTGGATATGAAAAATACACAGAGGTTAATTAGTTTCTTGAGTGGAGTAGATGACTAAATATGCTCGTAATCTAGCTTAGCTAGTTTTCCATTGAAATAATTTTGCCACCTGATTTATTTTGACAATTCTTTGACTGATGTGATCCCTGTCTATCTACTTACACATTGTATCTATAGCTGTTTTTAATTTTGTTATTCTTAGGCTGCTAGGATCGTAGTTAGTCATTCTTTTAGGGTAGACAGCAGTCAGTTTACATTCTTGGGTATTGAATAGCACAATACATTAAACTACTGAATATCACTTTGTAATCTATCTGTTCACCAAGTTGCTAGAAAGTTTTTTTGGTGGAATTTTTGAACAACCTATTCATATTTTTATTTTATGTATCGGTTCAGGTATATTTTTCAGTAGATGGAAAAGTGCCCTGGTAATTCTGATACATAAGAAAGGCGATAAATCTGACGTAAATAATATTCATCTTATTACAATTTTATTTCCATTATCTAAAGTGCTTGAAAAAGGTTTAAAAGAAAGGACTTGTAATTATCTGGATACAATTTAATTTTTGCCAAATATCAGTTTGGATTTAGGGCAAGTACTTCGACAGAACACGCAGTTGAAGATCTTTTATTAGAAATAAATGATTTTTTAGATGATGATTTCCATTGGTTACCGTTTTCTATGATGTTAAAAAAGTATTTGACACTTTAAACTATGAAATTCTTCTTGACAAAAAGGAAAATTCAGGCATAAGAGGAAAAGAACTAGAAATAATAAAATCATATCTGTGTTGATGTAAAATTACGGTAGATGTCGACAAAAAACTGCCTAAGTTAAAAAGATTGAATTATATTGGTGTCACTTAAGGTTCAGTACTAGGTCCCTTTTTATTTTTGATTTATACTAATGATCTTCCGCAGATTTTTCATGAGAATATTAGTCTCCTATCATTTACCAGTGATGATGTTCCTGCCGAAATTTCTAAAATAAGTAAGCCGTTATTGATAAAACGTGATAAATTAAGAAAACTTCACGTACATGATGCAAGGATACCGAAGGAGATTCAGACGAACTTGTTCGTAAAAAGACCTGATGGTTCATTTACAAAATACTCATTTAGTGATGAAATACCAGAAATTGACTTTTTTTCAGAGTCCGAGGAGAAGTATATAATAGTTTTCCATTTGATGTTTCAATGGCATAAAATCATAACATGTAATAGTGGAACCACCCTGTTATTATCGATTGAAACATATAAGTCTGAAGCGTTTAATCTTGGTTTACTTAGTCTATTTATTTTTTATGATCAATAGGAAGATAAGTCTGCAAACCAAGAGTAAAATATTGAAAGCTACAGTGATGGCAATGGTCAAATATGGTTCTGAAGCCTGTGCTCCGAAAAAAGGATGAAGATTTGCTAGATGTTTTCCAGAGAATTGCCTAGGGATTGTTTTGGATACCTGGATGACTTTCCGTATTTCAAGCAGTAGGCTGTAGGAAAAGTTTGGTTCAATCCCGCTTTCTAGGCCTATAATGAGAGAAAGGCTGAGATGGCTAGCGCATGGTCTGAGGATGAATGATTGCTGAAGATTGTCCTTTTCGGCCAGCCGTCTAGGGCTAAATGGAAAGCAGGTCGTCCGTGGTTGAGGTGAGAAGATGTCATAAAGAAAGATTTAAAGGAAATGGGAACTTCCTGGGAGGGTGTAAAGAGGGTGGTTTTGAATATATTGGGATGGAGGAAGAGCGTGCGTAGCTGTGTTGGCCTCAGGCGGCTTGGTGATACGGTGTGTTCTTAGTAGTAGTACGTAGTAGTAGTATTTGTTTTATTTAACTTCTTACTAAAAAGTTTTTTTTATTTGTTTTACTGCTTATTTAGATTCACATATAGGTCTTTCAGAATAGCAGCACTGAAAAAATTTGACTTGGAATAAGGATGCTTATATTTTTTTTTTCTTAGCTGTAGTTTAAAAAAATATTGTAGCTAGTAATAATGAAGAAAATAGCACTATATCAGATATTCCAAAAAAATAATATTCACTTTTGAATGAACTGGCAAAGAAAAATTCAAATACAAGGAGGTATCGTTTTGTACTTGTCGGGACTGGAGGACTGCAGAAAATATGATTGAAACTTTTGTATCGGTATCTGATACGGGTATTTTAGACATATGCTAAACTTTTTTAGATGAGTTTTCGGCTGAAAGTATTCACGTTGAAGGTTATCAATTTTTTCATATTGATTGGAGTAGACAAAAGCAAGGGGGTGCCGTACAATAACGTAAAAAAGCGTAGAAACTTGTCACATAAAATTTGCTAAAATTAAAAGAAGGTGTTGGTGATGTCGAGTTGAGTTCGATACGAATTTATTATGTCAAATAACAAGAATTAAATGAGATACAATATAATTTAAATAATCGCTCTTCCTTGTCACTTACTTATTAAAATGAGACACAAAATACTGTCGAAGAGACAATCTGTATCGGTTGGTAGTCATATTATTTACAATTGGCACATTTATAATCACTTTGACTAGGAACTTTTTTTTTTCGAAAACGGGACTTTCCTAAGTGCTGACTTTTTCCTATTAATTGAAAGCCGTTTCTCTTCACAGTCAGCCTCCAAACGGCGAATTATGCCATCCGTACTAATCATGGATCCTACCTTATGAAGTATCAGCAATGACAAATCATCTGCAAACTTCGCTCTCTTTTCATGCCAAGTCGCCATTTTGTTACACAGTATTAAAAATAAAACAGGTCCCGTTTTGGTACCTTGGGGTATTCCACAGAAAACCTCAAGAAAATCCGATTGTACCCCATCAGCACTAACATACTGTTAGTGCTAAACAGTAAAGTAATTAATGAAATGAATCCAAATAAATCCTTAGAAAAGTTTTATAAATATATTAGCTGAAAAGCTTAATTAATTTTGCTCGTACAGAAATCCAAGAGGAAAGAGGCAAGCCCCAAGAAAATCATGAATAAATGAATTAATTTTGAGGTATATCAATGAAAAGAACCGTTTATACAAAATCAGAATGGAGTATCCCACAGAAATAAATACAATGCGTTTTAAAAATTATAAGTATTTGTTGGCAAGGCTTCTTAGAGAAAGTGAAAGAGTTTATTATGAAACTTAATTTCAAGTCTGATTCTACCCAGAAAACTTGGAGTTTGATTAAGAATAAAATTGGAAGAAATTAAAAGTTGTCATATCCTGAGCTATTATTTGATATAAATGGTGAAGAAGTTAGAGGATCTCAAGCTATTGCTGAGATGTTTAGTGATTATTTTACTGGTGTTGGACAATCTGTCGTTTCAGCAGAAATAGATTTTTCTTCTAGCAGGTCGCATAAACAATATTTTCCTCCCACTGAAGGTGCGAGCAAGTTCAATCCCCTGTTAGTTTTGCAGAATTCCAGAACGTTATCAAAAATATAAGAAAAATATAAATTCAGTGGGATATGATGAACTTTCAGCAAAGTTGCTAAAAAGTATTATCGGTGTGATTTTTGAACCACTTATTAATATTTTTAATTTACGAATCGTTTCAGGTATATTTCCTAGTAGACAGAAAATTGCCCAGAAAAATTCCAATACATAAAAAAGCGATAAACCTGATGTGAATAATTACCGTACTGTTGCAATTTTATCGCCATTATCTAAAGTGTTTGAAATTTTTTTTTACAAGAACGGATTTGTAATTATTTGGATGAAATAAGTTTTGACCAAATACCAGTTTTGATTTAGGGCAAGCAGGTCGACAGAACGCGCAGTTGCAACTCTTTTCATAGGCAACGCGCTAGCACTGCCTAAGAAAAGAACGATGTGGGCACAATGTGTTGTTTTATGGTTCTCCATACCCGGGCACTTCGTATCGAAGGAGTTGTCGTAGAAACTTCAAAAAGGGCTCATTGCCTCATTCAATTAGAAATTGAGAGAGGCTTGTTTCCTTTTTAATAGTCAAAAGTGATTCGAGGGCAACTAGTCCCCCCCCCACGCCCATCATTCCCCCAAACACATCCACTCAAACTTTTGAGATAGCAACTTTGTTCATCGGAGTTGATTTCCAGATAGAAAATATATTTTTGAGGATGACACTCCCCTAGAACCCACAGGACAAGGGTTTTAAGTTATGCCCTGGGGGCATGTAAAGTTTCTATAGAAAGCAATGTCGTAGAAACTTCAAAAAAGGATTATTGGTTTGGAAATGCAAAGGGCTAGTGCTCTTTTTAATAGTCGAAAGCGATTGGAGGGCAACTAGCCCCCCCCCCCACGCCCATCATTCTCCCAAATACATTCAATCAAAATTTTGAAATAGCCATTTTGTTCAGCGTAGCTGATTTCCTGATAGAAAATATGCTTTTGATGAGGACACTGCCCCTCAGCCCTCAGGGCAAGAGTTGTAAGTTGTTACCTGGTGTCATATAATGTTTTTATATAAAGCGTTGTCGTAAAAACTTCGAAACAGTCTCCTTCAATTTGAAATTCAAAGGACTAGTACCCTTTTTAATAGTCAAAAGTGATTGGAGAGCAACTAGCCCCCCCACGCCCATCATTCCCCCAAACACATCCAATCAAAATTTTGAGATAGCCATTTTATTCAGCGTAGTTGATTACCAGATAGAAAATATGTTTTTGAGGAGGACACTCCCCCGCATCCCTCAGGGTGAGGGTTTTGAGTTATGCCCTGGGGTATATAAGGTTTTTATATAAGGCGTTGTCGTAGAAACTTCAAAAAAGGCTCATTCGATTGGAAATTCAAAGGGCTAGTACCCTTTTTAATAGTCGAAAGTGATTGGAGGCCAACTAGCCCCCCCCCCACGCCCATCATACCCCCAAACACATCCAATCAAAACTTTGAGATAACCTTGTTTTGAGAAAAACTTTGTTTTTGAGGAGGATGCTCCCCCACAGCCCTCAGGGCAAGGATTATAAGTTATGCCCTGGGGGCATATAAGTTTTTTTTATTGAAATCTTTGTCGTAGAGACTTCAAAACAGGCTCATTCGATTGGAAATTCAATGGGCTAGTACCCTTTTTAATAGTCGAAAGTGATTGGAGGGCAACTAGCCCCCCCCACCCCCATCATTCCTCCAAACACATCCAATCAAAACTTTGAGATAACCATTTTCTTTGGCGTAGTTGTTTTCCAGATAGAAAATATGTTTTTGAGGAGGACACTCCCTCACAACCCTCAGGGCAAGGGTTTTAGGTTATGGCCAGGGGGCATATAAGGTTTTTATCGAAGGCGTTGTCGTAGAAACTTCAAAACAGGCTCATTGGATTGGAAATTCAAAGGGTTAGTACCCTTTTTAATAGTCGAAAGTGATTGGAGGGCAACTAGCCCGCCCACGCCCATCATTCCACCACACACATCCAATCAAAATTTTGAGATAGCCATTTTGTTCAGCAAACTTGATTTCCAGATAGAAAATATGTTTTTGAGGAGGACACTCCCCCACAACCTCAAACTTCAAACAGGCTCATTCGATTGGAAATTCAAAGAGCTAGTACCCTTTCTAATAGTCGAAAGTGATTGGAGGGCAACTAGCCCCCCCCCAAACCCTTCATTCCCCAAAACACAGCAAATCAAAATTTTGAGATAGCCATTTTGTTCAGCGTAGTTGATTTCCACATAGAAAATATATTTTTGAGGAGGACACTTCCACACATCCCTCAGGGCAAGGGTTTTAAGTTATGCCCTGGGGGTATATAAGGTTTTTATAGAAGGCTGTGTCGTAGAATCTTCAATAAAAGCTCATCCAATTGGAAATTCAAATGGCTAGTGCCCTTTTTAATAGTCAAAAGTGATTGGAGGGCAACTAGCCCCCCAACACCCATCATTCCCCCAAAAACATCCAATAAAAATTTTGAGATAGCCATTTTGTTCAGCATAGTTGATTTCCAGATAGAAAACAGGTTTTTGAGGAGGACGCTCCCCCACATCCATCAGGTCAAGGGTTTTAAGTTATGCCCTGGGGCACATAAGGTTTTTATAGAAGGCGTTGTCGTAGAAACTTCAAAAAAAGCTAATTCGATAGAAAAATGAAAGGTCGAGTCCCCTTTATTACATTTGACAATGATTAGAGGGCAAATAGCCCCCCCCTCCCACGCTCCTCATTCACCCAAACAGATCCAATCACAGTTTTGAGGTAGCCATTTTGTTCAGCGTAGTTGATTTCCAGATAGAAAATATGTTTTTGAGGAGGATGCTCCCCCACAGCCCTCAGGACAAGGATTAGAAGTTATGCCCTGGGGGCATATAAGGTTTTTATTGAAATCTTTGTCATAGACTTCAAAAAAAGCTAATTCGATTTGAAATTCAAAGGACTAGTGCCCTTTTTAATAGTCGAAAGTGATTTGAGGGCAACTAACCCCCTTCTCACCCCCAGCATTCCCCCAAACACATCCAATAAAAATTTTGAGATAGCCATTTTGTTCAGCGTAGTTGATTTCCAGATAGAAAATATGTTTTTGAGGAGGAGACTCCCCCGCAACCCTCAGGGCAAGGGTTGTAAGTTATGCCCTTGGGCCAAATAAAGTTATTATAGAAAGCTTTGTCATACAAAATTCAAAAAGGGCTCATTAGATTTGAAATGCAAAGGGCTAGTACCCTTTTTAATAGTCGAAAGTGATTAGTGATATTTTTGTTGTTGTTGTTGTTTAGACCAGGGCACTTCGTATGGAAGGAGTTGTCGTGGGAACTTCGAAAAGGGCTCATTCGATTGATTGGGCTGATGCCCTTTTAATAGTCGAAAGTGATTGGAGGGCAACTAATCCCCCTTCCACTCCCACCCTCTCACGGCCACCCTCCCATTTGTCCATTATGTTTAAAAACTAAATGTTGCCTTAAGATTAAATCAAAATGCACTGTGATAATGCTAATTCCCAATAAGACATCTCAGCAATATCCCACTATCGAATGAGAGTAATCTACCTAATTTGCAATAGCTCCTGCTGTGGCAATTTAACCAGATCAAAATAGTATAAGTGCACTCCGCCTGTTAAATAAAGTAAACAGATTTTTTTTCAGCTGCCATTAATTTCTCTATTTCAGGTCCCCTTGAGGAGGTATGAAACTAAATTAAATAGCTCTTTTTGTGTCCAGATTTAAAAAAGGGTGCATGTTGTTAAAAATTGCTGAAAATTTTTCTCCAGCATACAGATAGCAGGCCAAACTGTAAAGTCTTAAAAAACAAAAAGATTTAAAGTATTATTTTCTTTTTCACTGAAAAGACTATGTCAATATAAAACTAACATAAATTAATTAAAAAAACTTTTTCCACAAAATAATTTTTTCAAAGAAAAGTAAAGAACTACATTAAACAAAAAAGACCAAAAATAAAATCAAATAATCTACCAAGCGTGAAACAAATAAATGAAACCCAAAACGAACAGAAATTACAATAAATAACCGAGTCAAACTCAAAACGAGCAAAAATTAACATAAGTTGGGCGCAAAGCCCCTATGCTTTCCCAAGGCCAGAGCATAATTTGCACTATACTGAAAAAAATATATATGTTTTTACTTTTATAGCTATAATAAATCAAATAATATTAACATTTCGATTACTAAATATCAGTGTATGTATATTAAACTGATAATTTACATTTATTTGTATTTTTTTCAGTAAAGTGCAAATTGTGTTTACCTGAGAGATTTCTTTTCAGGAGCTTCAGGCTGGTGAGCATAAAATCCGTAGTATCCGATCATATTGTTACTTAGGAGTTTCTGTTGAACCCCTTTTGGCATTTCAAAATCATGTTGACCATTTAAGGGTAAAACTTGCTCAAAATATTTGGTCGACGTATTGTGTGAAAAATATTTTTCCATTAAAACCAATTTACCACTTCTTATTTACTTTTTATTTGAATTACTGGTCATTTGTTTCCCAAAATACCTGTAATTTCCAACAAATTTAAGGAGAATGCCAAAACTTTAATTGTTTCATCTAGTTTTTCTCTAAAGAAGGAAATACTAAAGATTGTTTACTGATCATTGATGATAACATTATATTTTCCTGTGTGTACGTGTTTTTTGGTGTCCCCGTGTTGGGATCACCTCCCACGCCCTTCCAGCCCAGTATTTCTTAAGTTCTTTGTTTTTTTTGTACTGTCTTTGCTATTATTATGATGATAAGTAATATTTCTTTTATATGTCGTACATCGTGTTTACCTCAACTTTACGAGCTCTGCTCTATTTTGGTGCTCTATTTTGGGGTTAATGTTTTTTTGCATCTTTATATGAATTAAATAAACAAATAAAAAAAGAAATAAAATAAAAAACAATAAGATAGATTTTGACCGTTCAGAACGTTTCTTCTAGTTGGAAAAACTTACCAATGCAGATGCAATTTTTGAGGCTAATACGAGGTAGACGATTTTTCAGGTTTACTTTGAGTTAACCCCTATGATGCTCTCAGATAAAAACTTTCATCATTGAAGCTCGATTTGTCCATAAGGTGGAATCCCACCTTTAGCATAATTCAGAGCATATTTCAGCATAAAACTCTTCTATGTGTTTAAGCACAGACACAATATACATACATACATATAAATATTTTAAATGCCCTTACATTAGAATCAGCGCCTTTGTAAAATTATGTTTTTTGTTATTTGACCGTTAACTTTTGCCTTGGCTTGTCTTTTGTCATTATGAAAAACATAAGGCCGTACCTTTGTTGTTTTTTAGCAGAGGCTGATGTAGCATCAGGATCTTGGATAACGTCCTTATAAACTCACATGTCGTTATTTATTGCTATTTCATCACTTAGAGCTTTTATAAAACGATGAACGTCGACTTTTACCCCAGCTTGTCTTTTGTCATTATGATACACATATAACCGCAACTAATTTTGTAACAAAGGCATAGTAAGCATTGATGACTTTATCCATGTCACAATTCCAAACCCATTTATCATAACTATCATTTTCAATTTTGGCAAGTTTCTTCCGCTGTCGCTTTTCTGGTAACGCCATTTTCTTTGTTCTTCATTTTGGATTTTCATTAATTCAGACAATTTGCCAATGCCCTTTGCTTTAGCTGCCTTTATTGGTCTAGACTTATATGAAGGTGCAGGTTGTAGATTCATTAATTGTTTAGGTGGTGGGACAAAATTTATTTTTCATCTAACTAATCATCATTTATAGAACTTATACTTTTTTGTTTTTTGGGTCTTGTCTCATTTGATAGTCCTAGTTGTTGATTTTCACCCGTTGTGAATTTAATCTGTATGATTACTTCAGGATAACCAAATATGTGGATTTAAACTGAGGAGTGACTTTAGGAAGCTAGGGCATGAGGCTATACTGAGATATCAGAGAGGTTGTATGCCATTCAAGGTCTTCCGACACTACTTCAGATATTGCTCAGTTTCCTGGTGAGCGAAGCACAAACCTTGACAGGTACCATTGGCACTTCACTAGACTCTTAAATGACAAACTTGTGAATAGATGTTTTCTTTCTTCACAGTGCCAAACAGCTCCTTTCAGATTGGTCAGAATTTCCACGAGTGGTCCTACCAGCCAGAGTTCAAGTAACTTTCTTGGCTTTTATAAGTATATCAGGATTGTAATATTTTACTGCTTGCGAGATAATATCTGCAGTTGGATTTTCCGCAGTATTCGCACGATAAACGAAATTCCTAACAGGATTATAGAACATTTCTATCTCTCTCGAATCAGTTCTAATCTCATCCGCGAAAACAGAAGAGTATCCAAAGATCACAGTCGAGGAGGGGAGAGGAAGAGTTGTCTGAGGAGGCATAGTCCAATCAGAATATTCGGGGGATGGGGCACAGCTTCATGTAACATAAACAACATGAACTGTAACGATCGATGTTCACCCGTTTCTGATTTATTCTCCAAAATAAAGTTGGTAATAAATAAACTAATTGTTATATTTTTAAATTAAATTTTCATTTCAAGTGAAAGTGTTTCTTTATGCTGCGGTAAGGACTTTACCCAGGAAACAAAAAACTTTTGGCTCATTGATTTCTTTATTTTCGCCCCTACTTACCTTCTTATAGGATTTTTTGTTCTATTTTTTTTGTTTCTGCATTCTATGTTAATTAGTAAATTTATTTTAGGGATTAAACTAAATAAATAACTAGCTACGACCTTGAATGCAACGTGGTCGAAAAAGAATATATATATAATATATATATATATTACTCCTTTCAATACAAAACGTGAAATTTGCTCATGAATTTCGAGCTCCAGTGTTGAGGAAGCCATATTAACAGACCTCTCATCTTATGCCAGAGTCACACTTTGATCAATTTTAGTAGGAAGTCCCCGTCTCTCAAACAATCCTTCTTGCCTGGAAAAAATTGTCAAACATAAGTGTTATTCTCGTGGACACACAATCAAGACCTTATAACAAGAATAACAATAACAACTTTTTGCATACAGACCAATGGTTCGCGTAGCACAGGTACCGATCTCCTGATTCTCTACCTTCGGTCGGAAGTGCTATGCTGAATTGGGGCATATCATCCAACCCTTCCCCTGTATTTCCTCCATATTTCTCCTGGTACCCATTTTGAGCCGGGTCAACTCTGGCACAGGTTAAGGAGTCCCTTCGCAGACCCTCAACCGAAACCAAATAACAAGAGCCACAAGGACTCAAACACCAGCCACAAAAAACAAAGGATTGCAAGTCCAGAGTGTCAGTTAGTTGGCTGGGACGAATATATATATATATATATATATATATATATATATATATATATATATATATATATATATATATATATATATATATATATATATATATATATATATATATATATATATATATATATATATATATATATATATATATATATATATATATATAACAAGAACAGTTGCATATCATGCCCAATTTAAAATATGGCACTTCGAATTATAACACAGAAGCAATTAGCTTGCAAAGGAAGGTCGTTTTCAAATCTAATACAATTTTGGTGACAAAGTAGTTGGTACATTTTCCTCAGAATTTCTGCGAGATTCTAGTTGCTAATTTATGGCTTTTTGCTATGCTTAAATGAAATAAAATTAAAAATTCTTTCCTCTTTCCCGTTCACATTTTTAGAAAATTCAAGATAATCTCATTTAGGAATTACATGAAAAAACAAAACAAAGATACACATGAGAGAAAAACGTTTAGCATATAATCCAAACGTCAAAATCTGCGTCAAAGTAAACTGCCCCTCCTAGACCTCAGTTTCCCTACCTCCCCAGACCCCCCCCCCCCCCAACTGAAATTTAGTTTCTCTCCAAAAATCTTATCAGAACTAAGATAAGCGAGCATAATTCAAGCATCCACAGTAACCGGTCAGTTTCCTTTAGTATATCTTTACCTTTTTTGTTACTGTATGGCTCATTTTTTAGCAACATTCAGCAACACATGCCAAAAATAGGGGAAATGCGATATTAATGGGTATTTTTGAAAATCTAGAAGGGCCATGGACCATTGGCATCTCCTAATTTTGCCAATGCTTATTAATCTATCTATTCAAGAATATCATCCCTAGAAAAATGCTCTAATTAGTTTTCATCCTTTTACCCTTGTATAGATAGACCCCGTAGACTACCCCCTTTTTTTAGAATTTTCAATGGAAAAAAATATTGCAATTTTGTTTCCCCTAGATATTGAAACATTTATTTTGACCCCCCCCCCCCACGTAAATTCTCTTGAAATTACGCCCCTATCCAAATGGAATAAAAACTAAATTGTTTTATGTATTACGTGATTATTAGAAAATAAGTTACAAGTGTAGTTGCCAATACACGACTTTATTGCTTCAAAAATTCCAACAATAATTTACTTAAAGATTATAAATGAAAAGAAGAAGTGCTATCTATTAAAACGAGTAGCCTAAAAAAAAAAAAAAAAAAAAAAAAAAAAAAAAAAAAAAAAAAAATATATATATATATATATATAGCAAAACCCATAAAGGATTCCATAATCGTACAATATGCAAAATACTAGGATTTCATGTGAAAACTTGATATTCTGCTGGTGCTAAGGAAAATATTCATCAGCTGATTTGGAAATTAGATTTATTCTTTTAGACCAAGATCACATCAAAACTTATGCAAGTACTACGGTTATAAACTATGTGCATGTACAATACGAAAAATAATTCCCCTTTTCTTAAACCAAGCATCTTACTTTTCTATTAGCTCTCCCTGAAAAACCTAATTTATTCACATTTGTTAGAAATATCTGGTTGAACTCTATAGCAAGTGTAGACACGCAAAGAAATGATGTCTATCAAAGACTAAATAAATCATGTATAAATTAAATTTCAAGAGCTTTGTATTCTACCAAAAGCTCATGTAAACAAGAAACCAAACGCTCCATATACTCCAAAAAATCCAACACTCCAACACTTCAAACACTCCATATACAGATGCTGTAAACCCTAAAAAAACTTTTGACTAAAACTCCTATCAACTGAAAAAGATTGCAATATGTTGCAATTTTCGGAATATAAAGAAAATATACTTGTTGTGCATTTTGCAAAATTTCAAATTACAGCTTCAAGCCACCTATGCTCCTAGAAACCAAGAAAAAAAAGTCTAGGGCAAATTTGCTTAGTTTATGTACAGCCATGAATCATTGGAAAAACAAGAAGAAAAACCATCTCGATAAGAAACTAAGAAATTAATAAAAGCTATAAATGTCAATAAGATCATTTTAAATATAATCTTAACAGTCAAATATTTTTTGTGACACATGTTTTCTTTTTTTCTATCATATTCTAGATTGTTGTATACTATTTTTCATACTATAAACTCAAAGTCAGTTTCCACAAGAATTCAGACTTAGTAAAATAGCTGAACTAACTGATTAATCTTATTTGGAGGATATTACCACGTGATCTTTTCTCTTAGGATCTATGATGTAGTTTTTCTTTTCTTTCGTAACATTTACGTCGGTTCCTAAACATTCTACTCAAGTCTATTACATTCGTTTGTTTCTTTTCTTTTTCCTCTCTTTTCTTATTTTCTTTTCTTTCTTTACATTTATGTCGGTTTCTGAGCTTTGTATTCTAGTCTATTACATTCACAGTGGAGAAAATGTTACCCAAAAGTACTCCCCTCCCGACTATATCTGTCGAAATGGCTTCTGATCCATAAAGAACGAGTTATATCCACAAAATTACAGAAAATGCATAAATACACCCTAAGTACAGCGATAGTAACTATTAGACGATTAGACCGTAGCGAAGGTTGGACTGTTCATTGACATTTAGACAAAAACTGAGTATTTTATCATTTGAATAATAAAAAAGCTACTACTACTAATTCTTGGGTTTACGTGATAGTTAGATGGTAGGCCCTCTAATCAAGAGATAATAAAAAGTAAACTTAGCAAACTAATACTTTCAGAGATGCTTTCAAGGTAGAAAGTTCTATTGAAATGGGCCAGTCTTCAACAGAAAACGGTCAAACTTGACGCTTATTTGATTTCATTCCCTGTAATAATTATACTGGCATTACATATCCTTAGACCGCTAACCGAATAGTTAGCTTGGGTGCCACGGTATGTTTATGAGATATATTACATACTACATTTCGGTGAGAGCAAGATAATTTCTTCTTTAAAAACAACTTCGAACTCTTAGACAAAGAACAAAATGGCATATATGTGATTTTTAGCTATAACAAAGCTCACCACGTATATAAAAAGTAACGGAATTTCATTTGCTCTTTTTTTAAACATTTAAATTATGAATTATTTTTATGATTTGCAATTTAATCAAAAAGCAGAATTCTGCAACCAAAAGCAGAGCTTTGCAGTAATATGATCTTTGTTAAGTTATTTCCAACCTTCAAGTATTGTATTTTTTTTTAGTATATTAAACAACATTAACTAACATTTGCAATAGAGGGGGCCCAACAAGACGTTGGCCAGGGAGGGAGTTCACAAGAAGGGTGTTGGTCAAAAGATCTGAAAAGTCAATATTTAGCTACTTACATATTCCGAAGCATTCTACATTGAAAATTTATTTTCAAAATATATCCTTTTAATGGATAAATTAGGTTACGCTATGGTTTCATTAATCCTACCATGTAAAAACTTTGCTCATTTTGCCACGAAAGCTAACATTTTTAAAAAATTCACCGGGGCTTTCTTTCAGAAATGGAAAAAATGTATCTTTGAGTCTAGGGCAGGGGCCAAATTTATCATTTTTTTCAATTTATCCAATGAAAATACCAAAAAAGACCTTTTTTAATGAAAATACCCACCCCCCTAAAAGAAAGTATTTTCTAAATTAAGGGAGAGGTGGCAAAAGATATAGGGAGAGGCATAAGCCCCGTTCCCCCAATTGACACTACACAGATAGAATGAACTTAAACAAAAAAACAGATGCTTTTTTTTCATAGAGCTACAATAGAAACGAAAAATTTTCTTTTCTGTTTACTTTTACTTGAGGACAAGGAATGAGGGGTCCAAAAATTTGCAAGCATGGAGTAAATTTTGAATCTCTTTTTATCCTTATTAGTTCATTTAACTTGATTGAAGTTATTAAAAATCCTTGACTTCTAATGTCTGCTTAATTTTGTCTTAAAGAGGTTTGTTATTCTTATCAGTCCAACACATTTTACCTATTTTTTCATAAGAACTTATTGCTGGAAATTTGATATCACTACTAATTAAAATTAAATTCTGTCCTATGGGATGACATTTTAGGCAGAAACGGAATTACCCAAAAAGATCTTTTGCTCAAGTTATATTTATGCAGTATAAAATATATAGTGGAACACTTACAATCTGAGAAAATTATGAACCTCTTCCTGAGAGACAGAAGGTTTCGATGATTGTAAAACTTCCATCCAATGTTGTAGAAAGATTTTTCCATCTGAATCAAAAGTAAAGAGCAATTAATGAGAAAAAAAATAAGGCACAAAAACGATTGCAAAGGTAACTAAAATGTGGGACAAAGAGAGAGGACGAAAAAGAGAGAGAGAGAGAGAGAGAGAGAGAGAGAGAGAGAGAGAGGGAGAGAGAGAGAGAGAGAGAGAGAGAGAGAGAGAGAGAGAGAGAGAGAGAGAGAAATCCTACAGCTAGACCGTACAACAAATTTCAAGAAGTTTTAGAAGGAAGATTTTTTAAAATTTAGGAATGACTTGAGCGAGAAAACATACAAGAACCAAAATAAGGAACAGAAGGGACGTTCTTCATAGAGACAATTGAGAAGTGGCACGCAGAGTTTATCGTTAATCTATAGGTAGTTAATGTCTCGAAGACCAGGAAATATTTGGGGGTTCTATCCAGGGAATACTCTCCACTCTTTGACATACTCTTTGACATAAATACTCGTGGTTGCATCAATCATTAGCTAACATAACTAGAGTTCTTCTCTTTGAGACATGAAGCATAACCTGAGACATGATTAAAGTTTCTTTCTGGAAGAGGAAGGGAGGGTACAAGCAGGGACGTCCCGAAGGGGGTAGGGGTGCACAGCCCCCCAACTTTTTTGACATCTGGTAAAATTTTCGCCGAAGGCAAAAATTTTGCAAAATCGGCCAAAATTTAGCAAAATTCTTGATTTCTGCAGAGAATTCGGCATAAATCAGGTAGTGATTCGGTAAAATTGACGAAGATCGCCCCCTTCCCAATAAATGAGCCTCGGGACGCCCCTGGGTACAAGAGCAATGTATTGTTACAGGGTATGGCAAAGAGCATGGGTAACATATAAGAGTGGAAACTGGCACAATTGTCGACAAAAAAAACCCATCAGTGCCACCTAGAGTTTGGCGACACTTGGCATTTTTTCAAGCTTTGTAATCGTTTTTCTGTCAACAATTGAGATTAGACACTTAATACTACACTAATTTTAACAACTACAAAAATTCAGTCAATTATTCTTATTATTACTCGGGAAAAAATGCCAAGTGTTGCACACCGCTAGATGGCGTTTTCTGTCAACACCAACACCAATTCCCCCTCCTTGTAAGTTATTCATACTCTTTGGGGTATGGGACAATCATACAGATTTTAAGTCTTAGAAGGGGGTAGTCCCTGGTACTATCTCAAATAGCATCCCTCTTCATCAAACTTTAAAGGTAGGGGAAATTTGTTAGATTAATAAACAATAGACATTTGCACGATTTTCATAACAAATTATTTATAAACAAATACTTAGTTCTCACGGAGTCTTAAATCTGGAATTGCAATCTGCAGCATGCTTAATAAGTGGGGAAATACTGTCCGTTTTCGTGAGATCACATCCTTGCGCTTAGAATTTTTGCATAAATCAGAATTCATTCTTGTCACCTTCAATCGTAACCGTCTTGTGAAATATGCGCAAACCTGAAGATATTCCGCGTTATATATGACAAAAAAAATTTATAAAGTTTGCATGGATTACATATTTTTTTCACCAACTTGAGTCTTTTAACTTAAAACTTCAGGTCTTTTAAAGCTCTACGATTTTGGTCCGTTTGGAATATCTAGAAAGTTTACCGTCATTAGATTCTAGCGTTAAAAGCTGGACATCATAAACAAGTCCTTTCAAATCAGCACCAGAAAAACCATCTGTTAAACTTGCAACGTCTGATAAATAACCAGGATTATCCAATTCAAGACTTCTAGTTAAAATATGGAGGATCTCTAGGCGCTCTTCCTAAAAAAGGTAAAATAGGAAAAAGAAGTAATCATGAGTAATTAGATTTCTAAACCAGACCAGAACTAGTTTAACCCCCTCCTCCCTCCGACCCTTCTGAAGTCCCTAAACACAAAGAATAGCTACAAATAGCTCCAATGAAAACAGACGCTGTATAACAATGAATACAATTCCATGAAGAATTAAACTGTGATGGGTAATGAATATAACAAAGCTGACCAATACCCCCTCCCCTACCAAGTTTATTATATTTACATAAATATTGCACAATTTATATTTCCCATGTATTTTGTCTTCCTTAAGGAAGGATAAAGATTTTGTGACCATTTTTTCTGAAGGCAGTCATTGGTTTCTTATCAAGAAAATAATGGGGAAAGAGGTAAGCAAATGTGCTTTATTAATAAATACCGAGACTGTGCTCTGAACTCTATTTAATACTGATTTGTTGATGTAGTTTAGTCTCTTTAAGCAATAACACAAGATAGAGTAGAAAGACATAGTTATTATCTCTTCTTTCATCTTTTAGGGGCAAGAATTTTGATAGCAATAGAGAACGTTTGTGCTTTTGAATAACTCCTGTTTAAACAATTACTATTTGACTTTGTATTGGTAACTAGATTCTTTATAGTTTGATCATTGCCCTTCAGTGAGTTATCTTTCCAAGAAGACCGTTTAAGTTGGGCAAAAGACCACGAGCAATCTTTCCTTATTCTCAGGAAATAGTAGAGATCCTTTGATAGAAGGTTATTTGAAAATGGCTTCCCTCTCTTGAAAATGGCTTCCCGTTCTTGAAATGGCCTCCCTCTTTTACCTTTAAAGGCATTTTAAAATGGTACATCTTTGCGCAACCGAACCCCTATCGAACCTTGATTTAAGAATCAAAAGATAAAATACAAATAAGCCCAGCATTTGTTTTTTAATGATAAAAAGACGTTGTGTTACAAGAAAAACTCTCCTGAAAATTCCAACAGTGATGTTAGATAGAAAATACACATTTAGCAGAAATATGCATTTAAAAATCAAAAAAACTAAAATATAAGAAAGAGCAAATGAAGACCTTGTCTGGTAGTGGACAATATAAAGAAACATCTATTCTCCCAGGACGTAGCAAGGCTGGGTCAATCATATCTGGTCGTGAGCTTGCGGCTAAAACCCAAACTCCTTTACTTGGTCCCTCAACGCCATCTAGCTCCGTGAGCAATTGATTTACCACTCTGTCCGTAACACCTGTGCTGTCATGACCCCGCCTATAGAAATAGAAAACTGTAAATGGATAAATTCAAAATATATTTAAGGAGATTTACAATTTTTTATGATTGTCCATACTAATAAATATATCAAACAGAATAAAAATCCCGTCCCTTGAACGAAAGAAAGACAAAAAAAAAAAAAAAAAAAAAAAAAAAAAAAAAAAAAAAAAAAAATCAAGGAAAAATCCATAATAAAATTGCTGAAATAAAATGCCATTTATGGTTTTATAATTAAAAATGGCACAGTGGACAGCGTTACTAAGCCGAAAGAACACCTTAGAGAATACTTACTATCCTAGTAATTGAAGAATCAACTTTGAAAATAAACGTTGTGTCAGAATGACGCTAGAGTTTTAAAACAACGAATAATGCTAGCTAACGAACATCATACGATATATCTACTTACCTTGGTGCTAAACTGTCAAATTCATCGAAGAAAAGAATACAGGGGCTAGCTTGTCTAGCCTGCTTGAAACTGTCTCTGACATTTTGTTCACTTGAGCCAATGTATTTAGAAAGTAGTTCTGGTCCCTGAAACAAAATAGGAGCTCCTTATTTACAAGGTCAAACAAAATGTACATAGATCCTAGTCCATATTATATAATATATCTAGCGCAAACATGTCCCGTCCCAATCGTGGCAATATTACCGTTTATACAGACCTACAAAAAAATGTGATCTTCAAATACAAGTAAAGCTCAATTAAGGACGCTATGGGCACAACAACTCATTTTAAAAATGGTTGGAGACGCGTCCTTTAGTCTCAGGACAAAAAACTATATCACACAGGCTCATTAACATGTCCATAAACTGGGTCAGGAGAGAGAGGGGGAGGGAAAAAACCACACAAAAATAAGAGCCTCGTAACTGCATAGCAATTTACGAGCTGAGATTCATATTAAATTATTACAATAAACAAGTTTTGACATTTTACTCAAATGACAAAAATACGACACTTTCCTTTTCTGTAGCAGGTAAGAATCTTGAACAGTTAAACAACGTGCATATTTTTTCACCTTTGCACACTTCCTTTTAAACGCTTCGTTTACCTCTTATTTTATTTCTCAGACCATTTAATAGGTTTAAAAGCAATGCTGAAGAAAATGTAATTAGAAATAGGCGATTTAAAAAGAAGGTAAAGAAAGAATGGTCAAAGATAGAATAAGAGAGCACAGAGGGGGGGGGAGAGGAGGAGTAGAGCTTCCTATCATAGATGCAATACAACTTTGCGAAGAATGTTTTCTTCAATAAATCACGGCAGAAGATTTAACTGATCACAACATTTGACCTTTGGTATATGCTTGCTAAATCTTAGTAGCAATAGCCAACATTTCAATAGGAACTTGCAAGTGATCTCCAGCTTTCTTTTCATGCGAAGTATGCAACCGAGATTAGTTATTTTGCATAAATCTATTGTCAAAAATAACATACTATTGTGGATAATTCCGGATAGTAATTTTTATAACTACTAATTGAAGGAAAATTTTCAGAAATATTTGAAGAGAGAGAGAGAGAGAGAGAGAGAGAGAGAGAGAGAGAGAGAGAGAGAGAGAGAGAGAGAGAGAGAGAGAGAGAGAGAGAGAGAGAGAGAGAGAGAGAGAGAGAGAGAGAGAGAGAGAGAGAGAGAGAGAGAGAGAGAGAGCGAGAGAGAGAGAGGGAAATATAAATGAATATAGGGAGGGGGGATTGTATTTAAACTGAAATTTTAGTTAAAGCCAAAGAACGTGAGAAACAGACAAAGGAGAATACTCAAGCACTTTAAAATGGATTTAATAAATTGAAAACAACTAGCACCTCCAAAAGGGCAACATTATCCAGCAAAACTAGGAGCATTAAATTTGTTTTTATATAAAAAGAACAAGATTAAATTTATATAAGATCCAAGAATATTTGGAACTAACCGGAAATTTTTGGAAACATAATATGTAATTTTGATTTATACATTTTTAGATAAAATAGACAGGAGTACCGGCAGGTTCAAGGGGAGGGGGCTATCCCCTAACCCAAGTTTTTTCTCGCACCCTTTTATTCATCGGGCTTTATACGTTTTTATCGATATTATTTTGTGCTCAGCGTCCCCCACGGTTTGCACCGTGGGTGACGGTGCAAACCGGTGAATTAAACGGGTGCACCGTTTAATTCCTAATTCTGGAGAGAATATAGGGAGGAAAAGCAACGGTCACCCATGCCAGAAGGTGCAAAAGATCGAGGGTCACGGGCGTCACCAGAAAAGACCTTCCAAAAGGGACATGGATGTCCCTATTTTCCAGCGAGGCTATAACTCGAAAGGTTCTTTTCCCCTGGAGTGGATTTTATACCATTTTTTCTGATCATTGCAAAAAATTTCATTTTTAGCACATTTTTGACCTGTCTGTGAACAGTGACAGATTAATTCGAAAATAAACTTCCACCAAGAGGTTAGCTTTAAATGTGGTCTTTTTGTCTTAAGCTCTAATGTGGCCTTTTCGTAATTAATTAAAAAATTACTATTATTCTCCATGACCACACTGCCTTTTCTATGACGAAAACAATGAGAATTCCAAATAGGGATAGGTCCTTTTATTAGACAGTGAAACGAAAATATAAAATAAAGACTCTAAATATTTCGATGACACAGTCGGTCATCATCATCAGTAGTGTTACTCTACTGATGATGATGACCGACTGTGTCATCGAAATATTTCGTCTTTGTTTTATATTTTCGTTTCACTGTCTAATAAAAGGACCTATCCCTATTTGGAATTCTTATTGTTTTCGTAATTAAAAAAACTTTTTCAACAAAATAAGTTCTTTAAAAAAAGTAAAGAAATCCATCATAAAGAAAGAAAAACGAGCAAAAGTGGTGTTTTTAAAGGCCAATTGAAAATACTGAAAAAACACAACAAAGCGAATATTTCGAGAGGACAAACGCCTCTTCTTCAGCGCGAAACGAAATAATGTATCCAAGGAAAATGCCGAAGAGAAAAACAACAAAAAACAAACGCGGAAAGTCAATGCGAATAGAACCAAAAAACCAAAAACATAAAAGATGAATAAAATTCAATAAAAGCCGAAAATTATAAGAATTAAAACCAAATACCTAACAATCTTATGAACTGCCATCGACGGATACTAGCGAACAACTGAGGAATAAAAGAAAAAAAGAACAATTCATTAACTCAAAAACAAAACGAACCAGCAATTAAACAAGTTGGAGAACTATGTCATCTGATTTCGGATTTTAATTATTGCAAAAGAACTCCATATTGCAAAAGAACTCCATTACGCCAAAATGAACAAAAATATAATCAATAATCTACCAAGAATACAACTACCACAAATTAGTATCAATAAATAAATGAAACCCAAAACCAACCGAAATTAAAATAAATAAGAGTCAATCTCAAAACGAGTAGAAATTAACACGAGTAGGGTTCTAAACCCCAAGCTTTATAAAAGCCATAATATAATTTTTACTTTACTGAAAAACATTCAAATGAATTTACCGAATAAAATCTGTATTGTTATTTAATATATATATGCTGATATTTACTCCTTATAATCTTAATTGATTTTTGGTTTCTTAAAGTTAGAAAAGTGAAAACATTTAAAAGAATTTTTCTCAGTAAAGTACAAATTATATTCTGGCCTTTAAAAAGCTTGGGGTTTATAACCCTACCCATATTAATTTCTGCTCGTTTGAGTTTGACTCTTATTTATTTTAATTTCTGTTTTGTTTTGGGTTTCATTTATTTATTGATATTGATTTGCGGTAGTTGTATTCTTGGCAGATTATTTGATACTATTTTTGTTCATTTTTGTTTAACGGAATTCTTTACTTTAAAAAAAAATTTTTTTGTTGAAAAAGTTTTTTTTAATCAATTAATTAAAAAAACTTTCCGAAAAATAAGTTTTTCAAAAAAAAGTAAAGGCCATTTTAAACTTAAGCTCAGCAGATACAAATAAATATTAAAATTCAAACACAAAACGGCCAGAAATAACTAAACAACGAAAGAAATCCAAAACGAACAGAAATTAAATAAACAATAATAGCCAAAAACATACAGGAAGTAATGAAATAGGATAAATGAATAAATAGGTCTTAAAGCGAGTAATGCTTAGATTGAATATGACAATCAAGATTAAAACGAAAAAAAAATATTTTGATGTTGAAGTATTAATGAAACTTTAAACAAACGGAAATTAAATAAACAGTACATGCAAACAAACATACAATATATATATACGTAAAAGAAAAAATAAATCTTAAAACAAGTGAAGAAGGAATTGAACCTTCAAATCAAGCTTGAAACGAACAAAAATCATTACAAACAAGAGTTCGGGTATCGCCTCCTTCTCTCACTGTAAAATTCTAAAACCTACTGCGTCATTGGCGCTTTACTGAAAACTAATTTTATTACAAATATTTTCTTTTGTACTTAGTATTGAAAATAAACATTACAATTATAATAAATTTTGGACTGATGAGCTTTCAGCATTTAATATCATTATACATCAAATATTCAGTTTAATTTATTAGTTCTTTCTAAAGTTGTTCAAGACGAATGTAGTTTCACTACAAACAAGAGTTTGGATACTGCCCCCTTTCTTAACTGTAAATATAAGCCAAAAGCATACTGCGTCATTGGCGCTTCACTGAAAACGAATTATATAACAAATATTTTATTTTCCAGTTCTTACAGCATTGAAAATAAAAACAAAATTAAGAGTGAAATAAATTCTTGAACTGATAGTTATTTCAACAACTAATATCATTATATATCAAATATTAGATTTGATGTTGTTTATACTTTCCAAGACTGTTCAAGACGTATATAGTTTTCAGTAAAGTGCAAATGATGCAGTAAGGTTTAGACTTTTACAGTGAGAGAAGGAGGCGATACCCAAACTCTTGTTTGTAGTGATTTTTGTTCGTTTTAAGCTTGATTTTCATATTCAATCTAAGCAATACTCGCTTTGAGATCTATTTATTCATTTATATTATTACTTGTTGTATGCTTTTTCCTATGATTGTTAATTTAATTTTTGTTCGTTTTGGTTTTCATTTATTCTTTAATAATAATTTCTGGTCGTTTTGAGTTTGAATTTTAAGTTTAAAATGATCTTTACTTTTCTTTGAAGAACTTATTTTTCGGGAAGTTTTCTTTTAATTAATTTTTGTTCGTTTTTTATTGCAAAGAGTTTCAAGTTTTAAAAGTTCCTTATTTCAAAACCAATGCCCCCAGGGCATAACTTACAACGCCTACCCTCGAGCCCTGGGGGGCTGTGTCGACACCGGAGTTTTTGTTATCTGAACTTTGAACTATTTTTAACAAAATGACTATCTCAAAAATTTTATCTAATGCATTTAGGGCATGGAGAGGGGGAGGGGGGGGGGCTAGTTGCCCTCCAATCTCTTTTGACTCTTAAAAAGTGAACGAGGACTTTCAATTTACAATAAAATGAACCCTCTGCGAAGTTTATACAAGCATTCCTTCCATAAAAAAACGATATATGCCCCCAGAGTATTACTTACAACGCCTGCCTCCGGGCCATGGGGGGGGGGGGTTTCGTCGACACAGAAGTTTTTCTTGTCTGACCTTTGAATTATTTTTAATGAAATGGCTATTTTAAAAACTTTATCGGATAGGCTTGGGGAAAAAAGGGTGTGTGGGGGGGGGATAGTTGCCCTCGGATATCTTTTGACTCTTAAAAAGTTAACTTGAACTTTCAATTTACAATCAAATGAGCCCTCTCTGAAGTTTATACAAGCATCCCTTTTATAGGACCCATATATACTTCGAGAACAGCTCTTATCGTGCTTACCCCCTGGGCCTTGTAGGATGTTGTGTTAACGATGGAGTTTTCGTTCTCTAAATTTTGAACAATTTTGTGAAAAATGATTATGCCACAATTGTAGAGGAAGGGTTTGGGGAGAAAGGGCATGGACTCTTAAAAAGTTTAAATCTCTTGACTCTTAAAAAGTGACTAGAACTTTCAATTTCCAATCAAATGAGCCCTATATGAATTTTATACGAGGGTCCCTTTCATAAGAACCATGCATGCACTTAGGGCATAACTTAAAACGCCTTCTTCCGGGCCCTGGGGGGTTGTATTGACACCGGAGTTTTTCTTATTAGATCTTTGAACTATTTTTTTTTAACAAATCTAATTTATTATCTAATTTTTGAACAATTTTTAAAAAACTGTCTATCTCAAAATTTTCATCAGGTGGGTTTGGAAAAAGAAGGCGTGTGGGGGGGGGCCTGTTGCCCTCGGATCTCTTTTGACTATTAAAAAGTGAACTTGAACTTTTCATTTCCAATCAAATGAGCCCTCTCTGAAGTCTATACGAGTATCGCTTTCATTTGAACCATATATGCCCCAGGGCATAATTTGTAATGCCTGCCCTCAGGCCCGTGGGGGTTGTGTCGACACCTGAGTTTTTGTTATCTGACTTTTGAACCATTTTTTGATTTAATGGCTATCTCAAAATTTTTATCGGATGCATTCAGGAAAAAATGGGCGTGGGAGGGATAGTTGCCCTCCAATCTGTTTTGACTCTCAAAAACTGAACTAGAACTTTCAATTTCCAATCAAATCAGCCCTCTCTGAAGTTTTTACGAGCACCCCTTCCATAAGAACCATGTATGCCCACTGGCCATAACTTGAAATATCTTCCATTGGGCTCTGGGAGGCTTTGTCAACCCCAGAATTTTCATTACACGATTTTTGAGCTCTTATTAAAAAAATGGCTATCTCAAAGTTCTAACCAAATGGGTTTGAGCAAAAAAGGGCGTGGAGGGAGGGGGGCTAGGTGCCCTCCAATCTCTTTTGACTCTTAAAAAGCGAACTAGAACTTTAAATTTCCAATCAAATGAGCCCACTTTGAAATTGATACGAGCATCCCTTCCATAAAAGCCATTATGGCCCCAGGGCATAACTTACAACACCTGAGACCGGGCCCTGGGGGGTTGTGTCGACCCGGAGTTTTTTATATGATCTTTGAACTATTTTTAACAAAATAGCTACCTCAAAACTTTTATTGGATGTATTTGAGAAGAAAGGGCGTTGCGGGGGGGGGGGGGGGCTGGTTATACTCCAATATCTTTTGACGCTTAAAAAGTGAACTAGAACTTACAATTTTCAATCAAATGAGCCCTCTTTGAAGGTTATACGAGCATTCCTTCCATAAGAACCATATATGCCCCCATGGCATAACTTATGACCCTTGCTTTGAAGACCTTGGGGGGGGGGGGAGTGTCATGCTCAAAGATGCCATTTCCAGAACTTTCAACTACGCTGAACAAAATGGCTATCTCAAAATTTTGATTGAATGTGTTTGGGAAATGGTGGGCGTGGAAGGGGTGTTAGTTGCCTTCCAATCACTTTTAACTATTCAAAAGGGCACTAGCCATTTAAATTTCCAATCGAATGAGCCCTTTTTTGAAGTTTCTACGACAACACTTTCTATAAAAACCTTATATGTCCCCAGGGCATAACTTATAACCCTTGCCCTGAGGGCTGTGGGGGATAAGGTTGTCATCCTCAAATACCTAATTTCTGAATTTTCAACCACGTTGAACAAAATGACTATCTCAAAATTTCGATTGGATGTGTTTGGGGAAAAGGTGGGCGTGAGAGGGGGGTTCCAATCACTTTCGACTATTAAAAAGGGCACTAGCCCTTTGAATTTCCAATCGAATGAGCCCTTTTTGAAGTTTCTACGACAAAGCTTTCTATAAAAAGCTTATATGCCCCCAGGGCATAACTTACAACCCTTGCCCTGACGGCTGAGGGAGAGTGTACTCCTCAAAAACATAATTTCTTTCTGGAAATCAACAACGTAGAACAAAATGGCTATCTCAGAATTTTGATTGGAAGTGTTTGGGGAAATTATGGGTGTGGGGGGCGGGGGGGGGGCACTTACCCTTTGACCACTTTCTACTAATAAAGACACTAGTCTTCTCATTTTCCAATCAAATGAGCCCTTTTTGAAGCTTCTACGACAAAACTTTCTATAAAACCCTTATATGTCCCAAGGGCATAATTTACGACACTTATCCTGAGGGCTATGGGGGGGGGGGGAGGATTGTCATCGTCAAAGAAATAATTTCCAGATTTTTCAACTACGTTGAACAAAATGGCCACATCAAAATGTTGATCGGAAATGTTTGGGGAAATGATCGGGGGGGGGGAGTCTCCCTCCGAATACTTTCGACTATTAAAAAGGGCAACAGCCCTTTCAATTTCCAATCGAATGAGCCCTTTTTGAAATTTTTGCCACAACGCTTTCTATAAAAACATTATATGCCCCAAAGGTATAACATACAATCTTAGCCCTGAGGGCTGTGGGGAGTGAGGGTGTCATCCTCAAAGACCGAATTTCCAGAACTTCCAACTACGTTCAGCAAAATGGCTATCTCAAAATTTTGATTGGATGTGTTTGGGGAAAAGGTGGGCATGAGAGGGGAATTAGTTACCCCACAATCACTTTTGACTATAAAGGGCACTAGCCCACTCAATTTTCAATGGAATGAGCCCCATTTGAAGTTTCTACTACAACGCTATCTATACAAACCTTATATGCCCCAGGGCATAACTTAAAACCTTAAAATTCCCTTTGATTTTCCCTTTGAATTTCCAATCGAATGCGCCCTTTTCCAAGGTTCTACGACAAAGCTTTCAATAAAAACCTTACATGCCCCCAGGGAATAACTTACAACCCTTGCCCTGAGGGCTTTAGGGGGTTGTCATCCTCAAAGACATAATTTCCAGAACTGACAAATATGTTGAAAAAAAATGGCTATCTCAAAATTTTTACTGTAGCCTATATGGTTGGGGAAAAGGTAAGCGTGAGAGGAGGTTAGTTGCCCTCCAATCATTTTCAACTATTAAAAAGGGCACTTATATGCCCCGGGGCAAAACATACAACCCTTACCCTGAGGGCTGTGGGAGGGGGAGTTATCATCCTTAAAGACCTAATTTCCGAAACTTTCAACTACATTGAACAAAATGGCTATCTTAAAATTTTGATTGGATGTATTTGGGGAAGTGGTGGACGTGGAAGGGTTGTTACTTTCATTCCAATCACTTTCGACTATTAAAAAGGGCTCTAGCCATTTCAATCTCCAATCAAATGAGCCCTTTTTGAAGTTTCTAAGACAACGCTTTCTATAAAAACCTTATATGCCCCCCAGGGCATATCTTACAACCGTTGTCCTGAGGGCTGTGGGGGGTTGTCATCCTTAAAGACTTAATTTCCAGAACTTTCAACTAAGTTGAACAAAATGAATATCTCAAAATTTTTATTGGATGTGTTCATGGAAAAGGTGGGCGTAAGAGGGGGGTTAGTTGCCCTCCAATCACTTTCGACTATTAAAAAGGGTACTAGCCCTTTGAATTTCCAATCGGATGGGCCCTTTTTCAAGTTTCTATGACAAAGCTTTCTATAAATATCTTATATGCCCCCAGGGCATAACTTACAACTCTTGCCCTGAGGGCTGTGGGGGGAGTGTCCTACTCAAAACATAATTTCTATCTGGAAATGAACTGCGAAGAACAAAATGTCCGTCTCAAAGTTTGCATTGGATGTGTTTGGGGAAATGGTGGGCGTGGAAGGGGTGTTAGTTGCCTTCCAATCACTTTCGACTATTAAAAAGGGCACTAGCCATTCCAATCGAATGAGTCCTTTTCAAAGTTTCTAGAACAACTCCTTCGATACGAAGTTCCCTGGTCTAAAAAAAAAAAAAATAATAATACATTGTGCCAACATCATTCATTACATAGGCAGCGCTATTGCGCTGCCTATGATTGTTCATTTGTTAGAGCATTCATCATAGGCAGCGCAATAGCCCAGCCTAAGTAAAAAGCAAAGTGGGTACATAGTATTACGTATTCTTATTTTATCACCAATGCACTTCGTATAGAAGGAGTTGTCGTAGAAGCTTCAAACGGGGCTAATTCGATTAGAAATTAAAAGTTTTAGTGCCCTTTTTAAGAGTCAAAAGTGATTGGAAGGCAACCAGCCATCTCCCACGCACCCTTTCCCCTCAAAGAGAACCGACCAAAATTTTAAGATAGCCATCTCTTTCAACATAGTTGAAAGGTCCAATAAATATGTCCCTGGGAATAACACCCCCCTCCCACAGCACTTGCAGCAAGGGCTGTAAGTTATACAATTCGCCCATTGTTTACATATATTATTTTTCATTGGGAAGGGGGGGGGGTTGTTTGACATTTGGTGTCCTAAAAGGCAAAGACATTTAGATGAAGCTTTAAAGGAACGTTGAGGGGAGTGTTGAACATAATTAGCACAAACTATGTGCGTGCGTGGTGTCAAAAGGTCGTATACCAGGAATGACTTAGGGCATCAAGTTGGAACTTTCTGGAAATGATTAGGGGGATTATCAACTGACCAAAAGACAATATGTACACGCTAACACTGCTGTTACTACTATTACTAATACTACTACTACTTCCACCACCACCACTACTACTACTTCTACTACTACAACTAATACTACTACTATTACCGCCACCACTAATACTACTGTTACTACAACTACTGCTTCTATTGCGACTACTACTAAAGCTGAGGCTATTAAGGTGAAAATTTGACGAAATGTTGAGGGGGAAGTTGAACTAAATCAAAAACAACTAAGCGCATACCGGTTGTCAAAAGAGCACATAAGCAATATTTCAGGAATGAATTAGCGTATTAAGTTGAAACTTCCAGGACATGATGAGGCGGGTGTTCAAGTGACCAAAAGGCAATATATGCTTACTGCTACTACTGCTAGTACTGTTACTACTGCTGCTAATACAACCCTTCTACTAAAACTACTACTCCTACTACTACTACTGTGTCTCCTATTACTACTAAGGCTAAGAGTATAAAGGTGAAAATTTTGGGAATATTGAGGGGGAAGTTGAACTAAATAAAAAAAACACTATGTGCATGCAGGTTGTCAAAAGGGCGAAACGGCTTGGAGTATGAGGTTAACACTTAGAGGGCTAATTGTGGAGGATGTTGAACTAACCAAAAGTTAATATTTGAACGCTGCTACTACTACCTCTACTACCACTACCAGTGCTGCTACTGTTACTAAGGCTAAGGGTATTAAGGTGAAAATTTCAGGGTATGTTGAGAGGATGATAACCTAAATAAAAACACACTATATGCATGCAGGTTGTCAAAAAGACGTATCAGCAGTATCCCCAGAAGTATTTACGGTATTATCTTGAAACTTTCAGCGTGTGTTCAGGGGGATACTGAAAAAAAAGGTGCTATGTGCATACTGCAACTATTGCAATTACTAGCATTAAAGCTATTGCTACTACTAAAGGCAAGGGTTTTAAGGTGAAGCTTTCAGGGAATGTTTAGGGAGATGTCCAACCAAACAAAAAACACTATGAGCATGTGGATTGTAGATTGTCAAAAGAGTAAGCCACAAATATCTGGACAATATCTCAGGAATAGCTTAGATTATTAAATTGAAACTTTCAGGGTATATTGAGGCAGAATTTGAACTAAGCAAAAGGCACTATGTGCATACTACTACGATTACTGCAACTAGTGAGGCTATTGGTATTATAGTGAAATTTTCAGTGAGTGTTTAGGGGGAGTTTCAACTAAATCAGAACACACCATATGCATGCAGTTTGTCAAAATGGCATATTAACAATATCTTAGGAACGGCTTAGAGCATTAAGTTAAAAATTTCAGGGCATGTTGAACTAACCAAAAGGCACTATGTGCATACTACCACTATTGCTACTATTACTACAACTACGAATACTACTTCTACTGAGGCTAAGGTTATGGAGGTGAAACTAAATCAGAGCACATTGTGTGCATTCAGGTTGCCAAAAGGATGCATAAGGAGTTTCTCAGGAATAGTTTACAGCATTAAGTGGAAACTTTCAGGGCGTGCTGAGAGGGAGGTTAAACTAAGCAAAAGGCACTGTGCATACTGCTGCTACTAATACTACTCTTACTACAACTACTTCTACTGAGGCTTAGTGTAGGAAGGCAAAACTTTCCGTGAATATTTACGGGAATGTTGAACTAAATCAAAACTTACTCTCTGCATGCAGGTTGTCAAAAGAGCACATTAGCAATATCCCAGGGATAGTCTAGGTCCAGGGTATTAAGTTGAAACTTTCAGGGCATGTTAAGGGGGATGTTGAACTGACCAAAAGGCACTATGTGTATGCTACTGCTATTACTACTACTACTACTGGTACTACAACTACTACTAAGACGGCTACTACTAATACTACTGAAGCTAAGGGTATTACGGTGGAACTTTCAGGGAATGTTGAGGAAGATGTTGAATTAAATCGAATCACGCTGCGTGGATGTAGGTTATTAAAAGTACGTTACAGCTATATCCCAGGAACTCCTTGGAGTATTAAGTTGAAACTTTCAGAACATGTTAAAGGCGATGTTTTACTAACCGAAAGGTACTATAAGCATATTACTACTACTATTTCTACTGCTAAGAATAATACTACTACTAGGGCTAAGGGTATTTGCAATTAGTAATAATGTTACTTAGGGTAATGGTATTAATGTGGAACTTTCAGAGACTGTTGAAGTGGATGTTGGGCCAAAACAAAACGCATTATGTCCACACAGGTTATCACAAGGGCGTATTAAAATATCTCAGAAACGGCTTGAAGTATTTAGTTAAAACTATGAAGGCATAAGGAGAGCACATTGAACTAGACCAAAAAGGCACAATGTAAATAAGATTACTGCTTACTACTAACACTACTACTGTCACTAATTCTACTCCTAATGCTCCTACTGTAGCTTCTGTTACTATGACTACTACTATTGCTAATGCTAAGGGTATTAATAAAACTTTCAGGGAATGGTGAGGGCGGTGTTGAACTGAATCATAAAAAAAAACTATGTACATGTGGGTTATCAAAGGGATGCATTAACAATACCCCAGCAAAACCTTAAGGTATTAAACTGGAAAACAGTAAAACTCAAAGTAACCGAAACGAAAAAGTAACCTCAAAGTAACCTACAAAGTAAAACTCAAACTAACCGAGTAAAACTCAAAACGAGCCCCGTGCCTCCCAAAGACCAGAACATAACTTGCAGTTTACTGAAAGCAAAATACGTCTTAAATATTTCCCCTTTTTTTAACTTTAATAAATTTTTAGTTTTTTAACAAATAAGGATTCGGATCTCCAATGTAGGGTTATCAGAGATGTTGAATTCAATGACAATGACTTTAACCAAAATCATCTTCTTTTTTGTGGTCTTTTCTCTTATTCCTAGAGAAATTGTGAATTTTCTTATCCTAGTAACTTTTGATGGGAAGCTTTAGATTTATCAAATTTTATAAAAAGAAGAAAAACCAAAAATAAACGAAATTTCAATGCTTCTCAGTTATGCTTTGTTATTAAAATTCTGTTTTTTAGAGCTTTAGTTTCTATTACCAATAGAGAGTTTTCCGGCATCAAAATAGCGTACCATAACCTCAGTAGTCACGTTATTTTGATGATGCTGATAAAGAATGGCGTGGAATTCTTAAGCTACAAAAACTGGACTTTTGTACAATACGCTTATTTTAACGCACGCAATCTTTATCAGTTAAAACCGCCCATACCTGCAGTGGCCGAGTGAGCTGAAATTTCTGTACCAGTAGGCATCTCAACAAGTGGAAACATTTAATTTCCACAAGGTATTGAACGCATTTAATATGCATTTAGCGTTTAGTATACTATAAGGAGGCTAAAGGTTAATTATATTTAAATAAATAAAATTGAAAAATAAATTTTTTTTTATAATAAAAAAATTGAATAAGTGAAATTTGAATAGTGTAATTTTTATTTTCATTTCAATGCTTTAATAACTGGAAAAGAGGATATTTGTAATATAATTAGCTGTCAATGAAGCGCCAATGGCGCAGTAGGCTTTAGATTTATACAGCTATAGAATGGGGCAGAAGCCAAATTCTTGCGCATAATGAAACTAAATTCATCGAAAATAGTTTTGGGAATAAATAAGTGTAAATTTAATAATCCATATATAATGACGCCAGCTGGTGAAAAATCCGTCACTTCAAAATTTAATTTTACACTAATTTCATTTTTATTTTCAATGTTGTAATAAGTATGTAAGAAAATATTTGTAATATTTATAGAAGGGGAGGAGGCAGTATCCATACTCATGTTCGTAGTGATTTTGTTCGTTTCAACCTTGATTCGCATATTTAATTAAAGCTTTATTCGTTATAAGATTCATTTATTAATTTATATTAGTACATGTTTTATGTTTGTTTTTCTATTCATTTTGGGTTTCATTTATGTTACAATAGTAAAATAGTTTTGTTTGTTTTAAGCTTTATTTGCATATTCAATTTTAGCTGAACTCATTTTAAGATTTATTTATTCATTTATATTAATACAATAAAAGAATAAAAACGAGAGCAATACGAAAGCAGAAGAGTGGAACAACAAGAAGATATAAGAAAACTAGAAACAATATTTAAAAAAAAGAAAACTAAAAACAATTGACCTCCCTCTCCCTCCCACACAAAAAAAGCAAACCAAATGTATTTAAGCAACTCTAATCCCATCCAAGTAATAGGCATTAGCAGGTTAGATTTTAATTACTTTTAGTTTTATTGACGGGCAATCCTGATTTTCCCTTTCTCTTCTTCACGTAATTAGTTGCAATTCCTTTTTTCTTATTGTTACACATTTCTGTTCTTTTCTGGTTTTTATCGGCATTGAGCATGCATCGTTTGACGCATCTAAAGATATTAGCGTTTTTTTTTATCTTTCCTTGTCCTTTTTCGGTGACCGGCGTTTTAAACAAAACAATATCCCCCACCGACGGGCTAACAAAACAACACAACCAAAAATCCTATTATGGCACTACTACTAAAAAAAAAAAAAAAAAAAAAAAAAAAAAAAAAAAAAAAAAAAAAAAAAATCTTCCCCGGAAACTACTTCAGTCATACTCACGCACAACCCCAATTGGTAAATGACTCCAGGAGCTCGGCAAAACATGCCGAGCAGAGAACTGTGACCGGGTTGTTTCACACTGCGGCCGCCGAAATGCATCGCCGAAATCCACACCAGTTATAAACATGCCATTAAAAAATTCTGAGGTAAGGCTATTAATAATATCAAATATTAGCATAGACCTATAAAAAAGGACTTAGGCAACTCTATTGACATAGGCAACTCTACTTTAACGATTCCACAAGTGCCTTCACATTATTCATTTTTGAAGATTAATTTTCTTTTTTGTTTCCTTTTGACTAAAATCCATTTCTTCTTCCAAAGAAATTAAATGAAGCTAGGATAAAAGGTACCTTGATACTAATGAAATTAATTCCACATTCCCTGGCAACGGCTGAAGCCAACATTGTCTTACCAGTGCCAGATGGACCATATAAAAGGATTCCAGAACGAAGTCGAATAGGAACTTGAGCAAACAATTTTGGATACTGAAACAACGAATTTGGTTTACTTCATTTGTGAGAAAAAAGAAATCGGAGGTTGAAAAACGGAGATGTTATTGGCAGGAAGATTGGAAAATGGGATTTGAAAATCAAAGAATGCACATAAAATGAAAGACAGGGCCTTTAAAACTCCCTCGTCCAAAAAAATGTATAGCTGTTACCTCTCCTCCTTCAAATACAAACTGAAATAACAGCTCTTATTAAAAAGCTGCTGAAATACTAATAGAACTTAAAAATATAGGGTATAATATATATATTTAGCATGCTAAGTGAAAAAATAAAAAGGAGAGATAAGAAAGAAAATGAAGCCTGATTCAAAGCCAGAGATGTAAATGGAACTGTTATGACAAACATTACAAACATATAAACTGAAAAGGGTAGGGAAGGAAACAATATCAAGGATAAAATCCCTGGTATTGCCGGCCCACCTCAGTAAAAGAAAAAAAAGAGTCAACTTTTCAAATAAATATTTTTTTTAAACAACTTATAACAAATAATAGAAACAAAGAAATAGGTTCAAATCTTAAATGTTACTATAAAAGACATATAACATTTGCAAAATTATGACACACGATGTACGTATGCATATCAGATTTTATAAGTCAGGAAAAATAGAAAAAGGGGCATAATTCGACTGAAAAACGAAATAATCTTTTTGAGAGAAGATGTGCTTTCTGTCTATCACGAAAAAGAAAAAGGCCAGCATAAAATAGAGAACGATTCCCATGACACAAGACGCACAAATGCTTGTATTTTACACCATGCCGAAGTCTCTAAAATAGTTATGTAGCATTTCGATGTTGTAAGGCCTGGAATAAGTTTGCAACTTCTTGCTATAATGGGCAGCAAGAAATATAATGCTTTTATGCAAATTGTTATTTCAAGTAAGGTTCTTGTTTCTAGCTCTCCAAGGTTTGGTAGGTAAAATTTAAGCGTAAAAAATTCCAAGTTTTAGCGATTTACCCAAGTCAGAAAATGATATGTATCCCCTCTTTCTATATCTAGAGTTTAAAAATAAAACGAGAATGCCAAAGAAGATACGAGGCAAATGATAGAACTGATCGACATAACATGTTGATATTAAGCGGGACGGCTAAAAATAGCAGCCAGAAGGACAGTTTTAAAAACATAGCAGCAGCCAAGGGACAACTTTGAATAATCTAAATTGTACAGGAGAAGCAAAATTCTGGTTTTTGTGGAACATCAAAATTTAAGAATAAATGAAGTATACCCATAACATTAGTAGTCTCGGATGTTCAATATTTGGTTACAATATTCCTTTGTCACGAACTTTTCTGTCTATCATGCGTTTTCTGTACAGGATCCAAATAAAATATAATTTCTGTAGGCCAAATTCTTGGCTGGGACAAAATATAACGACGTTTCGAAATAATAACTAAATAGCAGCTAAATGAAGTTACCCAGTAAAGTTCATAAATGCATGTCTGTGGAGTCGGTCCACTTTACAACCGACGAGCAACTCGGACTCCCTGTATTTTCAATATACTGACTCCAACTACGACTCCTGAAACTTTAAACATAATTGCTCCGACTCCAACTCCTATTGTTTCTGTAGTATGGTTGCCAAAAAATTCTATTCACTATAATTAGCCTACTAAATTAATTTTGTTTAATATTGCCACTATTTAGTAGTATTTAAGAGAATTTGGCTTGGCTCCAGCCTTTATACGTTTCCATAATTCTGACTCTAAATCGGATTCCAAAGGATCATACATTATTTCTGTTACTCCAACTCCATTCGGCAAAAATTTACTAAAAGTCCGACTTCGACTCCATAGCCCTGGTTGAAACTTGCGAATCATTCAGAGTTTCCAACTTTCAAGGAAAAAGGAATTTGCTCTACTTCTCTGTTTGACATTCTAGACAAACAGAAATCTCTATCCGGTATGCGTTCCAGCGATACCAACGTTTTTCGTGGGAAAGAAACGTTACAGCACACACGAATTTTATATGATTTAGAATTTAGTAGACATTTTTCGGGTGAACTGCGTGTATAAAATCAAATGTGTTACAATATCAAGTTCTTGGTTAGGATATAATTCGTAATGGATTTCTAAAAATCGTAACTACAAGGCAGGTCAATGTAGTTACAAAATAACGTTCCAAAACTGTAGGTTAAGTTACTGATATTCCCTATTCAGCCATGTTGAAAACTAGATAATATGGGGACTATGAAAAATAGAAAATATTCTTATTATATTTTATAGTTTAAGATAAGAATTGTACCAAGATAGCCTTAAGAGACAAAGCCTGCTTATTACACGAATTCCTTAAAAGTCACCAAAGTTTCCAAAGATACATATTTGAAAAAAATCAATGGCCTTCAAAGAAGGCATAGCTTCATAATGATGTATTACGTTGATAACCGAACTTGAAATATAATAAATAAATACAAAGCATATTTTTATATAAAAATATTATATAAAAATTTTATAATAAAAAACACATTTGGGCAAACAGCAAACTCACCTTCGCAGGCCACTCCAGCGTTTCAATCAATGCCTTTTTCACTTGTTTTAGACCACCGATATCACTCCACTTAATGGTTGAATTTTTCATTAGACTGATACCTTGAAGGCTGGTTGGGACGTATCCATTCAAGCTTTTTTCAACATCATCAAACTCTACTTGCAAGTTTACCAAATCTACAAACATTGGTCAAATTCAACAGATCTACTGCATAAAAATACTACCTCTGTACATTGCTCTTTGATGGTTTAAATTCATAACATACGTATCGCCGTCGAAAGGGTATATATAAGAATTTCTTTTAATTGCAGAGTAGATTAAAAACAAGTTTTTCACACATGCGCACATGGAAAACAACGAGAGGGGATTTGCAGAATCAAAAATCGGGTCAAAACAACCCTCCATCATCTACTGAAAAAAAAAAAAAAATTATGGGCTAAAAAAATCTCAATGCTTCTAACCTTGTGTGAGAGTTGAACTATTTGGGGGTTCAAGAATTCATATTCTCTCCCCTTTTTTTCCGAAGAAATACCCTGATAACTTTGAAAGGTTGGACCTATGGCGATTTAGACGTTTTTCCAATGTTCAGCTAAATAATGTGGCTTCAGCCTTTGAGCTAGATGGAATAAAGCTTTTTTTTCAAACCGTAGCTAATCTACCATAGGTCCTAAGAAGTAGATAGAAATATACAACTACGACCAGTCGAGTTGTCTCCCCCCCCCACCAAAGATCTTCAAGGGTGCAACGGTATTACCAATCATTTTTGCTTACAAATCGTGAACCAGTTTACATTCTTAAATTCCATAGAGTATTTCACTAAGCCAACGTTATGTTTAGATTATAGGCTTATTATAAATTTATAGATTCTAACTATATCTATCTTAAAAATATGATCCTTGCGGATACAATCAGACGTTAATATTAATTAATAATAAAACTAGTTGTGTCAATTTGTGTCAAGCACAATGGAAATTTTAAGAACATTACTATAATATTATTACTGTAATATTACAACATTGGCAAGTCCCCTGTCCTCCAGTTTCGTTTTGAAAATAGAAAGCTTGTCATTGTCGACAGAGCCGCTTCATCACCAGCCACGGCACACGGCCCGGCTTGACCTTCGAGACGTCAGTCTGCCATGCATCCAGCTAAAGTTATAAATAAGATGGGAGAAATAATTTTAAATTCATAAGAATAAATTTTATTAATACTCGGTCATATAAAAGTTAAAGACCTGGTCTTAATGTTGAAGTACAATCCAAGACAAGTCTCCCCTTCTAGAGCAGCTTATAATAACTAAAATCTTTAGTCTTGTAGTTTGTAATTTCGCAAAAGTCCCTTAGGTTTAGTCTTCATTTCTTTCAATTGCCGTGCTATATAAATACAGAAAGACATGTTAAAATACAGCAGCCAGGAAATCACAATTTTGAAGTTTCTCATGAGAAAAATAGTCTCTTATAATTTTCAAAACTGAAGATAACAATGAAAGAAACGAGGAATTCAAACAAAACAGAGATATGCAACATTGCAGTATTCTATCATTAAACCTAAAAGCAAACACTACAAAAACGAGAACCATTATTTTCATTTATAATCATTTGCATATTTTTAAAGAACAAAGAGAGAAAACTCAATGAAGAAACAAACAAAACGAGACAACAAATAATGACCTGTGACCTGTGTCGAGTTGAAGTCTTCAAGTGGTATGACAAGATCCGCAATACTGAGATCCTGAGGACCTTCAAGTTAGCGAACCTCTCTACCCATGTAGAAACTCGTTCTCTAAGAGGGTACGGCCACTTACTCCGCCTCCCGCCAACTAGCCCTGCAAAGATCATATCGGACTTCGATCCCTCGATTGTCTGGAAACTTCCTCGAGGCAGGCTGCGCACCAGATGGGCTGATGTTAGAAATCAACGCCTCTTCAACCGCAACATCGACCCTAATGAGGCCCCATCCCTAGCCCTAGACAGGGCTGCTTGGAGAAGACTGAGAGTGCTGTCAACCAGTTTCCTGTACATTGACTACCCTGCTGAGCAAGAGCGTTAAGTCAAGTAGGTAAGTCAAGGATCTGTTGCGACAATTGTAGTTTAATACTGGTGGTAGTTTTATGTGTTTTCAGTTTATTTAGTTTTTTAATCTTTGTTCCTTTTGCGCTAAAGACGCCTCGGTTTTATACAGGCAAAATATCCGCACCGTTTTTTTTTTTTTATCTTTTCTCTACTTGCCGTAGTCTCGTTTTGTTTGTTTCTTCATTGAGTTTTCTTTCTTTGTTCTTTGTCATGGCTGGCCAATTCGGCTAAGATCTTTCATGTTTATTTCTACACAAATTACTGATGCGATAATGCGTCCCAATGCAACGTCTTCGATTTTTATTCTTTACCTATTTTTTTTTTACTACTACTACTACTAACAACTCACCGCAGCACCTAGCCGCCTGAGGCCAACACAGCTACACACGCTCCTCCTCCACCCCAATCTATTCAAAGCCTCCCTTTTTACGCCCACCCACGAAGTTCCTATTTCCTTTAAATCCTTCTTTATGACGTCCTCCCACCCCAGACGAGGACGACCTGCTTTCCGTTTAGCCCTAGACGGTTGGTCGAATAGAACAATCTTCGGCATCCGTCATCCGCACAACGAGCCCTAGCCACCTCAACCTTTCTTTCATTATAGCCCTAGAGAGCGGTATTGAACCACATTTCTCGTATAGCCTATTGTTTGAAATACGGCCAGTCAGCCGGGTACCTAGAACAATCCTTAAGCAATTTCTCTGGAAAACATCTAGCAAATCTTCATCCGCTTTTCGGAGCGCCCATGCTTCGGAGCCATATTTGACCACTATCATCACTGTAGCTTCTAATATTCTAATCTTGGTTTGCAGGTTTGCAGACTTATCTTCCTGTTCTTCCAAGCTTTTTTTAAGTGTGAAAAAACACCCTGAGCCTTGGCTATTCTACTTTTAACATCTTCACTGCTCCCACCATCTTTACTAATAATACTACCAAGGTAAGCGAAGCTACTACTACTACTACTACTACTAAAAACTCACCGCAGCACCAAGCCGCCTGAGGCAAACACAGCTTCGCACGCTCCTCCTCCACCCCAATCTATTCAAGGCCTCCCTTTTTACACCCGCCCACGAAGTTCCCATTTCCTTTGAATCTTTCTTTATGGCCTCCTCCCACCCCAGACGGGGACGACCTGCTTTCCCTTTAGACCTAGACGGTTGGCCGAAAAGAACAATCTTTGGCAATCTGTCATCCTGCATCCGCACAACGTGCCCTAACCACCTCAACCTTTCTTTCATTATAGCCCTAGAGAGCGGTATTGAACCATATTTTTCGTATAGCCTATTGCTTGAAATACGGTCAGTCAGACGGGTATCAAGAACAATCCTTAAGCAATTTCTCTGAAAAACATCTAGCAAATCTTCATCCACTTTTCGGAGCGTCCATGCTTCAGAGCCATATTTGACCACTGTCATCACTGTAGCTTCTAATAATCTAATCTTGGTTTGCAGACTTATCTTCCCATTCTTCCAGACTTTTTTTAACTGTGAAAAAAACACGCTGAGCCTTGGCTATTCTATTTTTAACATCTTCACTGCTCCCACCATCTTTACTAATAATACTACCAGGGTAAGTGAAGCTGCCCACCTAATCAATTTTTTCATTACCCAACGTCACCTTTTCATCTTCGCTTATTCCTAGCCTTAGTGACTTAGTCTTCCTAACAGTAATTTTAAAACCAATTCTAGCACCCTGAACACGCAAAACCTCTAGAACGTCATTCATTTTGCTCACATTTTCATCTTGGAGGCTTAAATCATCAGCATAATCCAAGTCCAGGAGACTTTTTCCTCCCCATTTGATTCCGTGGTCTCCCATTGCCTTTCCTGAGCTCCTTAAAATAAAGTCCATCAAAATAATCCATAAAAAGGGGGATAGAACAAAACCCTGCTTAACTCCTGATTTAATACAAAACCAGCTGCTAACCTCATTTCCTACCTTAACCGCAGCAGTGTTATTCTCGTACATGGCACTAGTCACTTTAATGTTTTTGTCTGGTATACCATACAAGGATAAAACCTTTACTAAAGATCTTCTTTCAACAGAATCGAACGCTTGCTCATAATCTATAACACAGAGGACTAAAGGTGTTTAATAGCCCAGGCATTTCTCAATTGTTAGCCTAAGAGTGAAATTTGGTCGACACATCCTCTACCGTTTCTAAAACTGCACTGCTTATTTTTTTAAACTGCGTTTACGGCATTTCTAAGTTTAAGTATTGCCACGTTGCAAAGCAATTTGCTACCTGCGGAGACTAGACAGATAGCTTAATAATTACCAAACTGTTTTTTAATTAACTTTTTTATAAATTGCTTTAATTAAGGTTTTCCTAAAATTATTAGGTACTTCCCCTTTTTCAAAAATCATTTTCATAATCTTCAGTAACTTATTTCTAACCTAAAAGCCATCATATTTAAGGAACTCACTTTCCACACAATCAGCACCTGGAGACTTATTATTCTTTAACCCATTTAGTACTGCTGCTAATTTATCCCCACAAAACACATAAAACGTTACGTCCAAAGGATCACGCACTTTTTCAGTATCCTCTATATTTTTTCCTGCAACTCTATCTTGGTTAAGCAAGTTCTCAAAATGTTCGGCCCATCTCGCTTTAGTTTTTTCCTTATCGCTAATTGCGACCCCATTCCTATCTTTAACTGGGACAAGTCCGGATTGACTACTCCCTCTCAATTTGTTAACGTGCCAGTACAATATTTCACTATTATGCCGTCTAGCTGCATCTTCCAGATCCTCGGCAATTTTATCCAGGGCCTCTACTTCACACCTCCTTAGTTCATATTTTTTTTTAAGTTTGTATTTTCCAACAATAATACAGTTTTTATCGATTCCAATAACAGCAAGAATAAATTTTTCTCACCATGTGAACTACCTTTCTGAAACGAAAAGTCAAAAGCTCTTTCTGCAACGCATTTAATATCTGCAGCTGAATAGCCTTCCATACGCTTCAAAAGCTCGTCGAAATTTTCATCAGTTTCACCAGGTAGGAAACTTGGACATATCATTTGCAGCAGTTTCAATCTTTGCATCTGAAACAATTATATATAACTGTAAAAATGACAAGTTGTAGGTACATAACCTGGGGTTTTATGACCTTTTCTTCAAATACATATAGTCCTCATTTTTAATAGATCCCGTTTGTCCACTGATTGTAAAGAGGAGCACTATAGACATTCGTTTTTGTCTTGTTCGGTGAGTAACAGCAGTTCCGGAAGTTGTTTATAATGTGAGTTGTATTTATTTGTTTCGTTTTTTAGGTTTTTTTTCTTTTTTTTTCTCCAGTGTGTTTAGTCCGTCGTTTTTTTTTGGTAGTTTTAATTTAAAAAATTTTTTTTCTTTTTTAAGTTTTTTTTATTCTTTCCGTTTAGAAATGGTCCATGACGTGGAGCCGAAATATTCGGATTTTTTTTTATTAATTTATGTTCTTTCTTTTTTTTTCGTTTTTGTTTCACGACTTTATCAAGCCGAATCAAACCCGTTTTTCTCCCTTAAATTTTCGTAAATGTAAAAGCAGTGTGGTCTAGGAAATTATTTATGTACATAATTATAATTATAGTCTAGATTTTATCTTTAAAAATTACCCCCCCCCCCCACGTGGTCAACCAGTCGGTAAAAATATTGTGCTTCCAATAGCAGTAGGAATCACTACAATTTTAAAGCAGTCTATTCAATTTTTACCAAAATTTCGACCTTGATCAGTAAAAGGTTGGTAAAGATGTCCCTTACATCCCCATGAAAGATTTTAATAACACTTGTAGCTCTCGAAGCAGACTGTAAATAAGGCATTTCCATTACTGGCACCTTGAACTATACCTTCAACAAAAGAATATAGAACAGGAAAAAAGGTAACTGATTTGAGAAAGCAAAGAATGGGCAATCCATTTAGAAGGAATTGGCTATTTGAGTATGTTTCATACAAGTTACACGTGCTTAAACTTGGAAAACCCATTTTGAGGTCTGGAAGCTGAGTAATTATAGCAAATTTAGACACAGCCAATGATTTATATACAACTGTGAATATGACAAGTTGTATGTACACAATGAAAATTAAAGTCTACATTTTTCTTTAAAAGTTACCTCAACTAAGAGCATCAGAAACTCGTTCACGAAAAATGGTATATTCTTGCACAATATTTAAATTTGCCAAAATTTATGCAAGTGCCACGATGCCAGTATCTTCGCTATATATGGGTAGCATAGCTGGTAATTTTTGGCTGACCTTGAAAATATCAAGAGCAAAAAAGTCATTACAGGATTACCTCTAAAGCCGTACTGACCAAAACGGCCATTAAATTTAACAACTTTTGTAAATATAATTATCCGAGATAGAAGCCAACGCTCGGTTGCGTCAAAAGTTATATTTCGTCTGGAATAGGACCTGGGTACAATTTATTCCAATAAGCTTAAGAAGGCGCAATTGATTTACGTCTGTCCTCGTAATGTGCTTTACATCGATAGCAAAGAACTAATATTTCCTCATCGATTAGTTCTTGAGGTAGAAACGATGGCCAAGGCTTAGCAGAAAATTAACTAATTTAACTATGATTGAGATAGAAATGCTGTTTACAAAAATCGTAAGTTCCTTCGCAAAGTGAATTAATTTCACGACTAAATTCTTCTAGATTAGCTGAACATTGAGCATAAAAAATGTCACTTATATCCTCTTCAAAGATTTTGACTACACTTCTGGTACTAGCAACAGACTTGGAAAAAGGTCTTTCAGTTATTGGCAACGTTAAACTATACCAATGACGAAAACAAAAAGACGAGAAAAAAGGTACATAATTTGAAAAAAAATGTGCAATCTTTCCGGAACATATTGGCTATTTGAGTATGTTAGAGACAACTTGCATGTATTTAAACCCAAAATACCTATAATTATACCGAATCTTATATCTATTAACAGTGGTTATAAGGCGAACCAAATTAACCACCCGGAAACCTCAAAAACTGTTCATGCAATTAAATAGGCTGAATTGGATTTTAAGACTTACGTTGGTTATTTTTATAAGAATTTTAGGAACTTTAAAAAATTAAGTACGGGACTCCCTGTGATTATGTAGAGTGCTGCTGTACATTGAGGATTTCCTGTTACCACTGATGCTTACTGTTTTGCTGCTCATTAACTATTTAACAGTTTAAGTACTTCTGCATTAACTGTTATACAAAAAAAAGACATATACAGTAGTTTCAGGGAAATAGAATGTTGTCACGAGTGTTCTTAGATGTAGGTTAGTTGAAACTTTCGAGAAATTTTACCAGCATAGCCTCAACGACAAGTTTTTAGACTTTGTTTTTGAAAAAGAAAAGAAGGATAAAAAAAAATTACTGTTACCAGCTCTTTTTTATATTGCGGCTAAACAAGACTTGCACTTGATCCCAGTTGGGAGGGCGGGTCCTTCCTCCTTCGCCCCCAACCTGACAGATTTCAAGGAATTATCTCAATGGAAAACTTCGTAAATTATGATCTAATCTATTTATAACCCCTTTTCCTGTGAGAAATTTCATGATAATCCGTTTCCTGAGACATGATCCGTAATCACCAATGAACAACACTATACTAAGAGCAGCAGAAATTCTTTATTTATTTGATCATTCTCATCGGTTTTAGATTGAGCCTTACCTTATCTGGGTTTTTCAGCTCAAAAAAATAAGTGAAAAAATGACGGCCTTGGTTAACAGCTAGTTTTGAATGAAGATTTGCCTTTGATTGGGCAATTCCAATGATTAACAGCCTCGGATTTCTTTCCGTGTTTTCGACTATCGAACACAGCTTTTCTACAATCCTAAAAAGAAAATGTGTATTTTCTATATACACAATTGTCAATCGAAACATCAATGACAATACTATTTATTTACAAGCTGTCAACGTAGACAAGGAAAGAAGAAGAACAGATCAGACAGTTTCTACTTTCACTTACGAAAGAAGGAGAAAAGATGAAAAAAAAAATATTTCGATACCAAAATTAATTGTGCTTAAAGTTTATTTTTTTTAATAAAATAAAATTTAACCAGCTTTGCTGATTACCTTTTTGGTTAACTTTTGTGTAGAGTAGATTATTAGAGATTACAATTCCTCAAAGACTAACGTAGGTCTTAACAGAATTAACTCAATTGTGGGGACTAGAAAAAAGCCGCCAAAAGATGACAAAAGAATTGAAATCCATATTTGTACTACGAAGAAGAGAGAGAAGAAGAACTATATATTCCACTAGAGCTCCCTAAAAAGCTTGACGATAATGCTATACAGAAAAAAAAATACAAATAGACTAGTTGCCTAAATTCAGAAAATGTCTGAAGACGACAGCCTTACGAATAGACATGGGAGCTCTTATGCAATTATATATATTTATTTATTTATAGTAGGTTTTAGTACGCCTGTCACTGCTTTATTTAAATTAAACCCTTTTTCTCTCTTAAACTCTCTTTGTAAATGGAACAGCTGTGGGGTCTAAGAAATTGTAAAAAAAACTTTATACTTCGACCCAAAGCAAAGGAGCTTAAATCAAAAGTACCCAAATATTGCTTTGGGGAGAGGCACATAAAAAACGAAGAACACTTGCGAATGATTCAGAAAAACATACTCGACATTTGAGGGGGGGGGGGCGGACAGCGTCATACACCACATACCATGTACGTGCCTGGATACAGGGTAGGCATTTTTTGCACCAAAATTGAAAGTATTATAGGCAAAGTCGATTGCTCCTCCATGTTATTCAAGGAGAACAGCCGTAATCACAAAGTACTTTTTTGAGCTAGAATTCTTCCAGATAAGGATTGATATACAAAAAATTTCAAAAAGCTTGTTTTTCGACGAAAACTGAGAGACTTTTTTCCACCACATGAGTGATAACCAAAAAAAAAAGAAAAGAAGAAAGAAAGAAAACAATAGATTGTCCGTTAGCTTCCTCGGTTACTTGTTTAATACCCTTAACTGCATTTAGAATGGCACCTTTACTCAGGCAAGTAATTTTCTTTCGAAACTTGAAACATGTAAATAATAATAAAAAAATAAAATAAAAAAACAACGGACCCAGTCCACATTTACATTGAAACTGAATAGAACAACAGCTATCTGTGTACTGTTATAAATGTCAGAGCCAATTCTTTTCAGTTCCAGCATTTAACGCATACGATGTTTCTTACATCAAATATTTTTTATGGAGAATAAAAAGCCACTAGCAACTTACGGTAGATGATTAGAAAATTTTGGTAAGATAAAAGGATAAAAAAAAGGAAGCTTTGACGTACATAATTAAATATGGGATTGGCAAGGATTTAGCATGTTCAGTAAAAGTTAATTGAAGTACCAAGGACATCGGAAACAAAAAAAAATGCCCCCTGGCTCCATCTTAAGTCTATTCATAACTCAAAATAGGAATTTTCATCGATTTCACTTTTGTTTGTTATAAGATTACGAAGATTAAAGACTTGCGCAAAGTTTCGCCAAAGTTCACAATATTGAACGGTGAAAAAAAAGAAGCGGAAACTGATGCGGTAATTTGCTTTTCCTGCTTACACAACATAGGCTAATCTAACGCTCAACGGGGTGGTTCACTATAAGGCAATCAGGCGATAGTTCAAAAGAGTAAACATTTCAATGCATCACGTCTGATTGGATTTTGTTCTGCTGGTGTCTGAAGCAAAAAATTGAATTTAACATTTGTGCTTTACGTAAAAAAAATTGAGTAATACAAGTGATACTTTTGGAATCGGAAGAAAACAAGGATCCTACTGATATGTGAATGAAGTCGAACACTAAAGGACAATATATATCAAAACAGTACAATTGGTTTTACTAAGAAGATGTTCTTGTAGTAAGTGAATTAACTAATGATCTGAAGTGTTTAATGTTTAGTAAGCCTAATAATAAACATATTAATGGATACCTTTGATTTTTAGCTATCTGATGATACATACATTTCTTTTCAATTCCTAATTGGTAACAAGCTGTTAGGGTTATATTTTAACATAATTTTAATCACTGTTTTTTTTCCCAGTTTACTTCCAACAGTCTTTGTCTTTTGCTACAGCAATCAGGGAAATTAAACTTTCTACAACTCCATGATGATATTTTTTTTTCCGCTCATTTTCACACACGTTGCTTATTTTCAAATTTGACGTCCGCTAAATATCAAAACCGCATAGCTTTCCATGGAAATCTTTTTCATAAAATAGAGTTCCCGGATTTTCCTAATTTTTTAAGAGGTATATAGTTATTTAAGTTTTCACTTAACTAATTGAAAGAATCAGATTTCATTTTTACTATCTTTGGTACTTTAAAGAGAAAACATCAACTTAATGATGATACCTGTCAGTATGAGAAGCCTCTATGGGGTTATTAACCACAATGTTTTCCGTCTTACAAAACAGAACATCCATGTTATCAAGCACCAATAAAGATGGCTGTACTTTTGATAAATCTTCCCAGATTTTCTCCAGTTTTCCAGATATTGAGACTGGACTTTTCCCTAAAAATACCGTAAATATAGCAACAGTATGCGAAACTCTCGAATGACAAATGGTGACCATTACTTAAAATTATCTAAAATCACACTTGCTAGTGACCAGGAAAACCTCGCTGCCACCCTTTGATGATGCTGTCTATATTCTATTAAAGATTCCATCAGAGGTGGCTATAAGAGTCCTACATGCGAAAAGATATATGGATACTAAGGTCATGTAGCATTTGTGAGTTGGAGGGGGGGGGATCCAGCACAAATAAAGGGCGGTTGTATGTGGTTTGTGTACTGGACTGGATGTCTTTCAGGGTTGGGATTCGAGTCCTGGTGTCACTGATTATTTACTTAAAGATGAGATGATCGGTGACTCTGTAAGCTCAGCTAGGACCGATGAAGTTCCAATTTGGTACTTGAAGAAATCTGGGGGGAAAAACACAGGAAGGATCGGACGATTTGCCCCCAATCACGCATGGCACTCCTGGCAGAAGGCAGAGAATCAGGAATTACGTTGAGTCAGCAAACAAGAAAGACATTTGAGTTGTTTAACTGGTGTCTTTCAACCTTATTTTACATTGGCAAGCCTAAGTCAAATTTCCCTGAGCAACCACTTCGTCCGATCACGTGAAAGCTAACATTTTATCTTCCGACTACTGAAATAGCCCAATGTAACGAAGAGACCATAGTCTGGGTCAAAAACGAAAAATGAATACGTTTCAATATGATCTCAAATATAAATTATCTTGTCACCACCTGTTATTTTTTCTTGACGATACAGATTTATAAAATATATCCAATTATGTTTTAAGAAAGATGTGGTGCAGGAGCAACACAATTGTTTTTTTTCCTTTTATTTTTACCCCTCTGCCGTCGATTTCGTTTATTGCAAGAAAGCAGCAAGGGCCTGACTTCTGCAATTTTTTTACTGAAAGTGCGGATCTCCGGTCAGGTTAATAAATAAGATATTACATTATGAAAGCTAGGTCTAATTCTGACCTAGGGTAAGAAAAGGATGGTTTTCGCTTGTCCTCGAGCCAGAACAAACAGTGTGTCAGTTGAAGCGAAGTTTTATAGCATGTGTCAGAGAAGACTGTTTTGCCAAAATTTCGTTTCTTCAAGCTGTGTTTTTGCTTTCGAGTTGAAAGCTCTGTTCAAGCAAGTAAGCAATCTGGTAGTTTGAAATTAAACTAGGTTAACATCTAAAACTTTTTAAGATGAGCGACAGTTCCCTGCCCCCAGTTCTGGTATGTTTTCTTACATTAACAAATAGGAAATTTTTCAATCCAAACAAGGAAAATCTCTCCACGGGCCTGAAAGTGCTACTTTCTGCTTTTACGAGCAATTTCTGTTTGCTATTCTGTTGAGTTTGTGATATAATTTTCTGCGATTGGGGATGAAGTAGAAGAATGGTATCACGTTTAAACTTTAATAGTTCTCTCTATGTTTCAAAAATTGGGGGTTTTCAATAGTTCTCTCTTTGCTTCTCTCCTAATGGTAATATAAGAAAGTTGTTCTATAGTAAGATTAAGAAAAAAAAAGTTCTTTTTAACCGAAGTAAGGAACAACATTAGAACTTAAAACGAACAGAAATTATTAGGGATATGGGAAGGAATTAAATCAAGTATTTTGCAGGCATCAAGACATGGCTAATTGTAGAAAAAACCAAGACAGATAGTCCGAGTGATTGAGAGGCAAATCTGGGATAAGCCCATTTTAGGATTGTATAAAAATGATGTTAGGTTAGGCCCTCGTCAATACCTCGCTCTTTAAGCTAAGTTTGAATTTTGTCCCAGTTCTTTAAGAATGACTCATGAATCACAAAGACCGTTTAATTAGAGCAAATAGCTATTTTTAAATTACTAAAAAAAATTTTAGCGTAAAGAGCAAGGTATTGACGAGGGATAATTTTAATTTCCTGAAATAATGCTGGAAAATCCAGCTCCCCATCCATGGAAAATTCCCTTACCCCATGAAAAGATCCTCCCACGTAACCCCCGAACCCACAACCATCAAAATCCCCCCTGAAAACGTCTGTATACTTCCCAATAACCAATACTATATGTAAATAATGGGCAAGGTTTATAACTTGCAGCCCTCCCCCCAGGGACGGTGAGGAGGGGGGAGGTTACGTCATCCTAAAAGGCATAATCATTAGGTTTTTCGATTATGCTGAATAAAATGGCTATATCAAAATTTTGATCGGCTGACGTTGGGGAACAAACGGGCGTGGAAAAATGACGTTGGGGAAAGGGGGGGCTAGATACCCTCCAATATTTTTGGTCACTTAAAAAGGAAACTAGAACTTTTAATTCCCGATCAAACGAGCCCTCTCCCGGTCTTCTACGATCACTAGATCAATATGATCACCTATGAAAAAAAAAATAATAATTCTACATTTTTGCACATTCCACATTTTTGCTGTCCCCTCCTCAACGCCTCGCTCCTTACGCTAAAGTTTTTATTGCTTTAAAAAGTAGAGTTACGACAAAGAGTCAAAATTTAGTGTAAAGAACGAGGCATTGAGGAGGGGACAGCCCCTTTCATATACGGAATAATTTCTGCTCGTTTTAAGTTTTAATGTCGCACCTTCAAAAAAAAAAAAATTGGAGTTTTTTAAATTTAATTGAGTGAAAGGGTAGGCACGTTGCAAATTGTTTGAATCAACGATATGCAATGATTTTCAATCTGTATTATTTCAAGTACGAAATAGGCAAGTGGCCCCTCAAAGACAAGCCGCCCTTCACCGCAAGAATTTCTCAACTGTATGACCCAAAGCACGAAGCGCACCCTTAGACCTTCCAAGACCAGCTCCCTCGCCGAATTTTTGGCAGAGAAATAGGCAGGGAATTTTATTGTGACTGATCGGCATGATATTCATAGGGCAAGTAATCTGAGTCAATGAGACATGATAACGATGAATTTAGAGGTACATTTCCCCTTTCCGACCACCAATCTGCTTGGAACTTACAGGGTAAGTAATTTTGGGCAAAGAGACAGAGCGGATGGACTTTCAGAGGAAAAATATGAAAGTTCATCCGCACTAAATTGCCTGCATTCACTTATAATTTAGTAAAAAGGTATTTACAGTCAAGGAGACGTTAACCGAGGAATTTTAGACAGTTGATTGTAACGGCTCAGACGCTAACAGGCTTTAAATTTTCTTTTTTGGAGAATTTTCGATTTGTTACAGAGTGCCTTGTTAGCAAGAATCGTAAAACTTGTTCTTCTTCGGGGACGAGAGGTTACATACTTGCGGTAATTGGTCTACCTTTTTGGTCGTTTTCATTACATTTAAAGATAGAAGACTTTGTCTTTATAAAATCTATTGCGCAGTAATTGTAAAAAATAAGCAAAGCAATGAAATAGTTTACTGATTACTAAGAATGTGTTTACGTAGCCATCAGCCGGAAACAGACGTAGAAACAAATTATTTTTAGTCAAACTTTTCATAGAATCAAATTATTTTTAGACACAGCGTCAAACTGTTAGAAATAATAGGTGTTATATAGTAAGGTAAATTAATATAGCCTTAGCTTGTATATACTATAATTTTTGAAATAACAGCACTGATTGTGTTCCGTTTTTATTTGGGGCCAAGTAGCAGAGCACTAGTTAGTTTTACATGGTGCATTTTAAAACAATGACTCAATATTCGGAAATTCAGGATAAATATGGTTTTAACAATACAACTTTTTTTGGGATCGTATTTTAATGAACATCTCGTCTTAAAAAAAAAATATTCCTGATGTATACCATTTATAAAGTTTTGAGAGGTTGACAACTTCAGTATTATGTCAATGCGGATGAAACGGAATCGAAGTAATGCTCCCGAAAAACTTCACGCTGTCCAAGCAACGTAAATCTGGCTTGCTTGAAATACATAAAAAATCAAAGAACTTTTCTAACCAAGGTGCATACAAATTTTAGGCGAGCCAAAGATGTTTTCATGGTAAATGAGGCAGTCTTAAGTCCCATAAAGTATATTTTTAGTGCCTGTATTTTTAAGTATTGCAGGAAATTACTTTTTATCAGTGTTCATTTAAAGACTACTTCAGGATTTAAGAATTCAGAAAGCAGCTTCAAGTTTGAAAAACGCTTCCCATCCCTCACTGAATTTGATTATTCTAACAAGATCTCCAGATGTTTCGATCGTTCGTATTTAATACTATTTTCAAAAATTTTAATTTATTTTATCACAAAGCTAGTAGATGGATTAAATACTGTGCTCGAAGCGATGTTCATGAGCACACATGCCTATATTTACTGTAGTACATTCATTAATCATTACAGATGCCAAAGACCATGCTGATGGCGCATAGTACCACGTATGGTACCATAGTATCATATTAATATGGTTTCATAGATGTTGTCAATCACGTAAAGGCTGTGCTGAGAGTAACCTATAAGAAAAGATTTTAAAATAATAACACAATGACATCATAGTAACTTAGTGAAAAGTTTTGCTTTGTTCGTTGCTAATTAGTTGCATAAAATTAACCACATAAGAAAAAAAATCTTAGGATTCGCTACAGCTAGTGGCCGAATTTCGGCACAAACGAGGAAGAGAGTAGATTGGGCAATTATCCCTCTCCCTTGTAAAATCAAAATATAAAAATTAAATAATTTTGTATTGCACAAACAATACGAACTTAACAAAATAATGGTCCAATTTATTCGCGACCCCCCCCCCCCAGCCTACCCATAGTGTTCTATTTAAAAGATGTTTTCATTACATCCACTTCATAGTAGCTTAAGTCAATTACTTTCAATTACATATGAAAACTAATATATATTACTCCATTCCAGATTAGATTTAAAATACATTCTTCTTTTTTGTCTTACGAATTTCGACTAAGAATTAAATCTTCTATAGCCTAATAATTAAATCTTCTTTTTCCAAAATCCATACTAAATAATCGAAATGCTATAATAGTTTGAATATATAACTTGCTATTATTTGTTTGAACCCAAATCATTAGAATAATGCAGAAAATTGATATTACTACTTAAACTTTAAAATATTTGTTAATTTAAATTTTAATCCTTTTCTTTCTAGTCGAGGAGAGCAAACGTATGAATGCATATTGAATGGGTGAAGGTATGTGCATATTTTGGTCCTGTTGCCTGAGGCTATTTTAAAGGCATTACTTGAAACTTTGTGTCAAACTGGTATTTACGACATACTCTGTTAAATGAAATAGACTCTCTCAATTGTTGCAATCCGTTTTCATTTATATTTGGTTGTAAAAATTTGGTTCCCATTTTTATTATCAATTCCTATTTAATTCTGAATAGGAAAAATTCAGAGCTTTTAATATCAAAATAGTTCCTTCAAAATAGCTTTATTGGAAAAACAATTGTTCATTTATAACAATTGAAGATTCCAACATAACTAAGTTTGTTCTACTCTTGTACAAGCTCATTTTGTATTTTAAAACACGCTATTTGAATGACCATAGCCAAAGTGTTAAAAATTGTTATTGGACATTTAACGTGCGGGGGTCACCACTTTTAAAGGCAAAAATGGCGCAAAAGAGTTGCTATACCACTTACTGGAGGGGGAGACCCCTCGTCGGCCCCAAATTAGTGGGATTTCCGCGGTTACTTCAACGGTTCCGTATACTAACGTGATCGGATGGTCTATGGCCACATTTAAAGCCAAAGTTTACCGATAAGGTTTTCTAACTATCTTTGGTTCCAACCTAAGCTGAAAAGATAAGAGAGTACATAAAAAAAACCTTACTGTATTCACAACACGTTGCATAAGAGAACTGAACTAAAAAGAACTCTTTCTCCCAGCCCGCTAGCCGCGTGCTTCGACAGGAGTTACGAGGGTGGTAAATGAATCTTTCCAGCCAATCCTAGGACTTACTAATTTACTGGCCAACCTCCCTAACTGCACAATTCCTTACCTCGTGGTCTATTAAACACGTACGCAATTAAGAAGACCCAAAATGGCGTCAAATAAAAGGAAAATTAATATTTATTAGTCGGGGAAGGAAAATACTTAAGGGGCCAAAAGAAATGAATCTGGGAGGGACATTTATCTGAAAAAACTGGGACCAAGGGTTCCAACCCCTCCCTCCTAAGATAGATGGCCCGTATCTCCGGTGGATTGGCTGGAAACTCAGACATAAAATCAAATTAAAATAAACACTAAATTTTTCTTCATCTTGCTCCGGTCTTCCTGTTTATTTCTTCCTTATAGATCCTGCCGTGTGGGGGTTTCTGCCTTGCCGAGTAGTGTAGGGTACTATGAAGTTTTCCTCTTTTTTCAGTATCCTCTCTTCCTCCTCCGTTGGAAATAATTGTAGGATGTCGTCCTCGGGAGTCTCCTGACGGTTAACGAACATTTTAAGGAGAGCCCTATCAGTTAATTTTTCTGGGGGGATTAAGGGGGTTGACATAGGTAGCAGGGGTTTTATTTCCTCGGCCGGATATCGAATATCCGTGGCGGAATAAATAATCTCTGCTCTGCTTGTAGTTGCAGTAGCAGGAAACCGAATATCCATAGCGGGGTAATGAATCTTTGGTGCGGCTGCATTAATAGTTGTTCCTTTCGAAGGTTGCCTTTGTAAGGCCACTCCAGATGAGGCTGGTGATGAGTTGGGATTGTGAGAGTTACGGGAATTGTGGTGGGGTTTTATTGGGGTGCGAATGAATCTAGAATTCGGTTGATTGTGACGAGTTGGGGAGGGGTGTAAATAAGGAGTGGTGCTTGGGCGAATGTGTGTGGTGGGTGGACGGGTGTAACGATTTGGAGGGGGAAGAGGAGGGTTGACGTAAGGGCGCGAGGGCTCAGCCTGCGGTCTTTGGGGTATTTGATAGCTGAATATTGGTTGGTCGATTCCTAATAACGATGGACGGCCAGGCACAGCCCCCCGTCCAGTCTGACGTGTCTTTATTTCTTGTGAATGCGGTGGAGGGTTTTGGGATCTGCTTGTTTCTGCTCTGGCGTGGGTCCCTACCTCTCTTTTCCCTTTCTGATGGGACAGCAGCTGGCGTTTTCGAAGGGACTCTTCCTTCCATGCCGAACAGCCACACCCCTCCACCGATTCCTTTAAAATTTGATTGAGGCTTGGAATATGCACGTATTCTTTTATGCGGTGAAACATCTCCTTCACCGCTAGATGGTTTCCGCTTCGGTGCAGGTGTTTCGCCAGTTCCACAAGCCTTCCCTATGGAGGTGTAATTTTCCACGCGACAATGTCGGCTTTAAATATTGTGTACCCTACAATGGGTCGCTCCATTACTACTCGGTCTGGCATTATTACTGGTTTCTTTTGTTTCATTTCTACCATTGGTATCATTACTGGTTTCGTCCAATTTTAGAGACATCCTATGTCCTGTGCCATAAATGCTTCTTTGACCTCCTTCTCCGTCGGCAGACGTTTACCCCAAAATATCGACATCTATTTAATGAAGAAAAAATACAATTATTATCTTTTTCGTATATATACATGGTATTAGGTAGGCACAGCCCGCCTAATTTAACTTATATTATTCTTTTTTCCCAATCGGGACATGCCGTCAGCAATTCCGTTATCTGTCCCCGGTCTTGATTTTATTTCCAAATCATATTCTTTTAAGCATAGGGCCCACCGTGCTAATCGTCGGTTATCTGGCTTCATTATATTCAGCCATTTCAATGGGTTGTGATCCGTTATTATTTTAAATTTACTTCCATATAAATAATAGTCCAGTTTTTTGACCGCATAAATTATCGCAAGGCATTCTTTTTCAATTGTGGTATAATTTAATTCTACTTTTTATAATTTTCTGGATTTAAATGTGATTGGATGTTCCCTATCTTCAAAATTTTGGGATAGAACTGCCCCTAATCCGTAATTTGAACTGTCAGTTTGTAGCACAAATGGTAAGGAAAAATCTGGATCTCAGAGTACCCTCTTGTTACAAAAAATCTCTTTTAGTGTATCAAATGCTTTTAGTTCTATCTTTAACAATTGCCTAGGGTATACGGCCGCTTTTCATATTGAATCTCTCAAAGTTGTTATATCTGTTCCACTATTTGGCATAAATTTTTTATAATAACCTGCTAACCCCAAAAATGACAGAACTTTTTTCTGTGTAACTGGACCTTCTGCAATTCTAATTTTTTTTTCTGTTTTTTTCCTTAATGGGGCTATTATACCGTTTCCTATTTTGTGTCCCAGGTATTCTGTCTGTGTCTGCACTAATTTAAATTTTTATACATTCAAAGTTAGTCCAGCTCTCCTCGGTCTAGTTAATACTTGTTCCATATGGATTGATCTTCATTGAACGAGTTCGAAAATACTATAATGTCATCCAAGTAGGCTCTTGTATAGGGTAAGGAATTTAAAATATAATCTACTAGCCTTTGGAATGTTGCTGGTGCCCCTTTTAGTCCGAATGGCATGTACCTAAATTGGTACAACCCAAATGTAGTAATAAAGGCAGTTTTGGCTGAATCATCTGGTTCCATTTTTACTGGTCAATATCCCCTTCTCAGGTCTAAAATTGATATAAGTTTTGTGGAGCCATCTGATTCTAGAATTTCATCCATTCTTGGTATAGGGTACGCGTCTGATTCGAAAATATTACTCAGTTTCCTGTATTCTACGCAAAATCGAATGGAGCCATCTTTCTTTGGGACTAATACGACTGGTGCTGTATATTCTGAATTTGATGGTTCTATCACCCCTAACTCGAGCATTCGGTCAATTTCTTTTTTCATTTCTTTTCTTTTTGCTTCCGGTATTCGGTACGGGTATTGTTTTATTGCTTTCTTGTCCTTTAATAGTATCTTATGTACTAAATTTTCTGTTTTTCCGATTTGGTCTGTAAATACATCTGCAAATTCCGTGAGTAACTTATTAAATTGGGATTTCTGAGCCTAGCTCAGATATTTGTTTGCTGAAGCCCTTTCAATGGCGTTTCTATGTGCTTCTGCCAGGTCTATTGTACCTAAGGGGGCACTTTCCTCGTCATGTTCTGAGGTCGAAATCATGAGACAGCGCTTTTGCGGATCCTTGAGGTTTTCTTTTTCATTTTCCTTGTTAAATTTTCTCAGTAAATTCATATGGTAAACTTCTTCCTTTTTTCTTGTTCCATCTAATTCTATTATATAATTTACATCATTCATTTTCTTTTTCACCTTAAACGGTCCCTTCCATCTTACTTCCAATTTATTATTTCCGTCCGGTAATAAAATGAGAACTTCCTCCCCTTTCTTCAATTCGTACAGTTGGGTTAATTTGTATTACCATGTTTTAGTTTTATGCGCAAATGTCCCCTGTGATTTCTTTGCACTTTCGGTGTCGTTATACAGTTTCTCTCGTAGTCATAGGACGTGGATTATCACTGTTGCTTCTTTTTTCTCATCATTCTCCAATGATTAATTTGAAATGTCTAACACCCCCTTGGGTTTGTCCCATATAGTAATTCAAATGGCGAGAAACCTATAGCTTGGTGTGGAGTTTCTCTGTATGCAAAAAGGACATAAGGAAGCATTCTGTCCCATTGGTTTACATCATCTCTTACAAAACGTCTCAACATACTAATTAGGGTTCCGTTAAATCTTTCTGTCCCTCCATTTGTCTGAGGATGGAATGGAGTAGTTAATACTTGTTTAATACCGATAATTTTGTATAATTTTCGGATGCATGTCGATATAAAATTGGTTCCATTATCTGTTAAAATTTCCTTCGGAATTCCGTGACGTGAGACATGTTTTGCTAATTCTTCTGTGATTTTTGGTGCTCTTACTGTTTGCATTGGGACAACTTTTGGGTATCTTGTAGCCAGATCATTGATAACAAAAATAAATCTGTTTCCTGCGTTAGATTTCGGGAGTGGACCCACAATATCCGTTGAAATTCTCTCAAAGGGTTTACCGAAAATGGGCATTTTTTTCATTGGAACTTTTTCATTTGGATTTTAGTATGCAACTAATTGACAGTCTTTGCATCTTTTACAAAAGTTGATAATATCTTTGTTTAATCATTTCCACCAAAAACGCTGTAAGACTCTATCTCTTGTTCTTTGGGATCCCATGTGTCCCCCCGTTGGGCTTGAGTGAGCCAACTTTATTACCGCTTTCCTTAATTCATGTGGTACCAAAAGTTGAAGTTTTCTAGCGTTTTCCCCGGTTTCCATTATTTTGTAAAGTAGATTTCCATTACTGGAAAACTGTTTAGATTGTGGATTCTTTTGATTCGATAGTGCTTCTTTTATTTTTTTGCAATCTCTATCATTTGTTTGTAATTCTGCAAATTTTTCGGAAGTTATTCCGAGTGTTTCGGTTAGTTCCTCTTTGGTCTTTTCTGGTTCTTTTTCTACGGTCAATAATTTCTCTTGTTTTTGGTTATATTTCTTTTTATCTGCCCTTTTTTGGCTTTTCGGTTTTCTTAGTTTTGCATTTTTTATGAATATCTCGTCGTTGAATTGAAATGGGTTTTGTATATTCTGATCATCATTTTCATTAGGGGACGGCCCAGCCTCCCTTTTATTTTTTTCTTAACTTCGTGTCACCGCATTTACTCTTTTTATCATGGAGGTTGCTTTTAGTGCAAGAAAGTTTTCGATATTTCCGAAATCTCCCCCTAATAAAATGTCTACTGCAAGAGTAGGTACAACCCTTACTTTTAATTCATTTTTAACCGTATTTCCCTCTTTATTGGCTAATTCTATTATGACCTGAGCTGTCGGACATTTATGTTCTGCTCCATAGTAGCATAGCAATGCCACTTTATTTTTGTAATTTATGGCGGTTTTCTTTATCAAGTCTTCCCGTACATAGGTTTGGTCGCTGCAGGAATCAATAGCTATTTCTACCGATTTACCAGTTAGTTCGTCACATACTTTGTGTGATTCTGCAAATGCGCAAGTTTTCATATTCTCTGGGCTTTTAACCATGCGGTTCTCTTATACGTTTGAGACTTTTTCCAATTCTCTCGGGATCGATCATTTCTCGGATTGTCTTGTCTTCCGCTTGCCCCATAGTCTCTTCTTCTGTAATTATTGTTGGAATTTTTTTTCGCGCTTTAGCAATCTGAGGTGTAATGTCCTCGTTTGTTACAGTTGTAATAGGTAACGTCATACTGTTCCTGCTTTCGTCCGTATTTTCTATCTTCCTTATTTGAGCAATTGGGGCTATAGTGGCCGCCTAAGCCACAGTGGTAGCATGTTACTTCTCCGTGTTTTTGCCATATTTGACTAGCATTCTTTTTATTCTCTGTGTGCTGGTATTCTTTTCTACCAGGTCCTCCCAACCTTTGTTTTTGTGGGAATGCCTCACTTCTAATTTCAGTGTGCCTGTCTGCTAATTAGGACTGTTCTTCATTTTTTTGTGGGGTTGTTTAGTTTATGTACCTTCTCATATTTGGATGGGTCTTTTCTAAGAATTGTTCCATCGCTGTTTTATTAACTATTCCCGTTATCTTATCTTTTATTTGTTCCGGGTCTTCTAATATTGTATAGTTCTCTATCTCTAGCCATTTTACACACATATCTTTCAATTTGTACCCGTGTTCTTTATAAGTTTCGTTATCTCGCTTTCTTTCGCTTCTAAACCTTCTTTGAAAGTGCTCGGGGAAGAGTTGAAATTTTTCAAAAATGGCTTGTTTTAGTCTTTCAAAATCTTTTGAGTATTCCATTGGTAATGCTTTGTATGCAAGTTGTGCTTTGTAGTTGAGGAGGGGTTGTATTCTTGTCACCCAGTTTTCTCTCGGTAATCCGCTTAATTCCGCCGTTTTTTCAAAATTCTATATGAATAAATGTACATCTTCATTTTCTTTCATTGGTTGAAGGTTTACTGCCTGCGTTATCTCTATTGTAAACAATTTCTGAGGCTCTTGGGAATTTCTCCCGGCAATAAGTTCCATTATGCATTTTCTGTCTTCTCTGTTTGCCTCTTCCTATCTGTCTATGGCTATCTTATTAGCTTCTTCCTTTTTTTTCTCTGTCTATCCTATCAACCTCTTCCTTTTTTTCTCTGGCTTTACCATAAGCCTCTTCCTTTTTTTCTCTAGCAATTATATCTCTTTCTCTTTGGTCTCTATCTTCTTCCTCTCTTCGTACTCTGTCTAATCTTCCCTTCTCTATGAAATTTAAAAGTCGTTGTGTCATATCTATTTTAGTGCCTTTTCGTGAGCTCCTGCTGGAAATTGAACTTCTACTACTCCTGCTACTTGGCCTACTTTAAATATCACTGTCTTTATATTCTCTTAATTTATTTTCTGAGTCTTCTCGTTGTATAATATTTTCTTCTCCCCCCAACTCCCCCCTACTTTTTGTACCTTCTCTGAAGGGTGAGTTTGTTTTGTTATACCCGTTCTTTCATGTAATGACTTTTCCTCATGTATTATCGCCACTGTTTCTTTTGTTCGGGTTTCTCAATCTGCGAGTAATTCTTTCTGCATTTGTTTTAGACTTTTCTCTTCTTCTCTGGTTCGTACCGGGGATCGCTCTATTACTGATTTTGGTTTGAAGATATCCTCTTCATAGGTCCCAGAAATGTCTATTTCATCTGTTGAGTGATATATGGTTCTATCTGACGGTGTTTTTCTTGGGGTATTTCCAGCGGGAGTCGCACACAATTGTGTGTCTGAATCCGATTTTTGTTTTGCCGCTCTAGATCTTGTCTGAATTCTTCGTTTGTCCGCCATTATTTCAAGGTTTATTTAACGTCTTTCGTTCAAATGAAAATCCTTTTATCAATGTTTCTTTTTATCCTTTCGTGAAAAATTATTTCCTTTTAATTTGTCGATTATCTGCGGGTGGCGCAGCCTCCCTTGTCTCACAAGTATAATTATTCGCGTGATTTATTGATTCTTAAATTTTATTACCTATTATTATCCGACTAGGCACAGCTCAGATAAAAAATTTCTTTTTACGATTTTTATATATTTACCCACAATAGGTTACTTTCTAGGCCAAATTAACCCGTCTTTTCGAAAGCGCGGAATTCTTTTATTATCAGATTTACTGATAGGACCTTAAATCGCTGCCACCTCTTATTGAAGTGTCAGTACCGCTGGCACCATTTATTGGACGTGTAACGTGCGGGGGTCACCAGTTTTAAAGGCAAAAATGGCGCAAAAGAGCTGCTATGCCATTTACTGGAGGGGGAGTTCCCTCGTCGGCCCCAAATTAGTGGGATTTCCGCGGTTACTCCAACGGTTCCGTATACTAACGTGATCGGATGGTCTATGGCCACATTTAAAGCCAAAGTTTACCGATAAGGTTTTCTAACTATCTCTTTAGTTTCGACCAAAGCTGAAAAGTTAAAAAAGTACATAAAAAAAACCTTACTGTATTCACAACACGTTGTATAAAAGAACTGAACTAAAAAGGACTCTTTCTCCCAGCCCGCTAGCCGCGTGCTGCGACAGGGGTTACGAGGGTAGTAAATGAATCTTTCCAGCCAATCCTAGGACTTACTAATTTACTGGTCAACCTCCCTAACTGCGCAATTTCTTACCTCGTGGTCTATTAAACACGTACGCAATTAAGAAGACCCAAATTGGCGTCACAAAAATAAAGGAAAATTAATATTTATTACTCGGGGAAGGAAAATAATTAAGGGGCCAAAAGAAATGAATCTGGGAGGGACATTTATCTGAACAAAGTGGGACCAAGGAGTCCAACAATTGTCAAAGATAAGAGGAAGTTCCTTTGATACATAATGTTGTTCATGGTAATTTTAGTATTAGAATGATTTTTTACCACCTACTCTTGTACGAACTCATTTTGTGTTTCATAACATGCTCTTTGAATTACCGTTTCTTTGATATATAACGTTGTTAGTGGTAATTTTAGCATTAGAACGACTTTTTGCGACCTAATCTCTTACAAACTCATTTTGTGTTTGACAACATGCTCTTTTAATTACCATAGCCGAAGTGTTAAAAATTTTCAAACCAAACTAGTACTGAACTAATTTTCAAGGTGTCAACATCTAACTAATCAGATTATATTTCATTTCGTTCAAATAAACAACATCTAAAGTGAAATTCTTGGATTGCTTGCAAAACCTTTTGCCACTGACTTTGGCTTTCGGGAGTAATTGACTCGTATTGCATCACTTTTGAAATTATAATTGAAACTTCTTAGATAAATTTATAAACTTCTATGTGATTACGGCTTAAGGATTATTTATGGATTGTGGCTTTGAGTTAGTATTCAGCACTATTATCATCTGAATTCAGCACTATTATCATCTGATGCATTGAAATACTTGGACTACTTGCAATTATTTGCAAATTACTGGATTACTTGACCCACTCAAAGATAAGTGATTATTTATTCTCATTGCTACGCTCATGTCAAAATTCAAGCCTTTTGATATTGTTCTCGCTAGTTTCAAAAGTTACTCCCCTTGGCCGGCAATTGTTTTGCAGTCAAAAACTGGTGCTAAAGGAATATGGAGATATACAGTTTTTTGCTACGGCGATCACTCTGAGCACCAAATGGCACAGACTAATTTGGAATTACTTTCGGATAACCCTAGTGCTCGCAAAAGAACGGAAAAAGATGTTGGTAAAGCATTTACCGAATTGGATTCGTTTCCCGGCATTTATAATTCGTCATCACCTACTTATCTAGCATTAACCCCAGCGAGCATTATTGCAGAAGATTCACTGGCACCTGGCCTAATCCTGCAAAAAATAGCTTTTACCCAGGATGAATTAAATCGCACACTAGTGAATCTCACAGCTGAGATTTCCCGTCAAGTTAAGGCTAAACTATCAGACCCTGATACAGCAAATCAAGGAATTGATACTACGTACAGTCAAAAAAAAAATTCATGATGCCATTTCCACTGATTACAAGCCAAAATTCCAAGAAATAGAAAAATCACTCAAAGGACTATTTGCAATGGTTAAAAGCTTTGAAAGTAGGATTTTGTCATTGGAATCAAAAGTGGATGATTTTGAGCAAGAAAAGATGTTGGATTGCTTAGTGATGAATGGAGTAAAGCAGAGACCTGGAAATGATCTAAAGAAAGAGGTATCGGTTATCAATAAAGACAAGATACTGGTCCCTGGTTTTGAAGTCAATAATATGGTAAATGTTTATTGATTTAGTTTGAATGGCTATAACGATCAATCTAAAGTGTCTCCAGTGCTAATACGCTTCAAAAATGCTGAAATAGCTCGAATTGTTTTCAAAGCAAAGATTAAACTAGCAGAAAGTGGAATATTTTTGTCAGAATAGCTATCAAAAAAGCGTCGTGAAATTTTAAATACGGCAAGAGATTGCTTCGGTAAATCTAATGTGTGGACTGACCGTGGGTAAATTTTGGCCAAACCACCAGGTTAATCAATGATGCGAAAGATTCGATCATTCGCGGATTGTGCTTAGATATGGTGTTTTTTTTTTTTTTTCTTGTATTTTTTTTATGTATATTTTATGATTTAGTGCCATATCTAAAATTTGTTGTCTTTTTACTGGCAAATCAGGAATGCCCCCAGTTGAAGGATGACTTTTTGAGCTTGAAAATAACCCGTTAGATGTTGTAAGTATACTTAATAATTCTATTGGGCATGTTATTAGTTATCTAACCACAATATACCACCCAGTAACAGATAAACACATTTGCAACGTAAGGAAGGCTGTCGAACGGGATGGATGTTATTCGATGATGCAGTTGAATATCCAGGGTCTTTATCCTTCAATTGACCATCTAAAACAGATTGTTTCTGGTGAGCCTCCTGATGTTGTTGGTTTATGCGAGAATTTCTTAGATCCTAAAAATGATATCCTTTCGGATTTGCAAGGTTATGAAATGGAGCGACTGAATCGACAAAAGATGGCCAAGGGTGGTTTTGCTTTGTATATTTCTAACAATCTCCCATATTCTCTTAGAATGGATTTATCCAGAAATATCGAAGGTGTCTTTGAGTCATTGTTCGTAGATAAAATGTGGAGGTAAATATTTAATTGTTGGTATTATTCAGCGACCTCCTAGTGGTGCGATTCCACCGTTTCTACACATCCTTAATGATCTACTGGATACCATCCTCAAACAATCGGCTGAGTTAATTATCATGGGAGATTTTAATATAAATTTGATGGATATAAGGTCTTCGGTATCTTTGGATTTTCTGTCGTCCATGCTTGACGCAGGCACTTTATCTTCTGTATGTATCCCATCTTCCATAACAGAAAGTACGTCATCTCTGATTGACAATATTTTCTGTACGGCTACCGTGATCCAAAATTATGTTTTAGTGAGTGACATTTCTGATCATTTCCCTGTTGACTCTAGATACTGTTTTGATAAACTGACTATTGAGAAGAGTGGTGAATCTAGTATGAGGCCTTTTAGATTTGGTGAAGTGGAATTGACGCTTCTTAGGTCAAGATTAGCAGAAATTTCTTGGGGTAATTTTGACTGATTCTGATTTCGGTAATTTATTTGATACTTTTTATAAGTCTATTAAAGAAACTGTTCTTGATATTTGTTCTGTTTCACCTTCTAATCGTAAGTACAAGAATGCATTTCCTCTAAATCCTTGGATGACCCCTGGTCTCCTTAGGAGTTGTAGGAGAAAAAATAATCCCTGGAGGACCTTTAAGTCTGCTGGCCCCTTAATAAAAGCTATTTGCTTTCAGCGATTTAAAATTTGTAGGAATATTTACAATTCTGTATGTCGAAAGGCCAAGTCCCAGCATTATTTTAATTGTTTTTCAGATTGTGGAAAGGCGATACGTCCTTCCCAGGCAACTGGCGAGGAATCTGCATGCTTTCCATACCCAGCAAATTGCTGACGCACATTTTACTGCAGAGAATCAGCTCACAGCTCGACAGACACCTTCGCGACGAGCAACATGGATTCAGACCGAACCGTTCATGTGCAGACTTGATATTCACCCTACGGCTACTGACGGAAGTAAGCAGAGAATGGCGCTCCAAAATCTATATGATATTCATCGATTTTGAGAAGGCATTTGACTCAGTAGACCGCCAAAGTCTGTGGAAGATCCTACTGCATTACGGAATCCCTGATAAGATAGTTTCACTGATTATTGCGTTTTATGAAGATAGCGAGTGCTGTGTAAAGACACCAGATGGCCAAACCCGTTTCTTCCGCATTCTGTCAGGAGTTAAGCAAGGTTGCGTCTTGTCACCGCTACTTTTCGTAATCGTCATTGATTACATACTGCGAAGTACAAGCACAGACGGAATCAACCTGAATCCAGAAACACGACTCAGTGATGTAGACTTCACTGACGACATCGCCGTCCTAAAATCATGCAAGCAAAGACTCCAAGAACTCCTTGACAAAGTGAGGGAGAGAGGTGGCCATGTCGGCCTGAAAATAAATAATCAGAAAACAAAATGAATGGCTACCACAGATTCACCCCTGAGCATCACTTGTGGAGACCAACACATAGAGCAAGTCATCCATTTCAAATACTTGGGAAGCCTAATAGAAAGTACCGAATCTACCACAAAAGAAGGGCTCATAATAATCGACCAAACCAATGGGGTCTTCAATAGATTACAGAAACTATCGCTGTCCCAAAGCTTCTCTATACAGCTAGAGTCATGACTCTTCAATAGCAATGTTATGCCAGTGCTGCTTTACGCTGCCGAAACCTGGCACATGAACCAGGAACAAGAGCGTTACTTGCTTTCGAAAACACATGTCTCAGAAGAATTCTCAACATCCATTGGCAGCAGAAAATAACAAACCAATCCATCCGTGACAAGACTGGCCAGCCTCTTGTGACACATATCATAAGAGTCCGCCGATGGAGATACCTTGGCCATGTACTACGTATGGACAATCTCCGACTACCAAATGCAGCGCTCCATTGGCAGCCATCGGGTCCACGCCGCAGGGGCAGACCCAGAAACACCCTGCGTCGAACGTACCAGACAGATCTCTGTAACCTGCACACATCAATCCAACCTCAGTGGGAGGACATACTTGCAGCAGCAAACCGGCGGGAAGATTGGCGGCTCCTTCTTGATGCCCTGGGTGCCTCTGGAGGCACAGGCGGATCTAAGGTCTAAAGTAAAGGTAAGATAAAGATATACGAAAAATTTGGCAGGTTATAAATTCTGTGCTTAGACCCTCTTTTCAATCTCCATCAGTCCCTTCTTTTTTGGATCTCGATGGCAAAATTATCGAAGGCGAGCTGACTGTTGAAGATGCATTTACTTCATATTTTGTGAATATTTGCAAAAGGACTGCTTCGGCTGTTAGTTCTCCTTCTCCTTCAAGATCCAACTTCAGATCTTATCTTGGGCCACGTTGTATGAATTCAATGTTTTTGGAACCAGCGACGGCGAAAGAAATTACTAAAATTGTTATGGGATTGAAAAATTCTTCGTCGTCTGGCCCTGATAATATTCCTACTAAAGTAATTAAGTTCACACTTCTTTTCATTATTTCTCCCTTAACGAAACTTATTGACCTTTCCTTTCAGTATGGTATTATCCCGAGTAGTCTCAAGCGAGCTCGAGTCATCATATTATATAAGGAGGGAGGGGGACAAAAAATGATCCAGCCAACTATCGGCCAATTTCTTTGTTGTCTGTGTTTAGCAAAATATTTGAGAAAGCGATGCTTTCTCGTCTTAATAATTTTCTTACTTCCGAAGATTTTTTTCACGATTTTAAATTTGGTTTTCGAGCAAATCATTCGATTGAGCATGCTTGTGCAGTTTTACTGAATTATCTTCAATCTGCCCTAGACTCCCTTTTGATTCCTGCCGCTTTGTTTCTGGATGTTCGTAAAGCCTTTGAATTTTTGCAGTTAGAAGTAAAAATCCTCTTTACTGCTGTCGTCTATGTTGCCCAACATTCTCCCGTACCCATAACCATAGTTTGCATACCTCGGATTCTCTTCTTACTTTTGCCGATGATACCACCCTTATTACTTCTGGGAGAACAGAGAATGAGTTTCGTACAAGGTTAGTGGACTTCTTCGAGAGAGTTTCATTTGGTTTGATACTAAAGCTCTTGCCTTAAATGTTTCTAAAACTAATTTTTTAATTTTTCTCGTATATCTTAAGCTTGTCCTCAATTATCTGAAATTCATATATCCAAAGGCTTTATTAGTAGACCAAAGGATGGCCATGTCCGTTTCCTAGGTATCCTCCTAGATAACAATTTATCTTTTAAACACCATATTGATTTGATCAAAGTGGAGGTATGCAAAAACCTCGGTATTCTAAGAAAACTCAAACATATTTTTCCAGGACCAATTCTAAGAATCCTATTTCAAAGCTTAATTTATCCTTATGTTTCCTATTGTCCAGTCATATGGATGTCTACTTTCCATTATTTTTTCAAACCGCTTTCGAATACTTACGATAAAGCTATAAATCTTATCCAGGATGTAAGTCGTTCGGCAACTAAACCGTTAGTTGATATTAAAAAACTTTATATTCTTTCCTGTGCATCTTTCGCTTTTCTTCAGCTCCATGGTGATATTCCTAGATCCCTTAGATTTACGTCTTCTTTTGTATCTGATCGGTCAAAGTACCGGCTCCGTAGTTCTATAAATATCCAAATTCCGCATATACCAACAATAAGATCCGATTTTAATCCTTTTGTTACGCGTAATTTGACCTGGAATACCCTTCCCGATTCGGCTCGAGAATGCCACTCGTTTGACACCTTCAAAAGACAAGTAAACATTTTTCGTTTTCATGTGATTAATTTTCCTTACTTTTTCCTGAATAAATATTTAATTTTTCCTCAATAAATTTTACTTCATAATTTTTATTTATTTATATTTTCTTTTCTTCTCCCTTTTACTCTTCTTTCTGTGACTGTGAGTATAATTGTTTTTTTTTGCCTTTCTCGTGGCTTACTTTTGTGTTTTGAATGGTTGGCAATAGTTTTTCATTTAATTGTTTTCCGTTTCTTTTTCTGTAAAATCTGATTGTGACCAGTGGATTGCAGAAGGGTAGGAAGATCACCTTTTTGATTCTAGAATAATAGGCAGAGAAATGAATTATGTTATGCTTTATTGATGTTTTTTTTTTTTTTTTTTTTTTTTACTGTTTTTTTCTTTCTTTTTTTTTATCTCACTAAGTTATCCGCTATTGTTAGTTTGTGACCCGTATATAAACTCCTAATTACAGGTAAATGTACCTCTGCGAAGAATAGCACAGTGTATTATTGTATGTGTATTGATAATGAATAAAATCTTATCTTATCTTAAGAAGAAGTCCCTTTGATACATAATATTGTTAATGGTAATTTTAGGCTTAGAACGATTTTTTACCACCTACTCTTGTAGAAACTCATTTTGTGTTTGACAACATGCTCTTAGAATTACCGTAGCCAAAATATTAATAAATTTCAAAGATAACAGGAAGTTCCTTTGATACATAATGTTGTTCATGGTATTAGAATGATTTTTTACCACCTACTCTTGTACAAACTCATTTTGTGTTTCACAACATGCTCTTTGAATTACCGTAGCCAAAATATTAAAAATTTGAAATACATGAGGAAGTTTCTTTGATAAATAACGCGGTTGATGGTAATTTTAGCCTTAGAACAAATTTTAACGATCTACTCTCGTACAAGCTCACTTTGTGTTCGACAACACACTCTTTGAATTACCGTAGCGAAAACATTAAAAACTTTCAAACATAAGAGGAAGTTCTTTTGAAATATATTGTTCATGGTAATTTTAGCCTTAGAACGACTTTTTGCGACCTAATCTTTTACTCATTTCGTGTTTGACAACATGCTCTTTGAATTACCGTATCTAAAGTGTTAAAAATTGTCAAACATAAGAGGAAATTCCTTTGATACATAATATTGTTCATCGTAATTTTAGCCTTAGAACGATTTTCCATATTTACTTTCGTTCTTTTATTTTATAACTATAACGCTATATCGCTTTATTATTGTTGGTAGCTTAATAACTCCTTAAATACAACTAACATTATCATAACAGTAACAGGAAAAAACCCACTGAAGTTTAAAACAAAATAAATGACCAAAAATCATATTTACCCTTCCAATGGACGCAATTCAAGTAAACAGCTTTTACACCAAATGGTGGGTCTTCCAATTTCTTGCAGATCTGATCAACAAAAGTAGTTTTCCCACAGCCTAAGCCACCTACAACAATTGAAAAAAAAGAGACAAAGAATACAATCGGATTTATAGTTATTACACAAGAAAAAACAACATCAGTATTAACAGTCACCCCGAGAAATAAAAAAAACTTACCCGAGGGGGTGGCAAAAATACATTACATAATACAGGACTATAAAATAAATAATGAAATAACTTAATAAATAAATTGTATTTATTATAGATATGCATTTAGACAAATGTTAGGTAATGCTAGTTACTCTGCGATTTAAATAATTTAGTGCTATAATGATAAGGCCAACGCTCTGCTATCGCTTAATATAGAAAACACAATAGTTGAAAACTCAACTGATTGTGCTATTCGACAATTTTGAATTTGAGCTCTACCATTGTGGTCACCTTAAAAATCAACTTTTGTCGTGTTAAACATATGTTTTAGAATTGTGGGAGTGTGATGGTTTCGAAAATTGTATTTTAGCCATTTGTTCAGGGAATGGCCTTAACTATATTCATTTTGTGTTTAATAAATAATAAATAAATAATAAAATAACTAATACAAATCACACATCCTAATTGGCAACCCAAACCTTATAACAAAACAATTTCAACTTTACAAGAGGCTATAATAATTCATTTAATTATTTATTTACACACCCCCTCCTCATAAAAAAAAACAAAATTCATACTCACTGAAAAGGATTTCTTTAATTGCTCTCTTAAACATATAAATATCGCTAAGTTTTTTAATACTCTCATCAAGGTGATTCTTCCAACTTTTAATCCCCCTACGAAGAACATAAAATGTCGACCAGTTCGAAACAATCAATGCATTAATCTCTGGGGAAGATCGAGTGTCATTATCGCGGATCGTTGATCTTGGATTTACTAAACTATCACAACATGAAAAAATTGTACAATGTTGTAGCCTAAAAATATACAGGGTTTGTCTGGAAAGTAAAAGGACTGAGTCAAATTAAAAACATTTGTTGAGCCATTCTTTACAATTCTTTAAAAACCTTCAAAATAGGCTCCTTCTGCGTCAATGCAGCACTGCCAGCACGATTTCTAAGCATTGAAGGCGTCACGGTATGCATTCTCCGGAATAGTCTTGAGAGCCGCGGTGCATGCTGCTTGGATCCCCTCTGTCACCTCAAAATACTTGCCTTTCATGGGCCTTTTGAGGCTAGGAAACAAAAAAAAGTCCGGGGGGCCACATATGGGCTGTAGGGCGGCTGCGAGCCGGGGCGTTGTCGTGGTGCAACTTCCAGTCGGTTGCGATGTCTTGTCGGACCCAATTGACCCTTAGTTTGAGTCTCTTGAGGACATCCACATAAAACTTGGCGTCGACGGTTAATCAAGGAGGAACAAATTCATGGTGGAAGATGCCTTAGATGTAAAAAAGGCAACGAACATCGTTTTCATTTTGGATTTGCTCATTCTTGCCTTTTTGGGCGAGAAAACGCCGACGTGTGCCACTCGGAAGACAGCCTCTTTGTCTCGGGATCATACTCAAGGATCCAGCACTCGTTACCTGTGATTACGTCATGCAAAAATTGGGGGTCACTTTCACACATGTTCAAATTTTCTTTCTTTTTCCACTCGCCGCAATTTCTGGTCCTCAGTGAGCACTTTTGAGACCATCTTCGCGCACACATTGCGCATGTTCAAATGTATCGTCACAATATCATGAACGACAGATTTTTGTAAATTTAACATTTGGCCAATTAAACGAATACTTAGTCGACGGCCGGAGTTCCAAACTTTGCGCACAAGAGTCACATTGTCGGTTTTTGTCGAAGTCAAAGGTCTTCCAGTACGGTCTTCATCGGCGACCTCTTCCCGGCCCTCCAAAGAGGCCTGGTGCCACCAAAACCACTTCTTGCTAAAGAAACATCTGGGTAAGCCTGCTTGATCATATCAAACGTTTCTATCGCAGTTTTACCGAGTTTCAAACATAATTTAATCGCCTACCTCTGCTCTAACGAACACTGCATTTTCGGCTTGCACCACTAACAGAAAACACGTCACGCAAAAATGCCTGTCCTGACTCTACAGGTGCTCGGAGACAACTGACCAGCAGCTCATTTGTTAGCTAGGAAAGCCCTCTACCGAATCGAGTTGGAGCGCGCACGCTCCGAAGTACAGTCGTGGCGAGAGAAAATTAGTCCTATTACTTTCCGGACAAACCTTGTACATGCCAAAGTCACAATTCTTTATAACAAAACTCTTGCTATATTATTTTTCTCTTTTATACCTTATTTTATACTTGGTATAATAGCCAATACATTTTGACTGAATGGTGTTTGTCTTGAATTTTTCGACTATAGCGCTGGAGTTGCTTTCCTTTTTTTTCAATTCTCTCGAAGGTTATTTTTAAGCGCTTCTCTTAGCTGATTGTTATTTGGTCATAAAAATCTCTTTTATTGTGACTTTTGAAAGAAAGCATTACGTTGAAACAAGGATTCGTAGAAATTCTTTAAGCAACATTGATACCTAGAAATTCACAGATTTTTAATCCTTTAAACCAACATCGCTTATGTACAGATGTTACCCAAAACAGTGTCAGATTTTTTTTTTTTTCAGGGGGGAGACTGACGCAATTGTAAATATACCTACACATAGGGGGGGGGGGAGAGGAGGCTGAGAGAAATATTTTGTATCTTCTCTAAGGATGATACAAAATTACGGTGCTGGCTCCAGCTTTAAATCCCATCATTTCACAAAACCCCATGCGTTGATTTCAAAAATTACACTGCAATTTAACAGTGGGTTTTATGCTAATGTATTCATTCATCTTGAATGAAACAAAAATATAAACGTTACTGCCAAACACCGTAAATAATATACTTAGAATAACTAAGTACGAAGTGGAGCCATTTGTCCTAAATGGGTTAAACGCCATTTATTTAAAATAATTTATGTTTAAACCCAACGCCAGTACGTTTAATTTGCTTAGACGCAAATATGTTATATTGGCATACTCGCTCCAACCAGTTTTGTTTGAAACGTATCCCTGCTTACAATGATTTTTTTGTACATTTTCCTTATTATTTATATGTACACAAACCCTTGGATGAACTGAGAGCTATGCAATCGCACTATCCTTTTCTGCAACTTTATCCTTCCATTTCGTTAGCTACAGCCTCCCTAAATACCAATATTATGAGAAAAAAAAAAAAAAAAAAAAAAAAAAAAAAAACGGTTGAACAACAATAATTGCAGCTTACCTGTGACTAGAATATTGCCAAATTTGCATCCAGATACTAGGTACTGCGGGGTCCCATGTAATTCAGGGTCCACGGGTAGACACGATAATACAATGTCTATAAGGGCTTGCTGATCATGCAAACTGTAAAAGACATAAATAGGGTCTGAAGCAAATGGTATTTAATTTTGCATGCAGCATAATACTGAACTGCTAACTGAGTCAACGTTACTCCTGCATTATATACTCAACTTCTAGAATTTGTTTGAGGATAACACTGTATAAAAGGTAGTACGGATAGTAGCCTACTGACAAAAGGGTAATACCACCGATTCCCAACAAAGAGACTGGCGCCAAATATATCCCAAAATAATATATTTATCTGTTATGTTTCATTGCTTGAATTGTCGTGCCTTTTCGTTAGCGAGTTTTTGTGTTACCTGTCAATGGCTGTGTATCATTCTGAAAGAATCACAACAGATAAATAAATAGGTTATTAAAAAATGATTTAAAACATGGATACAAATGGAAGGAAATGTGAAAATCTGATTAATAGAAGCTTTCTTTATACAAATTTTATAAAACAAGAATTTTATTGTTATAGTTGTTCTATATATTTAGCCCAGGGCTATATCTGATCTCATTAGGCAGAATGGGGCTTATTGTCAAGACAACAACCATTATATTTGTAAATAGTGTTGATTGGGAAACCAAATGACACTACTCTTTAGTTATTTTAGGGTTCCATTCAAAACAGCCTATAGACAACAATATTACCTGTTTGAGATTACAGCAAAATACAGAAATGGTTACTTGTCATGTAGCTCACAGCATGTTAAAATTTAAGATGAAAACTTAATATTTGGGTGAGCGAAAATAACCAGAAGCAATTCATTTTGCGCTTTTGCTTCGATATTTTCTAAAATCGGTGCGGCGCAGAATTTCTTCTTTTTGCTTTTAATGTTAATGCTGATCCAAGAATTTTGTACACTGACAAGTTTATCACTATCCATATATCATTCTGAAATATCATTTTTGATCCAAACTAAATTCCACGGCATTTTTGTTTATTTTTTTTATTTATAGTTACAATATCACATGCTTTAAGTTTTACAAGCCTCGGAATAGAGCCAATTTGATATATAGTTAAATGAAGAATAAACATACCGTTTAGTCTTAAATTCAAGTGCAGTTAGAATCTAAGGGAATAATCTAGCGGAAAATCAACTAAAGAGGCTGAGGCAAATCTAAATTACCTCAGCCAAACTCTTGTTTTCGTTGAAAGCACATTAATCAGCAGGGGATAGAGTCGACGATAAAGAATAAACCGTTTAGTCTTAAATTCAAGTGCAGTTAGAATCTAAGGGAATAATCTAGCGGAAAATCAACTAAAGAGGCTGAGGCAAATCTAAATTACCTCAGCCAAACTCTTGTTTTCGTTGAAAGCATATTAATCAGCAGGGGATAGAGTCGAAACTTCAAATCTGGTGCAAAGACCTAGGGGCAGAAACTATGACCCATGGGACCCAACGGTCACTGGTTGTGGAGCAACACAAGGAACAACGTCAATCGGGTTGAACTTCAACCGTCTAAAAGCGCAAATAGTCTTATGAACGATAATTAGGTTTACTAATCAGATAGAAATAAAGACATTCTGGCAACCTTAAGCCTTCCACAGAGGTCAGTTCAGGTGCAGACCATTAAAGGGACAACTACAAGCCTAGGTCTTAATACTTACCAATGTTGATTTGGACCCGCAGCCCCTCCTGATAAATGTGCTTAATACAAGAATTCAGAGCCCCGTCCCCCTGCAAAGGCCGTATCCCAGACCCCAAAATAAAATGGGGAAAAATGGGGAAATCAGCTCTCAACTTTCAACGATCTTTTGCTGAGCTACCAAAAATGCGTTCTAGTAGATGTCCAGATTGCAAGAATTTTCCTCCATAACCTAGAGAGGTACGATCGGCTCTGAATAAGAAAAACATAGATATGACTCTATGCCTTCTTTCCAGCCCAGCTTTATTTATATCTGGCATCTTTGTGTGATAATGTGACGACAAATATGAAACCCCCCCCCCACAATGATCAGATCAGCTATGCACCACAGAATGGCAGTACTAGGAAAATTAATGCGCCTTTATTATACACACAATTTGCTTAAGATTATATAACCAATTCTGGTAGTTGTTCAAATGAAAAGAACTTAGGGGCCGCTTCTCTTCAGAAAAGGTTGGATTGTGTCAAGACATCAAAAACACAACCAGGACATTAAATATTACTTCTTGCTAATTTTGCTAGCACGTTTACCCTTTCAGGTAAACGTGCTGAAAACAACAATTTAGGAGCCCCCTTTCCCTAACAGAGTAAATGTGTCTAGCTCTTCTTCCTTAATGAGTCAGGTTGATACCGACAGCCCCCTCTGAGAGGAATGTTGACTTAACAACGTTGATTATAGAAATTACAAGCAATTACTGAATGTGTCAAAACAGCTCTCCTCCCATTTTGCTATTTGTAATATTTATAAGTATTATAAATATACTTTTACATATTTATAGATAAAAATAGCCACGTTTTCAGATACGTATTTTTATAAAATGGAAGCAAAAAAAAAAAAAAAACAACAAAAAAACTAGGAAATAAAACAGAGACGACCTCTTATTATTTGATATAGATAGTTGAACAGTCAATAATAAAGTTCTGAGAAATGTTTACTTTACTGGTTTGGATCAACAAGATTTGATTACTCGCTCCTATGCGCTCCTATACTCTGAAAAATTCTGAAATTAGTTGCACCTTTGAAATCTCCAAGAAAAGCAAAATTATTTGCCTTATTGCATTTCACCATTAAAATCCTGGTCTTTCACAAAAATGAAAACGTTTTCTGCATATATTTTGCAAAAAGGGTAGTTTTAGACAAATTCCAAAGGCCTTCGATGTCACCCCTCTGCTCAAAAGACAGGTTCAGATATAAGTTCTATTGGACAGCATTATTTGAGCTTACACAGGTGAAAACATAAACTTCTTACTTCAATACGGACTTTCAGATGTTTTTACAGCACTACTATGTAGAGAAATAGAACTTGAAGAGGTACTAGTTAATTAAACGAAACACACTCAAGAATTACGCTTAAGTTAGATCTCAGACAACCGGTTTCATAGCCAAAAAGACAAGTGACGGGTGATATAATGCATTGGACTTATATAATTTGAGCTATATATTTGCACATAAGGGGGTGGGGGTAAGGTTAGGTTAGGGACGCTGTCCAAATACTTTACCCCACACCCCACCCCCTAATGTACAAATATATAGCCCAAATTATATTATTATATAAATTTAAGGTTATATCAAGGTTATATTTTACTAGGATTAATCTATCTTCACTTTTTGGATGCGTTTCGTTTAATTGACAAGTAGCCTTGACGACTTACTCTTCAATTAGCACGTTGTTTTTCACAAGAACAGGTTTTTGAAGTTGTTCTTTTTCTTCTTCAAAAACAATAGGGATCGATTTTAATGTGATAGGTCTGACTTTACAATATGTTAAGTTCTCCGGATCTAAGTGGAGGCTTGCAGTTGTGTCGCATAGCTGTATTTGCATTCCTTCATTGATAAAAACATGAGCAGTTCCATTCGCTAAGTTTTTTACATCCTTCTCTGCTAATGTTAGCGAAATACCCTGGAAAAGGAAATCATTAGGTCAGGTCGCAAATAGCCTGCTTAAAAATATTAACTTGCTGCACAGAGACAAATATTATGTGTGACAGTATATCAGCTAAGTGGTATCAGTTGATTAGCTTATCAGTTTCCTTCTCTATAAAATTTAGCCGGTTTGGACTTGAAGAAATTTTCAGGAGTGAAACTGACTTGCTCTACCGAACTGAATGTTTTCCATATGGCGAATAGAAAATGTTTTATTTTATAGACATGTTGAGTTTTTTTTTAATGGAATGTTTCAAACAGAACAAACTACAAAAACATTTCGCATAAAATATAATCAGTAAAAACAACATGACTACTGTTATATAAAAACTGTGAACAGTTTAAATTTTCGAACTGTATTTTTAAATAAATGCCAAAACGAGGAACGCTAACAAAATGAAAACTGCTCCCTTAACTGGCCGAAAATATCGATTATTTTGTGCGAACTATATAATATAATCGATTTTGTAACATACAAATAGAAAGCAGTATATTGACAAATAATTGGAGTCCATTGAGACCATTTTTTTCTGGAATTTCCTCATTGAGCAACTACATATACTATAATTGCTCCATGGAAGGACAGACACTTGGTCACACAGGCTAGACATAGTAAACAAACAAAAACAAGGAAATTTTTTAGGCAAGGAAGAAAAAGAAATCTTACATGTTTTCGCAACAATCTCTATTAAAGCATATCCAGTGCAAGAATAGGTTTTAAAAAATGTTGTAAAATACAAAAACTAATTAAAAAAAACAAGGAGAAAAGGCAAATGTAAAATAAAATCAAATAGAAAGCAATCAAAACAAGACTATAGTTTTTTTACTTTCTTTTTTTCTTTCCGTCCTTTATTTTTCTCATTTCTTTATAAGCCTTATTATTTTTGTTTATGCTTTCTTTACTGTCTGTGTAAAACCTAGATAATCAATTTTTGTGTAGTCATGGGTTCCTCAGACGAGTATAACCTTTTAGAGCCTATGGTATGTTTTTTTGTAACCTTTGTTAATAAAATTTAAACTTTAAGTTGATAAAACCCCAAAAATAAAAAAGGCTAAGCTTAAACCTGAAAACAAACTTCTGGAAGGGAGTTTTATAATTAGACAACTTTCGGTCTATAAATACTAAACAGAACCAGTATTAAAAGCCTAAACAGAAACTATTGACAAAATTATCTACAATATTAAACCCAAAGCTCACCTGTTTATGCTTCACAACAAGACGCTTCGGTTCTTTCACTTGACAGGCATTTATCCATTTAAAAACAATTAACGACGGCCTTTTAAGCTCTAGACAATTAAAAAGACTATCAGACATGAATATATGACATACTGGCACGGAGTCATCCAAAATAAGTTTAACAAGAACTTCCTTTTCGTCATACATTAACAAACCACTGAGCTCACTGAAGTTGTTTACAAGTCCAAAATTTGCTAAAGTGTTTCTGCAAACGAAGGCCATATCATTCTGCAATTTAAACTTTCTCTTGATAAAGCTGCTGTTTATGCCGTAACCCTCGAAGGAAAATTCAGAAAAGCTTCTAGTTTCTTCATCACTCTGCTGATGTTTGGGATCCAAAATATGAACTTCTGTCATTTCTACTAGACGCCCATAGATTTGACCATCATTCTCTAAACGCACTATAAATGGTTGCTTATATAATAAATATGATTATGTACACAGCTCAATTAGTACGAGTTCAAAATATGAATAAAAAATAACAACAACGTGTCATCCATGTGAGACACATAGTTACAATTCAAAATATCAGACAAAGAGAAGCATGACGAAAAGAAGACAAAAGACAGGAGAGAAGAGAAGAGAAGAGAAGAGAAGAGAGAGAGAGAGAGAGAGAGAGAGAGAGAGAGAGAGAGAGAGAGAGAGAGAGAGAGAGAGAGAGAGAGAGAGAGAGAGAGTATGGTTTTTAAATTTTATTCTTAATATTCAAGTTAGTAAAACTTCTTTTTGGGATTTTATTTAATGTTTACACCCATCAGCAACGGAGAACATCCTAAAATTAGCTTTCCTTTCTCCTGGAAAGTTAACATTCCTATACATTCGAGGTGTGCACGTGATAAGTACATGGCCAGTCTTTATTGAGTATTAAATAAAAAAAAAAGTTTTTTTTAAACTGAAAGTAAGGAGCGACGTTAAAAATTAAATCGAACAGAAATTATTCCGTATATGAAAGGGACTGTCCCCTCCTCAACGCCTCGCTCTTTACGCTAAAGTTTTTTATTGTTAAAAAAAATAGAGTTGTGAGAAAGTCAAACTGTAGCGTAAAGACCGAGGCGCTGAGGAGGGGACAGCCCCTTTCATATACGGAATAATTTCTGTTCATTTTAAGTTTTAGTGTTGTTCCTTACTTTCAGTTAGAAAAACTTGTTTTTTTTTATTTAATTTCTGATCATTTTTTTATTAATGGAGGTTCTGATTTTGGTTCTCCATAAATGGATAATTAAAGCAAAATTTGCTTATTAATTTTACTTTTATTTGGTTAAATGGCTTTCTTGAAACTTGTTGAATTTTGTTTACGAACGTTTTTATTAGTAACAAATATACGTAACTTACGAATTAACTTACGTATCGAACTTCTATATTCATATATTTTTAATACGTATATTAGCGGGTTGTTCTCATAGTCAATACCTTGTTATTTAATGTGAAGGTAGAGATTTCTTCTAGTTCTTTCAAATTGATCCCTTAGTCACACATATTTTGAATGACGTTGAATAAATAAATCTTGCGAAAATACTAAAACATGCTTGGCTTAAAGAGCGAAGTATTGACTAGGGGGTGAACCCAATCATATAGCTAATATTTTCTGTTCGTTTTAAGTTTTGATGTTGCTCCTTACTTTCAGTTGAAAAACTTGTTTTTTTATATTTAATTTCTGTTTTTTTTTTTAAATAATACTGGGGAGTCCGGCACCCCCTTCATAGCAATGTCCCTTCCCCCATGAAAACTTACTTCATGGAAAGATCCTTCCACATAGCCCCCGCCACCCCCCACTACCAGAAAAAATTCCCCCTGAAAACGTCTGTATACTTCCTAATAACCAATGCTATATGTTAACATTGGGTAAAGATCATAACTTTCAGCCCTCCCCCCAGGGGCTTCAGGTGATTAAGTCATCCTAAAAGACATAGTTATCACATTTTCGACCTTACTAAACAAAATGGTTATCTCAAAATTTTGATCGGGTGACTTCGGGAAAAAAATGAGCATGGGAGGGGGCCTAGTTGCCCTCCATTTTTTAGTCACTTAAAAAGGGCACTAGAACTTTTAATTTTCGTTCCAATGAGCCATCCCACGATATTCTAGGAACACTGGGTAAATACTATTACCCCTGGGAAAAAGAAAAAAAAAACAAATAAAAACGCATCCCTGACCTTTCTTCCTGCAAAAAAAGAAAAATTCAACAATTTTATAGGTAGGAGCTTGAAACCTCTACAGTAGGGTTCTTTGATACGTTGAATATGATGGTGTGATTTTCATTAAGGTTCTATAGCTTTTAGGGGGTCTTTTCCCGCTTTTTCCAAAATAAGCCAAATTTTCTCAGGCGCATAACTTTTGATGGGTAAGATTAAACTTGATGAAATTTATATATTTGAAATCACATTTAAAATCTGATTCTTTTGATGTACCTATTGGTATCAAAATTCCGTTTTTTAGACTCTCGGTTACCATTCGTTACCACGAACTGTTTGAAAATCCTTTAAAACTGATTGATATGAGAATTTTCTACACACTGCTATCGAACAGTCGAACAGTTTCTGTTTTTTTAGCTACTTCATAGCTTGCATTACATCCAAATTAAGGTTGCCCGAAGCTAAATTTAATTTGTAAGCACTTCATCTCAAATGCAAAACCTACAGAATAAATTATTTCCTGGTATTATGCACTAAAATATATCGAGGCCACAAAAATACTATGCAGAGACTAATATCCTAGTTTATCATTAGCTGTAATGCTTTTCTGAAATAAGATTCCGTTGTATACAGTATTAACAAAAAGGAACTAATACCAAATGCCTTTCCAGCATCTTACTAGTAGGATTTGTGGAATGTCAGTATTGTCATTTTTAAGGAGCATAAAAAAGCACCAAAACTAATTTTGTAAAATCTATGTCTATTCGTAGCTCTCTGATGAGTTAAAGAAAGGCTTATTCCCTATTTGTTGTCTTTGATCTTTTAAGAGGGCTAGGAATAGGAAGCACTTACAGACACGAATAGAGGATCGGAGACCCTGAAAACGTACTGGAATGACTGCCCCTTTCCAAACTAGTTGAAACTGCTCTAACAAGGACGACTGTATTCCCTCTAGGTTTGATACCTGAAAAAATTAAAAATGACTTTCTTTTTTGGATAGTTTCTTCTGCTATTACAACAGTCAAAGTTTTGTATGTAGCTTGTCTAACTCTGTTCTGTAGTTGCACATTCAGGAGTAACTACATAACGGGGTCGCCATGCACACCGTGTACTCTGAGCTGTGAATCACAGAAAAACATACACAAACTTATCCGGAAAAAAATGATTTTTCCACCTTCTTGAACAAAAAAGGGAATATCGAAATCATCTCGAAACGGTTTTGGTAATTAGTAATGACAGTTCACACAAACTAACTGTTTTTTAATATTGGCCCTGGCCTTAGCGGTTTTATCGTAATATCAGTGTACCTCCCCATAAATTATCGTGGTGTTCTTTCAAAAAGGTGACATACGAGCGCTTGTTTGAGACTCGGGAGGTCGGTCGAACAACACGAGTCAGAAAAGATTATTATCTGTGGGGACTTAAATTGCCAGCTATTAGATGATGACCGTTTCTTCACTATACTTAGGGAGTATCTGCAAGGCACTATGACTCCAGTCCCAAAATCTAAGTTCTTTACTTTTGTTCATAGCGCATCCTTGACCACGTCTAATATCAATCACTTTTTTCTTAATTTCCAACTCCCGACGGGGATGAAAGCAGTTATGCACTCTGAGCACAACTGTAGTGATCATCTTGGAATTAGCTTATTAGTACAATTATTGATCCGAAAGTGATGCCCCGTTAGATCACGGCACATAGTGATTGGCATAGAGTAGAGCAATCTTTGTACAAAAATATCCTTGACTCGACTCTTGTTATAATTAAAGTACCGTTCCACCTCCTAGTTCATGGTCAAAAAGAAAACAGAATAGCTCTGAATATCTGTTGCTCCAAAATTGTACACTCAACGAAGTTGGTGGAATCAGTCTCTGTGCCAGTGGCAAAAGTGTACCCCAACACTCGTAAAAATGGATGGGATAACCCACTTGTCAAGTTTATCAAGAAGAGATCCAAATTCTGGTACCAACTGTAGAAGGATTGTGGAAGGAATGCCAAAAAAGAATTCAACTTTACTGTCGATAGCATACAAGCACAACAAGCGGAGTAACTATCAAATTATTGTAAAATTACCCACAAATCCTTTAAAGTAATTCCAATCAAACAGGGCTGGCGGTGATGTGCAAAGTCCCATTTCTGATGAAAGTTGGGTAAACTATTACAAGCACGTGTTCGCGCCACCACTCAATGAGCTGGACTACACTTCCAGATCTAAGCTACAAAGAAAGACAGGTAGGTCAAAACTCCGCCGAACTACAGTCATTATTTCTAAATGGCACGTTGAAACAATTATAAAAACATTGAAAAAGAACAATCTCCGGAGCTCGATGTAATTACTCGGAGATACTTACAACATGGCACAGAACTTCTTTATGAGTATTTAGCCCTACTGTTCCAAATGTGCATTGAGCAGGGACTCACACCTGCCAACTTTCACGGTGGCCGCACATCCAATATTCTGAAAAAGAATAAAGATCCACTGCTTTGTAAAAGCTACAGGCCAATCACAGTTCCTTCTCTTTAGTAGCCCGTCAGCTACTAAAGACACTAATAACAACTACATCTCTGATCAAAAAGGCGCTATTTGTCTGTAATGTCGACATTGCTGCTGCCTTCGACTCAATCGTCCACTCGCAAGCACTCTGCTGCCTCTTAGATTCAGGTTTAGATCACAGCATTCTCCCAGCTCTCCATGATCGGTACTCCCACACGCACACCAGTCTTGTTTTGGGATGGGAAAAAATCGCTGGACACAGTAGGCAAAAACTTTATGAGCCCATTGAGCTTTCAAAGGGAGTTGAAAGCTCAGTAGAGCAGACAAGGGTCTGGTCTAAGCCCCATCATGCTCGATTTTGCAATTTATTCCGTAGCTGGACCCATTCGAGGGACATTTTTTTACAAAGGGCGTGGATCTCAGTTTTATTTCATATGCAGATGATTGTTACTCCTAAGCAGCACGCTCAGGGGTGTACAAGAGCATCTTCACCTCCTAGTGACCCTATACAGAAGAATAGGACTGCGGGTCAACATTGAAAAAAATGGAATTTATTGTTTTTAATAGTGCTAACCCGGCAGATACTAATCTCGTCATTAATAGTACTAGAATCCAGCAGCCTCAGTCCCTGAAATACCTTGGTATCACGGCCAGACGCTTGGATCCACTAGAGGCCTGCCAATCTGCAGGTCTATCCGATCATCTTACGGGAACACTGTCAAATGCAAGAGGTCATTCAATCGTTTTATTATTTCAAAATTTTTCAATGCCGTTGTCTCTCTCATAATCTGGCATATATCGCCCTTGTGGGAAATGTTGTCTCTCACCGAGCGTAGAAAAATACGAAGCACTTATTACCAATATGCAAAATTTTGCCTGGGACTTCCACTCAGGTTCTGTAAAACCGAGATTTCATCGATACACGGAGTATTAAATCCATCAACTAAAGTGATCGACATAAAGCGTAGAGCTTCCGAGCGATCTCTCAGCAAGCTATACGATTCACAGCTGACTCAACTATTTATGGGATTGCGTTTATGTGAATTAAGTTTTAGCGTTAGCTATGTTTTTTTCCTTTTCTTCTTTCATTTGATACTCCGCTCTTTTCTCATTTTTATAATAAGCGGGCACAAATAAATATATATATTATTTCCTTTTTTGCTAGAGAGAAAAACTGAGAAATAAATGTTTTCTTTCTACCTCTCGCTTGTGCATTGTTATCTGGATCTGATCTTATGGATCAAGGAAATAATCAAACATAAAACGTTTATCAATTACGCATGACAATTTTAAGATTTGAACTTACTTGAAAAACACTAAATATTCCGAAAAGAACATTTATAAGATTTTATGCTTTTACTTCTCATTGGATATCTTATGGCTTGGATATCTTGCGTCTGCACTAGACTGCACTGGAGTCTATTTATGTCTGCATCGGATATCCTTTGTCTGCACTACACACTGGGTAGCCTTGAGACTCAACACCAGCGGAAGCAAATCAGGTGAAATCTGAGGAGACACCAGTAGGCCTAGAGTAATGGGTACACTCACAAACTAATTGCTCAACTTGTGCCTTCATTGTCTTCAACTTGCAATAATACAAACAATAATAATAATAAAAATAGAACAAAACAATAATAATAAGAAACAAAAAGAATAGGAGCACCAGCCTAAATGGTGATTAAATACGATTGACATTACTTACTATAACTTCATAGTCACCACTGGACACAGGCTCAACATACACTTTTGTAGCTTTCAGAACCTTCTTCACTTCTGTGACGTCTACTAGCGAATTGTTTTTCAAGCCATTAGATTTAGCAAAAGTGAAATTTAAAGTTATCTGAGTATCTATCACAGTTTGTCTGAAATTAGGTTTTGCACTGCATAAGACAAATTTTGAAGCATCTTCAAGACTAGCTACTTTAATAACGCAGGATTCCTGGAATGAAATATAGCAGCTACATAAAGATACTGAGAGTGGAATAAATAAATAAGTAAAAATAATACTAATATTTTACATAGTACTATGTTGAGCAACGGAAGTGCTGACTCAAATAACACTACTTTTTTGTAATTTCTTGTGAAGGTACTTCATTAGCTCTGAATTTTGCGTATTCGTAAGAATATATTTGCTAAAAATAGGGGTTAACAATAAAAGAAAAAAGAAAAATATTTAACCATTTTATCCGCAATAAACTTAATAAGTTTTTCAATACGTCTAACTGAAAACTAGATATTAAAAATAGTACATATAAGAATACACACATACACACACAGATATATATAAACCAAAATTAAGGCTCTAAATAAACTTTTAGCAAACACGTAACCTATCTAGATCGTTTTTAGGCCAGAAAATAACAGGGTGCCATTTTCAAAAAAATATGGAGCTGTTTTCAAGAACTTTTTTTTACATACATGCATACATAAATACACAGTTGCTCGTTTAAAGAGAGTAGGTATATATAAATCAAATAAATTTATTATATTGACATATGCGTGAGCCATGCAATTATCGTCATTTTCTAGCTGTACAAAATGCAAACAGGTTTTCATATTTTGTATAAAAAAAGTGATAAGAACATGAAACAACAGTTTATCACATCGCAAAACATAAGTAGCCTATGGTCATAATTATAAGGTTGTAATCCTGTATTTACCCTTTATTACCACTGAAAACAAGTACAGTAACATCAGAGGGAGAAAAAGAGATAGAAAGATAGAGAGCGAAAAAGGCAATTTTGAGACAAATTATTTTCATAGTCTGACATAAATAGAGTTTCTATGGTATGAGATGGTGGTATTTATAGTGTGACATTTCTCACCAAACCACTAAAAGAATGATATGAACAGGCCGCTACCAGCAATGAGTCCTATATAGAGAAGCACCTTTGAGCTAATTTAAAATGCTATCCAACAATATTAAGCTGTCAGGCTACCTGAAAACTAGACTAATTTAGAATGTTAATTTTTATACCTTGTCTAGGAACTATAGATGAAGAGACAGACGTCCAGTACGATGTTCATGTACGTGTACAATGAAAGATAAAGTTAGTGACAATTAAATAGATGCAGATAAAGACAAAGGTTAAAAACAATAATATCAAGATAAAGGTATAAATTTACATTATACTCACACTTTACCCTGTATAAATAACCTAAAGAATCAATGCAACAAATTGATTTTGTGCAACGATTCTTAAATAAAATCGAATTTTATTTCGAGATTCTAAAATTTATTTCAGAATAATAACCTTGAAAGTCAGAAATTTAAAACATTTAAAACAAGGTTGTGAATCTCTGGTTTATGAAATTTCTAATAATTTATTATAACGAACTTTAAGCAAGGAACTTTCATAACAGTATTTGCATGAAAAGAATGATTTTTTATGGCAATTTCAAAATTATAAAATTGCCAAGTTCCAAATTACTCAACAAAAGTTACGAGCCTGAGAATATTTGCCAAATCACAGAAGAAAGATGAAAACCCCCTTAAAAACGAAAATAATTTTGATGACAATTACACAATTAAATTCAGCACATCAGAAAATTAGAAAACTCCTAACAGTTTTGATAATAAAATGTAAGTTAGATACAACTCACGGTAATAGTGGCCAAAATTATAAAGAGACAAAATTTAATTTCAACATATACATGAAAATAATGAGTTTTTTAATGGTCGTTTCAAATACAAAAATTACTAAGTTTCAAATTACGGTACTTAACAAAGGTTACGAGCCTGAGAAAACTTGTTACCAAGCTTCCTTGGTAATGACTCATTTGTAATTACACATCAGTGTACATAATTTAACCAAGCCTCAAATGAATCAAGCTTCAAAATAAATGTCCATATGAACTGTTAAATTTTACGGACTTCGTACATCTTAGAGGGACAGAAGTGCCAACGCGCAGCATCATTGCCTCTGAAACAGGGAAGCTAAGTGTGTTTTTTTAATGATTTTAAATTCCTCCTTTCATTTTGATGGAGAAATATTATAAGACCAACCGAAACAGGACAACGCTTCGAAACAGGTTACCCTGTCCTTGCTCTGGCTTACAAACAAGGGTAGAGAAGTCCACCATTTCCTTTGCTGGAAAGATACGGTTTGATATTACTAACTATTCCACATTCAAATTCTCTACAAACTCCAAACCCTTAATGTGATGAAATCCCATCGCAACGATAACAGCCCAAATTATGTCTTCGAATACTACTGCAATGACTTTGCAAGAACTTAGTCATCACTTTTCTGACAATGCTTTCACTCTGAATGCTTTCCTCAAATACAGCCTGAGGTGTTTGATAGAAGACTCAATAATTTGTTGTACATTTATCTAAAAGCAAGACTCAATCATGTAGTTTATGCCAGGGGCCACTGAGATAAGCCATAATACAAAAATTACTATTCATCAGACTAAAAATCCCACACAATCATGACTTCCCATTTAAGAATGAAGCCATCAATAGAGTTGAGGAGCTTTATATATTGAGCATAAACTTCTCAACTTTCTTGAAGGATTAAACTCTATTTGAGGAGCTTTCTTTTCTTGTATTACTGTTTTTCAAAGCAATAAGCCGACATTAGGGATACAGGTTGATATGATTACATGAATAAGGATTGAGATCACGAGAAACAGTTTGGGCTAGAGGTTTCTATTTTATTTTTTTCAGCAGTAAAACTGTCAGACTTACTTCGAAATTTCTTCCCAAAACTAATGCCTCGCCTCCTCTCAAGGCTTCTGTTAACTTCAGTGAAGTCATCAGTAAAATTATGGTCTTCTCTTAAACTTAAATTTCCATGTTTCTTCTAGCTTGGTAAGTTCCTGGAAATATTTTTTAAAGAAAAGAATCTGTTTAATTTTGATTATAGGTGGATATTTTTAATTTGCCATCCTTATATTAGTACAGATTCTATATATTTATTGAGACATGTTCTGTCAATGCAAGTTTTTTTTACTTAAAGCATAAAAATACACAGGGTTAGTCTTATCTCTAAAGATAAGAATTAAGAACTGCAATCTTAACCAAATGTCAAATCATTGGTTTCTAGAAAATTATTATTAATAGCCTATGGATAAGCTCTAAAAGACTAATTACTTGCAGTTATGTCAAACAATTTAGTCAAACATGAAATATCAGGGATTTACAATCAAATGAGCTCCTTTCGAAGTTTCTGCAACAACTTCTATACAAAGGGCCTTGGTCGGAAACAATAAATAAAAAATAACACATTGTGCCCACACTGCTCTTTACTTAGGCAGCGCAATTGCACTGCCTATGATGATGTGCATGGTAGAGTGGTTGCCTTCCAATTACTTTTGACTGTTAGAAAGGGCACTAAAACTTCTGATTTCCAATCGAATGAGTCTCATCCGAAGTTTATACAGCCTCCCGCTCCATAAAAACCTTATATGCCCTAGGTCACACCTTACAAACCTTGCCCCTGGAGGGTTGTTTCCACCCTGGAGGCATTATTATACGTTCTTTGGACTATTTTGAACAAAATAGCTATCTCACAATTTCGATCCAATGCGTTCAGTGAAAAGAGGGCGTCGGAGGGGGGGGGGGGTCTAGACAACCTGGTATTACTTTTGACCCTTAAAATCGAAACCAGAACTTTCAACTTTCAGTCAAATGAGCTTCCTCTAAAGTTTATACGACCACACCTCCCATAAAAACCTTATATGCCCTTGAGGCATAACTTACAATTTTTACCCCCAGGCTCTAGGGGTTTTGTCAAATCCCAAAGACCTTGTTATATGATGTTTGGACTATTTTTTTTCAAAACGGCTATCCCAAAATCTCTATTAGATGCGTTTGGGGGAAAGAGGACATAGGGGGGGGGGGGCTAATTGCCGTCTAATCACTTTGACTCTTAAAAAGGGTACTAGAACTTCTGATTTCCAATCAAATGAGCCCCCCCCCCTTGGAAGTTTATATGACCATCCCTTCCATAAAAAACCTTATATGTTAATAATGGGCAACTTGTATAACTTTTAGCCCTTGCCCTGAGAGCTGTGGGGGGAGGGGGTCTCTCCCCAAAGACATAATTATTAGACCTTTCAAATATGCAGAATAAAATGGCTGTCTCAAAATTTGATTGGATGTGTACGGAGATTATGGAGGGGGGGAGGCTGTTTGCCCTCCAAGACAAAAAGGCACTTGGACGTGAATAATAAAGGCCAAGGACTAGCAAATCACAACAAAGGCAGACGTTTACATTTTGGTGACACAATTACAGATATAGAGATAACAGGACTAAAAGACTACTGATAAAAGACCAGATGAGACATTCTTTTAATTGTTTTTCAACCAAAGAATCAGATCCCATCTGAGAGTGCAAAGAAACTGGTGGAAATTCTTCAAAGTGATATTTGTTCTAACTAGTCACAATGAAAACACAATAATAGGAATCCAAATACATGATGGCTAACTTAATGATACAACTGATACAGAACAATACAAAAAATGCTGACAGGGTTTCGACCATTCTGGGCTACAAAGAAGATATCTTAAAACATCCCCAAAGGCCGTAAAAAGTGTGAGGTAGAGCACTGTTGTGCAACAGTACAATACCCAAAGCTTGCATACCACATCATTTGTTTTGTATAGCCCTGCTTATTTTTTCTAATGTTTCATGGTACATGTTCTTCGCAAATATTGTCATTTATTCCATGAATGAAGCCAAAAAAACATGCATAAAATTTCAGAAAACAGTTGCCATGAATGACCTGCTGTGAAATTTTGCCAGGCTTTTTTGGGTTTATTCAGTAAATTTGTTTAGGCCCACACCTTGATGGTGTTTTTGTCTCAGGATTCACACACTCCACCGTTTTATCCCTGGTTGTGATCCTTTTTAGCCATGGTTTATTGCTTTAGTGATAATGAGAAGCTGGAGGAAAAGGTCAAAGAGCTGGCTCAAGACACAGACAGTAAATTATAACACTAATAAAATTTCTAAACTACTGCAAGGATATAGTAAGTGCTAGAGTAACTATGCTAAAAAGCAGAATAATGATGCAGTTTTCAAATGTAGAAAAATAAATCTATTTTATTTTTGGGTGGAATTTCTTTCACCATCAATAGGAGGTTACCTTACCTTATATTACCTTAAATCGCACTTGCCAGCGATAAGGACAAATCTTGTGAACGCCGGTCACTGATGATGATAACTCAATTTGTTAGATGTATCCCATATTGTCAGACAAGGTTTCTTGCACCAGTCTTCGTCAACTGCAGACTTGAAGGCTTCAACACTGGAAGACATAATAGCATTCTGGCTATGGGAGTTCCATAGGCTGACTAAGCAGTTAGAAAAGAGCCTGTTTTCCAGCCTGGTTTTAGCACGTTTTCAATAAAGCTTCAAGGGGTGGCCTCTAGTACTTGGTGAACTGACTATCTGGAACAGGTTGGGGATCATACTCTGGTCACGTACTAACTTGTATGTCATTATTGCATCTCCTTACCTACGACTATATGTAGGAGATGGTAGTTTGAGCTTATGTGATCGGGTAAGATATGCAAGATGTTGGAATCGCTTTATGCATTTAGTTGCATGTCGCTGCACTGATTCTAGAATTGATATATCACCTTTATTTACTGGAGTAGCAACACACATCCCAAATTTTCAATTTGTTCTGATCAGGCCCTTTTAGAGCTTGGTAATCACAGCTGGAGATGTGCGGCAGAATGTTCTTTTTATTATACCAAGAGTTTGGTTGGCACTGGCTACTACAGACTGTGCGTGAAAATTAAACTTGAGCTTATCACCAACCAAGACTTCCAGATCTTTTTCCAAAATACCCTTTTCCAAGGTTACTTTCCAAAAGACCCTTGTACTTACAAACTTAGCAATTGTTATCAGCAGTATATGCTTATGAAAAGTACAGATATTTTCGATGCATAAATATTACCCTTTGTCCCTCAAAGACAATGCTTTTTTTTTTAGCTAGCTGGAAAAGCCTGCTTAACTTTCCATTTGATAATTGTGACTAACAGAAGGCTGCCAGACCAATTTTTGCAAGAATACAAGAATTGGAAAGCAAGTCCCAGCTGTTGGTGAAAAGTGTTTCTGACTATTTGGTTTTAGCATTAAATTTTGAATCATTACCTTCACGACTTTAAAGAAACTTGTATGATGTCACTGTTTTCTTTTCATAGCTAAGACACAATACTAATACAGTAACAATTACAGGGACAAGTTGATTAGGTAAATACAAGCATGTTAATTTCAATTTAATAGCTTTTTCAGTCAAAGGTTGTACGGTAATAATTTTGTCAAGACAGTCTGTGTCAGGCATGAGTGATCATGAGATCGGAATTTGGTACTTTTCTATTATATAAAACACACTCAAGAAGTGAAGTTTGGTGGCAATAAAATATGATGAAAATAGAATACTTTATTAGCAAAATTATGCAAGTCATTTGTGAATTATTAAATTGGGAGCTTTGCGTGGGCTGACCGTCTTAAAGACAAATAAAAGTTCATTAGTAACGCGATTCTTGACCTACTTCATTTTAGTTCAGTATTGACGTGATTCTTGAGGACACCGGTTAGTTATCTTTGACTAGTGACAGAATATGGTGTCTCACTATGAATGTTCTATAATGATTTCAGATTGTTGGAAGGGCTACAACACAACTGAGCTGGAACAAGCAGATTTCACTCATTTGAAAGTGAAGAACAAAAATAATTTTGTCGACCCAGAAACCGGTACCTCTACTCAAAAAGTAAAAAGAATGTGGGGTTCTGCAAAGTGGAGGAACAACCGGCGCCGATGTACGTCCCGCTATTGTTAACATTCATACTTAATAGAGTACAAGCGGCGGATGGCAGTAAAGGCAGAAGGCCTAGTTCCTTTTAACGCGATTCTTGAGGACATTTCTGCGTTCTGAGAGCTTATTTCCAAGTTGTAGTTTTCACAATTTTGCTAATAAAGTATTCTATTTTGATCATATTTTTTTTTTTCATTAGGTTAAATAGTTTTGGTTAGGTTAAAATAGGTTTGTTTAGGTTACGTATTTAATATATGCTATGCTTAACCCCCTCCCCCTAATGTGCAAATATATAGCCCAAATTTGTTTCTAAACTATTATCTTGTCATCATAATTTTGTTTTATTTCATTAGCATTCATCAAACTTCCCTTTTCGAGTGTGTTTTATATGATAGACAAGTAGAGGAGAGTGGTAAATGCAGGGACAGATTTTGGAAAACCTCCAAAATGCATGGTTAGCATTGGAGTAGAAAAATGGTTTATGGCTCAAATGAAAGTCCCAGAACTGCTGCAGAAATTGTGATTTTTCTTGTATAGCTAGAAGAAAAAAAAGGAGAGTGTCCCTGCTTATACTATTTGTCCTGCTATGTACCAGAGGTGGTATATCTTGGGACACAAGGTGGTATACACTGGGGCATAGTAAAAAGATTCACGTATTGGTAGAAAACTTTGACTATTCATCATATAAAAACTACATTACAAATTTGGCTTCAAAAGTAAAATATCTTAGGCACAAGACTAGACTACCAGTCAGCAAAGACGAAGTATGACGCTGCTCTGGAAGCTGTACCAGGTGCTGGGGTAGGAGGCGACAACTTTTTCAAAATGTCTTCCTGTGCATAAATATTGAGTCTTTTCAATTTGACCACTTCCACTTTCTTAGACCAGCCATGAACATGACACTCACTCTGACCCTGTTTTTGTTTTCCTCTTGGGCAGACCCAGGAAAAAACTCTCCTTCATAAACAACTTTAACAAAATTTCCAGTAAAGACACTGTCGGTAATTTGATTAATATGTTCAGTATTTTCTACCCTTTCATATTTATATACCTTTTTTTGTTCCTTTTAGGCTACTAGTTTTTGTGCCATTAAACCTATAATAATACACCCGTTTTATTGTTTGTTAAATATTTAATCAGATTATGCAAAACACTGTTGGGGGTGGTGAGCATAAAAGCATTATTAAGGCTATATATGGGATCATCATGAGGGGCTGTGCCTTTGCAAGCGCATTGATAAGCTCTTTTGAAAAGAGCAAAAAGAGTAATAAATTAGTGTATTAGCTAAATTTTCTAGTTAATTTTTTCCATTATTTTATCAAACTGTTCAATCAATTTGAAGTAAAGAGAGACTTGAAGAGAATTCAGTGTATATATACACCACAGAATATATATTTGCACATTAGGTGGGTGAGGGTGAAATTCATTTCTGATACAAATGAAAATTATATTTGGATTCAAGATGGAATCCTAATTCTTAATGTATGTCTATTTCTTAAATTGTAAAATGTGGTATATTTGTAATTTTCAAATGAATTTAGCTGGGAGCCAGCACCCCTCCCCCCTCCCAGATAATTCTCCCACACGCAAAATTGAGCAGACAAATAGAAAGTACAAAATAAGTACCTTAAAATGTTGATCAGGTCTCCCAGGGGGGTAACAGAAGGACCAGACATCAATACAGTTTTAGGACAGGGGCTGGTTGGTATCCTATCACTTCTGACCTATAAGAAAAGACCAGAACTCTCAAGTTCTGACCTAATGATGATCATCCAAAGTTTCTACAACCACTATGGGGAGTTTAGGGACAAGGAAGGGGTAGCCCCTTCCTATACAGAATAATTTCTGCTAATTCTGGGGTTTAATGATACTGTTTACTTTCATAATAACAGTATAGACCGGGAATATCCCCAGAAATTGAGAGGGATTAAATATCAATTTCAACCTCCACCCCTTGCCTTAGAACCAATCCTGTATTTACCTGAAGGCTCAAAGAGAGCTAGGATATTTTGGCATTAAAATGCACCCTTTGAGGCACCTGCCTCTCCCCTCTTTGAAGTTTATACAACCACCCTTCCCATAAAATCTTTATATCTTATTAATAGGCAGCTTGCAGCTTTTGTCCAGGTTGGAAGGGGGGTTGTCAAACCTGGAGGCATTGTAATTTGATCTTTGGACTATTTTCAACAAAATGGCTACCTCAACATTTTGATCAGATATGTTTGGGGAAAACAGGAAATTTTCCAGGGGAGAAATGCCTCCCAATTTAGTTATGATGAAAGTGATTCTCTTTCATAATTCAATACTCCTTTCTGGGTCAAATTAGGTTTTGAGCCATTAATGGGGCCCCAAAAGCTTAAAACAGTCCACAGTAGGCTAAACCAAAGTTTAAAAACATGCTTATAAAAAAAAACTGTCGAGTAAGAGAAAATTTTCATTTGTAGCTGATTGAGAAATGGTAGCCTTATCCTTATTTTTCTTATTCTCTTAATAGTAAAATATTATTATGATAAGAAATTTGTAGGAATTTTTAAGAGCCTGAAACCCCTGAAAATGACCTCACCACACAGTCCATATTAATAACTACAAAACTGAAATCACTTTTGCAGGGCTTCTAGCCCTTTAAAAAGTTTCTGTAAATTTGTTTTCAAATAACATTTTCCTATTAAAACTAAGGACATTTTACTATTAAGAATGGAATAATTTCCATTTGGTAAAACTTTATATTAACAGATTATCCAGATTTCCAGGAAACAAACTTACCTCTGGAATCAGCATTTCATCCTGAATCCAAACATGACATTTGTTTGATACCTTTTCCACCTATTTTAGATACAGCTTATTATCATCAATGTTATTAAAACTGGTTTACCCATAAATTGAATCTACAGTGACAAAACTAAGAATCAACAAATGTATGGGAAATATACAATAAGTGTTATGTATTTAGGTAAGGTTAGAAAGGATTTGCAACAGAAATGAATGTCATGTTTGGACTCAGGATAAAATTCTGATCTTGTAGATAATTTTGAAGACCACACAGCATTTCTATGACAATAAACAAAAGTTTAAATAGGGATAAATCCTTTCAATAGACAGTGACAAATTCACAAAGAATACTAGATATTTTGGTCACATATGCAGTAGCCATCATCAGTAGTAATACTAAAACTACTGATGATGGTCACTGCATATGTGACCAAAATATCAAGTGTTTTTTGTGAAATTTATTACTGTCTATTAAATGGATTTATCCATACTTGAACTTTTAATTATAGGCTAATTCTGATTCCAGAGGTAAGTTTATTTCCTGGCTATCTGAATATTCTGTTAATATAAAGGTTTACCTCTATTCCTGAACCAGCTAGCCTACAAATGGCAATTTTTTATCACTAGCCAGTTTTATTTCTTTTTAGAAACATGATTTTAAACTTTTTATTACTATAGGCTGTTTTGAGCCACTTTAGCTCTTTGAGGGCTCAGAATGTAACTTCCCTCAGAAGCAATTATTAGATTATGAAAGAGCACAAATAGGACATCAAGTGCTAAATTCAGTTTCATTTTAGATAAATTATGTTTAAAACTACAAATTTACAAGTGTTCCTTTTCTCCCTACTTAAGTTATGACACAATGTAACCTATAGGCTACATGCATATAGCTCAAGCAGTAGACTAGCAGTTTTAAGGCATCAAAACCAGGGTCAGATTGACTAGGTGCAGGGCCTGATTGGATTTTTGTTTGCCAGGCCCCTCTATGTATTAAATTTTTAAGTAATCCTTACCATAGCTGTTTGTGTCTTGCAATATTCCTTCTAAGATATCTGTTGCATTACAACTGATCTAATAATTTAAAAGATATGAAAGGCATTCTTTAACATCTCCATTGGGGTCTAAAAGTAAATTTGACTATATGGATATAGTTCAAAACCTCATTCAGGGGTCCAAGATGTGTATACTAATAAATTGATAAATGCATAAGTGATAAATTTGTCCAGCTCTTTTGAAAATATTACAACTATTCATTGTTTGATCATTGCTTATGTTTAATGAAGCTAATACAAAACAAGAGTTTCAGTTTTGTATTTATTTATAGAGGTTGGCTGTTGGCTACTTTTCCTGCAGGATAATGGAGGACTCCATAGTGAATACATACAGGGTTGAAGGGTCTAATGACTTGTAAATAAAATTTGCATAGTTTACAGCATCTTTTCAGGATTTTACACCACAGTTTGGTGGCATCAAAGATTGCAAGGGTGTTTTTCTTATAACATAATTTTTTTTGTTCTGCACTTACATTTTTGATTTGTTCTGATTCTCAGTGTCTTCTAACAGCACAGTTCTTTGTTCTTCATTGTCATTTTTAACACTTTCTGATACTTGCTTTAGCTTGTCTGCTAACCCTACAATTCTTTGTTCTTCATTTTCATTTTTGACACATTCTGCTTCCTAATGTTGCTTGTAATTCTTGGTGCTGATTATCTTCTGAGTGCATATTTCTTTGTTCTTATTTTTATATATATATTAACCACCAATTTTTCTGTTCTTCATTTTAATGATGATTTGTTCTGATCCTCATTGTTGCATGTCTTGTAAACCCATTTTTTTTTTTTTATTCACTTTTGTTTTTGAGTTATTGTGATTCTTACTGCCAATTATCTTTTAACTATATATTTCTATGATCTTCAATTTTGTTTTCAACTTATTCTAATTACCAGTTTGGCTAATATTCTAACTGTATATTTCTTTGATATTTACTTTTGTTTATCATTGCTTCAGACATTTTTTCAGTGCCTTTTGCCTCAGCTGCTTGGATTGGTGTAGGCTGTTCATTATCACCTGTATATTTGCATTTCTCAGGTTGTTTTCTTGATCTTGTCTCATTTGATGGTCCAATTTATTCAGTTTGAGCTTGTGTTTTTGTTCTTTTTTGTACTCATTTTGTGCTTATGTTAATTTACATTTGCATCCCCTAAATATTAAAAAACTGCTGAAAATTCCTTTTGAGATTCACATCACTAAATATGGGCACCTGAATTTAAACATTTCTAAATTTTTGTTTTATAAATTCTTCTAAAATGATTTGAAAATCTATTTTCCTTGCATCTTAACTTTCAATCAACATAATTCCTACACTATTTAGTCTATCCTGATTTATTGTTGATCCTGATCAGATGGGTTTTTTTTTATTGGTTTTAATCTGTAAAATGATCTTTTTTCAGAAGCAATGCTTACTGGAATTGTTAAGAACATTTCAAATTTTCAAAAATCAAGTGTTCATTTTGATGGCAGCACAGGGCCCTTTAAAAGCCAGGGCCCAATCATTCCAATTACCATTTATTTTGCCCTGCTCATAAGCTGGGGGGACAAGGTACATCAAGGTATATAAAATAAAAGGAAAATATTATCAGATGTGAGAGCTGTAAATATATACCAAATCATATTATTGAGTAAGGAATAAAGTGAATACACCATTTGATGCCTTTTTTATGCTGATTACAAATATAATAACCATTTCTATCGGAAATGAATTTCAGCCCCCCTATATATGCCAGTTCAGGATATATATTTCTACATTAGAGGGGGGGGCAAATTTTGTTTCTGATGTAAATGGGAGGTAAGTTTAAAATTTACCCCCACCCCCCTAATGTAGAAATATATACCCTGAATTGGCATATATAGGGGGGGGGGGCTAAAATTCATTTCCAATAGAAATGATTATAAGGCTATGTTCGTAATCAGCATAAAAAAAGCATCCAATGGTGCATTCACTTTATTCCTAACTCAATAATATGATTTGGTATATATTTACCGTCAGAACAACTGGGGAAGGGGTAGCTGCCCTCCCCTGCCTAGAACACCACTGATCTTAAGACTATTCTACTTTATATATTTCAATTTGCAGTCTCTCAGACATTTTTATCGGATGATGAGACATTTACACGGACTTAAGAAAAGACTATAGATTTCGTCTAAAGTTGGTTTGACTTATAACTTTTTAAAGTTCACGGACTCGACTTACCTGTGCTTAATAGTGCTTAGTTCCACGTTACTTTTTGATTTTGAAAACTGCAAATTTAAAATAATAAAGATGCCATCTAGGATCTCCTTGAGCAGCCACCAACTTTTCCGCTTAATATTAATTTTCCCGGATGTAACCTGTAAAAATAACTACAGATACTTCGACTCATGTACTCACTGCATTCCACTGTAAACATAGCTTATTCGCAAGCCCCTGAAGGTTTGCCAAATTTCCACGATTATTGTCCCTTTTTGTTCTCTGCAGGGGCGTATCTAAAGTATTATCATCTAGGGGGAGGGGGCAAGAGGGGGTGCTATTTAAGTAGTTGCTATTCAATTGGTAGTGAAAAAAAGTAACTATTTAAAAAACACGCTACTTAGTGAATTTAGAAAAATTACGCAATAAATTATAAACAATAAACACACATTAAACAATAATAAATAAAAGTAATGATGCTCGCCTTTTACTAAAATTGTCTGCAATGGGCTGCAGCAGACGACAGTAGTATAGCTTAAACGAGCTTTCGGGTGGGCGAGTGTTAATGTCGCAATACACTCGGCTTTTTTTTCGGTCAGATTCACCACTAATGCCGCAGTGCATATCCACCCTCCCCTTCCCCCAGCCCCAACGGCCAGCACAGGATGCTCAATCTTATAATTGAACCAAGCTCTATTTTAACAGCCCCAGTTATCGCACTATTCATTTGCTCGTAATTTTTAATGGATTTTGACTCTTGTTGTACAAAACTTATAATATACGTGATTTATTGAGATATTATTTGTGATTAAAAAAAAAATTGATTTGTTTGTAGGTTCGCCAATTTATATAAATAGCATTGGTATCAGCGGGCCAAAGCCAAAATAAAGATCATGGGCAGCGAAATAGCGCTGTCTGACTAAAGGTACAGGATAAGTCAAAGTATTATCAAAGATTGTGAAACATTATGTTGTGACATATTCCCTACATTTAAATAGCAACCGTACTTTAAATTTGAAAGTATTCGGAAAATAAAGTTAAAATTATTAACTTATCTGTTGGGCATTGTTTGACAAAGAATATCCAGAAAATCAAAACAATTTTTGGCATCATTGCGGAAGATACCTTAAATTAATTAAAAATTGCCAGGGATACTAACTGGAATGGAAAATTGACTCCTAGAGTTGTTCTTGTGTAATTCAGAGTATGGGGGGTATACATTTCTGGAGGGGGTTACATTGAATATGGTTTTTATGTCTACAATTCCCTTCACAAGCAAAGCACGGTCTCCTAGTGTAGCTTGATAAAACTGATAACAGTAGAAAAAGAGAATGGGTTGATACCGCTTATATTTGCACACCACATTTCGAAATCGTGAGAAAAATATACATATTTTCTTTAAATTCTCTATATTCTAGTCTCAGCAGACATTTGGTACAGAATTCTGATGCAGAGATAAATATCCCACAAGTAGCCTTGACGTTATGTGAAATGCGAGTAATTTCAATCATAATTCTTAGCACATTTGTGTCAGTTCTTTTTTTGAAGCTGGATAAAAGAAATATTTAGAAAAGCGAAAATACCGAAGAGTCAGCATGGTATCGTACATAAGGCAATTAAGTATTTATGCGTTAGTATGTGAATCCAATACGCAGGGAATAAGAATTTCTCAGTGCTTATTAGGCATTTCAATGACAAATAGGAGAATTGGAGTTTCAATTAAATACTGGAAGTAAAGATTAAAACAATTAAATGATTTCTGGAGTGGATTCCTCTTTAGCAAATTCCATGACCAAGCTACAACTGATTTGGCCTATCTAGTTATAGTGCGAAAATCATTGTAAAAAGCACTAAGTCTTATTTTCTTTTTCAATGATCTCTCATTCATTCAGGAAATTAGATTTCACTGTATATCTACCTTCTTATTCTTGAATGATTCCATTTCTATCCTATTTGCAGATGTAGAGGATGTATTTATTTCCACTTTTGAAAGTTTTAAAACAAGAAAATCAAATCTTGAACTGATAGATTTTAGGAAGTGAAAACACCTCAAGTGTCAGGGGAAAAAATTGACCTGAGCAAATGTGGCGAAACAGGAAGCATAGAACATTATTCAATTTTGCCATTAACTAGGCTCACATTTTTACTAAATGATAAGGTTTCAAAGACTGTATATTTGGAAAAAAACATTAATTCTGGAACATATTATGAAGTGCAATGGACCGCTATTTTTCTCGTTTTCCTTACGTTAAAAGTGAGCATGGATTATTTAAAAAAAATATTTGCTCAAAGTAAAGAGCAAATTTGACTGATAAACGGTCAGTCAAACGGGTACCCTACCCAAAACTATCCGCAGACTATTCCTCTGATAAATGTCTAACAAATCCTCTTACGTATTTTTAACCACCCACATTTTGGAACCGAATTTGACCACTGTCACTACTTTAGCTTCCAATATTCTAATCTTGGCTCGTAGACTTATCTTCCCATTTTTCCAAACTTTTTTTCAACTGTGATTTAATTAATTGAGTCTGGATTGTTCTATTTGTCATATTTTTTTTACTGCATCCACTATATTAACTAATAATACTGGCCAGGTAAGTAAAGCAATTCCCATGTCCAAACTTTTCGTTACCCAACATCACCTCTTCACCTTCATTTACTCCTAGTCTAAGTGCCTAAGTCTTCTTGACAACAATTAAATTAAAAAAAATAAGTTTTTTTTAACTAAAAGTAAGGAGCGACATTAAAACTTAAAAGGAACAGAAATTTTTTGTATATGAAAGGGACTGTCTCCTCCTCAAAGTTTTACGCTAAAGTTTGTTATTGTTTAAAAAAATAAAGTTGTGTGACAGATTCAAACTTTAGCGTAAAGAGTGAGGTATTGAGGAGGGGACAGTTTATTTCATATACGGAATAATTTCTGTTCGTTTTAAGTTTTGGTGTCGCTCCTTACTTTCAGTTAAAAAAACTTGTTTTTTTTATTTAATTTCTGAACGCTTTTAAACTAGTGCAGGTTTTTATTTTGGCTCACCGTACATGAATAATTAAAATGAAATTTGCATAATAATTTTACTTTTTTTGTTAAATGGCTTTCTCGAAATTTTGTTCTGACGTAACTTACGAATTAACTTACGTAACGAACTTCTATATTAGTAATTTTTTATTACGTATATTAGGGAGTTTGCCCCCTAGTCGATACCTCGTTCTTTACGCCAAAGTTCGACTTTTGTTCGAATCACAAGCCCCTGAATCACAAAGGCCGGTTAATTAGAATAGATACTACTACTACTACTACTAACAACTCACCGCAGCACCAAGCCACCTGAGGCCAACAAAGTTACGTATGCTCCTCCTCCATCCCAATCTATTCTAAGCCTCCCTTTTTACACCCGCCTATCAAGTTCCCATTTCCTTTAAATCTTTCTTAATGACGTCCTTCCACTCCAGACGAGGACGACCTGCTTTCCGTTTAGCCCTAGACGGTTGGCTGAAAAGAACAATCTTCGTCAATCTGTCATCCTTCATCAGCGCAACGTGCCCTAGCCTCCTCAACCTTTCTTTCATTATAGCCCTAGAGAGCGGTATTGAACCATATTTTTCGTATAGCCTATTGTTTGAAATACGGTCAGTCCGCCGGGTACCCAGAATAATCCTTAAGCAATTTCTCTGGAAAACATCTAGCAAATCTTCATCTGCTTTTCGGAGTGCCCATGCTTCAGACCCGTATTTGACCACTGTCATTACAATAGCTTCCAATCTTCTAACCTTGGTTTGCATAGTTATCTTCCTATTCTTTCAAACTTTTTTTCATCTTTGAAAAAATTCCCCCGGCCTTGGCCATTGCACTTTTGAATTTTTCACTGCCGCCATCGTTTTTACTATTAATGCTTCCATGGTTAGTAAAGCGATCTCCATAATTATTCTTTTCATTACCAAGCTTCACGATTCTACCTTCATTTATTTATAGCCTTTTTGAATTCGTCTTCTGAGCATTAATTTTCAACCCTATTCTAGCACCCTGAACTCGCAAACTCGCAAATAGGATACTTAAATCATCAGCATAATCTAAGTCCAGGAGAATTTTTCCTCCCCATTTGATTCCGTGCTCTCCCATTGCCTTTCCTGTGCTCCTTAAGACAAAGTCCATCAAAATAATCCATATAAAGGGGGATAGAACACAACCCTGCTTAATTCCTGTTTTAATACAAAACCAGCTGCTAACCTCATTTCCTACGTTAATCGCAGCAGTATTATTCTTGTACATAGCACTAATCACTTTAATGTATTTTTCTAGTCTACCATACAAGGGTAAAACCTATACTAAAGCTCTTCTGTCAACAGAATCGAACGCTTGCTCATAATCTATAAAACTGAGGACCGAAAGGTATTTGAAAACTCAGGAACTTCTCAAGTATTAACCTAAGAGTGAAAATTTTGTCGACACATCCTCTACCTTTTGTAAAACCGCACTGTTCTTGTCTTAAAGCTTTGTCTACGGCATCTCTCAGTCTAAAAAGTATCATATTACTAAGTAATGTACTACCTACAGAGACCAGAATAATCCCTCGATAATTACCACACTCACTTTTATTACCTTTCTTATAAAGTGGCTTAATTAGGTTTTCCTAAAATCGTTAGGTACTTCCCCTTTTTCAAAAATCATATTCATAATCTTCAGTAAGTTATTTCTAACCTCAGAGCCACCATATTTAAGAAACTCATTTACCACCCTATCAGCACCTGGAGCCTTATTATTTTTAGTCCTTTTAGTACTGTCGCTAATTCTTCCTCACAAAACAAATCTTCCTTCACATCCAATGTATATCAAACTTTTTCATTTTCCTCTATATCTCTTCCTTCAACTCTATTTCGGTTAAGCAAATTCTCAAAATATTCGACCCATCTCTCTTTAGTTTTTTCCTTATCGCTAATTGCGGCCCATTCCTATCTTTAACTAGGCCAAGTCCGCATTGACTCCTCCCTCTCAATTTGTTAACATGCCAGTACAATATTTTACTATTATGCCGTCTAGCTGCATTTTCCAGATCCTCGGAAATTTTACCCATGGCCTCCACTTCACACCTCCTTATTTGATATTTAAATGCTTTCTCCAGTTTCTTTACATTCCTTTTGTTTTCATATCATCTATCACTAAGGTCATTCTTGTACAAGTCCTTTCTCCTTTCTAGCAAACATAAAGCTTTTTCACTAATATTCTTAACTGCAGTTCTAGCTTTCTTTCCCAAGACACCTTCAGCAACTTCACAAATTATTGTTCTAAAATTACTCCAACCAGCTTCCACATTATCAAATTTTAAAATCTTAAGTTTAGTATTCAACTGCTCCTGGAAAGCGTCTCTCAAATTCTTGTCCTTGAGTCTACCAGCATCATATACTTCCCGGGAGGTAGTTACCCTTCCGATATTTCAGCTTTAAATTAACCCTTGACTCTACTAGATGGTGATCTTTACTCTAAACATCAATAACGGCACTCCAATATACCCTAGTATATTGTATTGATCCTGCCAGTCTTCGGTTTACAATAATATAACCAATAAGGTGTTCTGTCTGACCGTCACTTGAATACCATGTTAACTTATGAGCGATTTTATGACCAAACATCGTATTTGTTATAACTAGATTGTTATACCTACAAAATTGCAAAAGTCTGTATCTATTACTGTTTTCTTTTCCTACACCAAATTTACCTAGGCTAGGATACCATCTATCCCTATTTCTACCAAGTTGGGCGTTAAAATCTCCCAGTAAAAACATAATATATCTACCTGGGACCCTGTCTGTTTTTTCCTGTAACTGTAAGTAAAATTCATCTGAGTCACTAGTATCTCCGTCAGTCGGTTCTACAGGGATATATACTACCATAACTGATACTTTGAACTGTTTAGTCATAAAATGAGCAATTTGTATTCTATTATTAATACCTTCCCAGCCTAAACAAGAGTTGGCAGCTTCCTTATTCATCCTGAGCCCTACTCCCTGTCTATGTACCCCATCCTTCCTGCCTGAGTGAACAAATTCTATATCACCTAATTTCATACTTCCTACCCCTGGGCTGTGAGTTTCTGAAACTCCTAATAAATCCAGTTCGAATCGTCTGAATTTGCCAGTCAAAATGTCGATACGATAGTCATTTTTTAACGTCGTAACATTCCAAGTTCCAGTTTTCATGTTCTTTAAGTCATGGAAATTATTTTGGCCTCAGGAAAAGCAATGATCTTTTGATAGATAGCTCTTTTGAAAGTACTAAAAAAACTTTAGCGAAAAGGGCGAGGTATTGACTAGGGGTCGAAACCCCTCATATACGTAAAATTTTCTGTTTCTTTTAAGTTTAATGTTGCTCCTTACTTTCAGTTGAAAAACTAGTTTTTTTTTTAATTTCTGATCGTTTTTTAAATAATGCTAGGAAATCCGGCGCCCCTTCATAGAAATGTCCCTTCCCCCAAGGAAACATCCTCCATGGAAGGGTCCTCCCCCGTAACCCCTTCCTCCGACACTCCCCACCATAAGAAAAAAATCCCTCCTGAAATGTCTTTATACTTCCCATTAACCAATACTACATGTAAACAAAGGGGAAAGCCCATAACTTGCAGCCCTTCCCCCGGAAACTGTGGGGGATGAAGTCATCCTCAAAGACTTAGTTATTAGATTTTTTACTATGCTTAACTATGCTGAACTGGCTATCTCAAAATTTTGATTGGGTGACTTCGGGAAAAAACTGAGCGTGGGAGGGGGCGAAGATGCCCCCAATTTTTTGGTCACTTAAAAAGGGCACTATAACTTTTATTTTTCGGTCAATTTAGCCCTCTTACGGTTTTCTAGAACTACTGGATTGGTACGATCACCCCTGGGAAAAAAAAAAAAAAAAAAAAAAAAAAAAGAACACGCATCTGTGATCTTTCTTCTGACAAAAAATACAAAATTCCACATTTTTACAGATAGGAGCTTGAAACTTCTGCAATGAGCTATTCTGATACGCTGAATCCGATGGTGTGGTTTTCATTAAAGTTCTATCACTTTTTAGGGGTGTATCCCCCTTTTTTCGAAAATAAGGCAAATTTTCTCATGCGCGTAGGTTTTGATGGGTAAAACTAAACTTAATGAAACTTATATATTTGAAATCAGCATAAAATCTGATTCTATTGATGTATCTAAGGTGATCAAAATTCCGGTTTTTAGAGTTTCAGTTACTATTGAGCCCGGTCGCTTCGTTACCGCGAACTGTTTGATTTTCGAACTTACTCTTACATCCATATTATTTAATTAATTTTCCTAACACATTGATCTTGGATACTCAAATCCTGTACATAATCTAACACGGTTTTGCAAATACAGTCTGTTACAGTTTTGTATGCCTTTCCGTAGTCTGTGCCATACTTAACTCTTAATTCAATACCAAACCAGGTGCTAAACTCATTTTCTATCTTAACCACTGACAAGTTATTCTCGGTTCTACGCTAAGTCCCCCCGGGAAATTCCCCCCCAGAAAACTCCTCTCAGGAAATATCGGAATATTCTATTTTATATTTCAGTTTATAGTTAGAGTGGTGGTGTAAAATATCCTTTATCATTGATTTTATATTCTTTTTTTTTCGTATTTTTGTGGGATTGAGTTACTATGGCTGGATAGGATAAAGGTCAATAAAATAATTTGTAAGTATGAACGTAGTACCAACGAAGGCTTGCAAAAATCTCGAAATTCCCAACTGAAAAAGTTCACCCCGAGATAACCTCAAAATATCCTTTTTGGGGAAATCCCTAAAGTGGAAGCACTGTCCTTTGTCGACATTTAAAGTAGATGACACAAATTCAATCTTTGAAATTGACAATTTGCCCTCTAGGCGTGCATCATAAGTTTTACCGTCAGAAATACGTTTAAAGGGTGTTTTTTTTTTAAGTTTAATATCATGGGGTCAAATTCCAAGTCAGAACAAAGAAAATTTAAGATGACCAGAACTCCTTATTTTAAACAAGCAAGTAGAATTAGTTTCTTTAACCATTATCATGCCCTTCCATGATAACCTGGCCCCAAGAACCACAAGCACGAAAAGAAGAAATAAAAGAAATATAAATATAAAAATCAATCCTATCGAATGTTCTTTATCAAATATTTTATATGTAGCAGCCTATTTTGGATTGTACGCAGAATATTCTAGAATCTCATCGTTCCTTCATTCTCTTTACATGTCTTACTTTGGCTTTGGTGGTTCAATTTTACACGCAACGAGAATTGTCGGGGAAGGAATTGTCCAAGAGAAATTTCCTGAATGAATTTTGTCCGGTGGAGAATTTTCTAGGAGGGAGGGCGGAATAGACCAGACAACTTTGTTCTCGTACATAGCACTAACCACTTTCATGTATTTATCTCGCATACCATACAAGAATAGGACCCTCTATTTGCTTTTATGAGCTGAATCAAATGCCTGTCTATGATTAATAAAACTGAGAACTAAAGCGTGCATGATGATTCATGTGCTTTTCAATTAATAATCTAAGAGTGCAAATTCAGTCGACCCTTCCTCTACACTTTCTAAGAACATCCTAATCTCCTCTTTAAACTTTATCCACGGCATATCCACGTCTAAAAAGTATCATTAGGCTAGCTAATTTATTTCCTTCAGATACCAAGCCAATAGATATATAAATGTCACACTCGCTCTTATCACTATTTATAGACAGTGCGATACTGTTGCCTAAATAAAAAGCAAAATGGGCTCTATATATTAATCATTTTACTCGTTTTTCCGAACTGTACCTTGCACGGAAGGAAATGCCCAAGGAACTTCGGTGGGGCTATTACTGCTACCCCTTCTACCACTTGTGACTGCGACTACTTACGACTGCAACTACTTGCAACTTTGACTACTTCCGACAGCAAATACCTACGACTGTAACTGCTAGTAACTACAAATCCTGCATATAAACGATAATAAAAATGCATAATTTACAATTCTCGCCCCGGGTCCATAGGATGGGCATGGCATCCTCGGCGGCATAGTTATTAGACCTCTTGACTATTTTGAAAAAAATGGCTTTTTCTGGTTTTGGATCAGTGTTGAGGGAAGGGGACAACTAAAAAGGGAAGAGTGAGCTGGTTGCCCCATGATCACTCTTCAACATGTTCTGAAAGTTTTAACTTAATACCCTCAGCCGTTACTGCTGGTATTCCTTCTTGATAACCCGCATGCATATAGTGTGTTTTGGTTGTGCTCGCTATCCATCTCAACATTCCCTTAAAGTTTCACCTTAATGTCATAAGCCTTTTGGGATAACCAGGATCAAATAGGTCCCTTTTCCAATACCTTATATTTTAATACACCTTATATTTTAACAACGGGCAATTTGCATGACTTACAGCCCTTCCCCCGAAGGTTGTGGGGTTATGTCAAACTCGAAGGCATAGTTGTTAAACCTTTGGACTATCTTCAACAAAATGGATCGAATGAGTCCCCTCCCCCTCGAGGTTTATACGACCATCCTTCATGGGCACCCATAGGGGGGGGGCGCCAGGCCCCCCCTGGCTGAATGACGGTGTTATATATTTGTAATAATTGAAAAATTTTTCCACAGAATAAGTTTTCAAAGAAAAGTGAAGAGCTCTATTAAGCCAAAAATGGGCAGAAATAAAGTCAAATAATCTTCCAAGCGTAAAACTACCACAAATCACTATCAACAACTAAATGAAACTCAAAACAATTATAATAAATTTCCGGTTCAAGCTCAAAACGAGCAAAAATTAACATTACTAGGGCTGATAACCCCCATGCCTTCTCAAGACCAGAATTTAACTTAGGCTTTACTGAAAAAAAAGAAAATAAATGACCGTTGATTGTCAGTTTAATATAAATGTACTGATATTTATTCCTTAAAATAAAAAAAAGGGTTAAATAAAGTGAGTAAAAAAAAGTTTTTTACTTATTTAAGTAAAAAAAGTGAAACATTTAAACATATTTGGTTTTCAGTAAAGCGCAAATTATTTTCTAGTCTTGAGAAGGCATGGGGGTTATCAGCCCTACTAATATTAATTTTCGCTCGTTTTGAGTTTCACTCGGCTATCTTTTCTAATTTCTGTTCATTTTGAGTTTCATTTATTTATTGATAGTGATTTGTGATAGTTTTACGCTTGGGTGTTTATTTGACTTCATTTCTGCCCATTTTTTGCTTAATGGAGCTCTTTACTTTTTTTTGAAAAACTTGTTTTGTGGAAAAAGTTTTTTTTGATTAATTTCTGTTCGTTTCGTATTGACAAAGTCATTTTCATGAAAAAAATAACATTTTGTATCTTTTCAATTTTTTTTTCTATAAGAATCCATATTTTGGCTTACTATTTTTATGTTGGAAGAAGTAGAGATGCCTTATTGACTCGTGTCACCCACCCCTGCTGCCACCTATAACTTTTTTTACATAATTTATGCATGTTTTTATGGTTTTTGTCAGTGAGAATTTGAAAAACAGGAACTTTGTCACATTTTGTATGTTTTTATGGATTTTGTCAGTGAGAATTTGAAAAAACAGGAACTTTGTCACATTTATGTCTGTTTTCTTGGATGTTTTATGGATTTTGTCAGTGAGAATTTGAAAAACAGGAATTTTGTCACTTTCATGGATTATTGAGTCATTAACCAAATCGTTTCCGGGCAAAGTTAATGACACTTCCTTCCTGTTGTTGTGACACTTCCTTCATGTTGTTGCTCTCAGCAAATGTTATGAGTTTCCCGGAAACAGTTAGATTGCGTGTTTCCTTCTCAGCCAATCAGAGGGCTTCTTACATATTATCGGCGGAGGGACTATAAGGAAAGGATTTTTACTATGGTTTTATTAGTCTGTGAATAGAATTCAAAGAGAATAGTTTATTTGGTTATATATTTGTGTTGATGGCAAGTGGAATGTTCACCCTATTAGAAGTTGATAGTGGAGTTGATGGTAATAATACA